>NW_011888841.1:2518328-2518720 GCF_000151845.1 Pteropus vampyrus
TACATCCCTCAGGAGTCGAAAATTCTAGCTCGGGGGGTTAAACGCACAGCCTGGAATCCGACTGGCATTTGTGTCCCAGGTCCCTTCTTCAGCTGCGGGAGCCCCTTAGGTCACTCCCAGGGCCTCGCGTCCTCGCCTATAAAATGGGAATCTAGTTGACCCTTGAACAACGCATGGCGTTTAGGGGCACTGACCCCTACACACCTAAAAGCGTGGCTACTAATAGCCCATTGTTGCCAGGAAGCCTTACTGATAATAGAAACAGCTGGTTAACACGTATTTTGTATGTTATGTGCATTATATATATAGTATCCTTATAATAAAGTAAGCTAAAGAAAAGAAAATGTTACTAAGAAAATTGTAAGGGAGAGAAAATGAATTTACAGTACTGT
>NW_011888841.1:2520313-2520706 GCF_000151845.1 Pteropus vampyrus
TCTTACCATATTTCAAGACTCATTGCCACCTCCTCCATGAAGCCCTCCTGCACAGCCCAGGCCTCACTCATCCCTTCGATCCTGAGTCCCGGAGTGTTTGTACGCTGCAACTTAGCATTTCCCTGTGCACGCTCTAGTGGTGCAGATGGGCATCGCTCGGTCCCCCTAACACGCATACACTTCTTGAGGGCTGGGGAACACATCCAGCCTTCTGGGGTCATCCACAGGCCGTGATACTTGGAGCATCCGTAGATTGTGACCTGACGTATGTCAGTGCTGTGCGTGGCGCTTTCTCTCCCGGGGCCCTCTCAGTATACAAGATGGGTATGGTCCCCAGGTTACAGGTGAGGACACAGGCTAAGTAGACAAAGCAACGTGTCCAAGGTGACACTG
>NW_011888841.1:2520756-2522758 GCF_000151845.1 Pteropus vampyrus
CGGGGCCCTCTCAGTATACAAGATGGGTATGGTCCCCAGGTTACAGGTGAGGACACAGGCTAAGTAGACAAAGCAACGTGTCCAAGGTGACACTGGTCTCCAAGGTGACACTGGCCGTAAATTAGAGAAAGCGCTGGGACGTGAACTTCCTGGTGTAAAGCGTATGCTATTTCTGCTCATTTGCCGCCTCTGATTGATTATTAACAAGGTTCTACTGCGTTAAAAACCTCAGGATCTTCCCACAAGTAGCCTGATGGGCGTTGACCTTGAACGATTCTGGCGCCTCCGTGAAGCAGCCCTCCTGGGGTGCGCTTCTGACTCTGCGGAGCCCCACCCAAAGCCACAGAAGAAGTCGAGGCATCAGTCTGGGCTTCTCTGGGCCTGGGCAACCTTGTAGGGGCTCCACCCACACCCTCCGTGTGGCCCTCTCTGTCAAGCAGAAGTGCTTCCTGGGTGAGATGTGGCTCTGGCCCTGTCGCCTGGTTCAGATCAGAGAAGCTCTGGAACCACAGCCTGCAGCAGAGCACATTCCTCTCGTGCCTCTGCATTGTCCCTTCCCTGCTCAGGCCAGACTGTTTGGGGGATGACAAGGACAAAGAGACCACGAAGCCAGCTTGGCCTGAGGCCTGCCAGCCAAGCACTCACGCAGCTGATGGAAGGGACTAGGCTTGGTGCCGGGAGCCCAGGAACCATATTGACAACCCTCAGTGTGCCAAGCACTTATCCCACGAGGGTTTTTCCATTATGTTTCAGAAACTTTCCGACATCTTTGGCAGCCTCTCCAAAGAAGGCAAAGTTCGGAGCAGAGATGTTTCAGAAAGCCGAAGCGTGCTCACAGCAGCAGGGTGTGGAATTAAACACGGCTGTAGGGGTCCAAGGAAAGGGGCGGAGGGGCCGGGCTTAGGATCCAGATGACCTGGGTTTGAGTCTTGGCTCAGCCGCTTATTACATGGGTTCTGTAACCCTGCGAGTTCCTTCTCCTGAAGCCTCTGTTTCCTCATCCGTAAAGTGGGGATGGTGACGACAAGTGTAGCTACTGCACGGCGTAGTTATGAGGGTTAAACAAGATAATTCTGCAGATGTGCCTTGGTAAACACTCTATAAAAGTTACTTATTATTATTTAATTATTATTATCATTGAAGAAGACGTCGATGATGATAATCACTGAGCTTGGAGGCAGGAGATGCAGGTCTGAGGCTGAGTTCAGCCAGCTAATATAAGCAAGTCCGAAACTTCTCAGGACAAAATGGGGACTAAGAGCACTTGTCCTTGCTCGGACTTGACTGGGGGCATCTTTGGATCGTGCTGGCTTTCTGCTCACTGTGCCCCTGCACCAGTGACTTGAGCCATTTCCCCTTCAGCCCCCTTTCCACCCCTGGAGCCCTCTGTTACCAGTGTCGGAGCGGTCCCTCCAGATCCAAGGCTGGCCCGCTCCCCTGCCCACTCCCTCAGGGACCCCGTTTCACTGTCTCCTCCCTGCCTCTGTCTTTATTCCTTTCCCCTCCCCTGACTCAACATACAACACATTCTCTTCTGAAACAACCAGGTCCCACTCCACCTCCCACGTTGGCTCCCTGTCGTTCCGCGGGCAGCCTTCTGTAACGAGCTGACCGCAGCCTTCGCTTCTGGTTCCTTACTCTGGAGCCTATAGCAATCTGCCTTCTACCCCACTGAAATTCTATCCCACTGCAATCACTCTGTTTAAGTCACATTGCTAACGTCCTGGTCCAGCGGACGCATCTTCCTTTCCCTGGCCTGCCCCGACCACAGCAGTGTTTGAGAAGACAGGACAGAGGCAGAGGGCACAGGGTGGGCTGTGGACTCTGACTACCCACAGGCTGAGTGCAGTCCTGGCTCTGCCCCCGACACCTGTTTGAGCAAATATTTAAGCTTTCCAAGTCTCAGTTTCTTCATCTGCTGAATGGGAACATAAACGCCACGCCCCTCGGTTGTGTGGCGCACAGCCTGCCCCACGCCGACGTGGCTCTCTATCTCTTTCCC
>NW_011888841.1:2524753-2526523 GCF_000151845.1 Pteropus vampyrus
GGCGGCCGCGGGATGGCGCAGCCCGCTGGGCGCCCGACACGGGGCTCCGCGGCGGCAGAGCCGGGACGCACACCACACCCCACCTCCTGACGGTCGGCGCTGAGCAAAGCCCGAGGCGGGGGCAGTCGTGACTCTCCAGGAAATGCCCCGGGAGTCAGTAAGTACATCAGGGAGAGAGGTCGAGGAGACGAAATGAGCTGCCATCCGCTGCGCCCCGACTTTGTGTCCTCAGGGCTCTGCAGATGTGATCTCATTTAATCCCCCAAGCAACTCTGTGAGAAGGTTGTCCTGCTGTTGTCCCATTCTACGGATGCAAAAGCCGAGGATCGGAGAGGTTCCATGACATTACTCAATGTCACCCGACTAGTCAGAGGCAGAACGAGGATTCGGAGTCACCGAGGCCCGTTATAATCAGGATGCTACGCTGCTGCCTGGCAGCTATTTGATCACAAAGAGGGTGACAGATTCGGCAAATAAAAAATAACATCCTTCCAGTTAAATCTGAATTTCAAATAAACAATCATCTTTTAGTGTAAGTTTGGGAGAAGAAGAAACTTTCTACCCTTCTAGGTTCTTCCACTGGTCTAATAATTAAATAGACATGAGACAGATTAAGAAGAGAAAACAGCCAAGTTAATTACATACATACATGTGGGAACCCCACATACATGAGCCAGAAAGGAAAAATCAGGTGTATATGACATTCTAAGCTAAGGACGAGGTCAGGTGTCTGGACTTCAGACAGGGGACGGTCATTCTCAGGACCACAGAAGAGCAGACGTTCAGTAATTAGATGTTTGCCCCCACTACGGATGAGTCATAGAAAACTATTTCTGGTAATAACTCTTACTATGGGCAAGGCCCCTATTTTAAATTCTTTAAGGGAGAGGTGAAAGTTTCTCACGAGCCAGCAGGGTCTCTGTTGCCTTTAGCTCATGCCAAAATGGCACATCTTGGGGAGGCCTATTCTGAACCCCTTCAATAAGTGTGTTCCAAATATTGCATGGGGGTGTACTGATACTGAAAAATCAATTGCTTATCTGAAACGCACATTTAACTGGGAGGAGCGAGTCAATACTGGTAGAGTATTTAGAACAGTGCCCGCGGTTGAGGGCACTGTGACCACTCTGCCGGCAGATAGCATGAGGGTCTCAGCTCACACACAGAGAAATGGGCATGTGCCTAGGGGTGCAACCCTCCTCTCCTACCCTAACACAGAAGAATTTGTGTTTCAGTGGAAAATTACGCATTGTTTAGATCAATGCGGTGCTACTGGCCTCTATTGGGTAGAAGCCAGGGATGCTGCTAAACATCTTAATAATAATCGTAAAAAAGCTCCCTGCGACAAAGGACTATCTGGTCCAAAGAGTCAATAACGCCATCGAGGCTGAGAAACCCTGGTTTACAGCACCTCCTTCCAGGTTATCTGATTGCAGCCTTTCGTTGTCTTGAGTGATTTTACAACCCTAAGTTGCAGATCACCGTAGCAATGCAAAAGAACCTTTCTATAAATATGCAAATTAATTCTGTCCAGTGGAGGGACCTCTCGCTCCACTGGAGAAGCCAAGCGAGTCCATTTGCACATTCATTTAACTTTTCTTTACTTCATCTAAATAAACACGTGCTCCTTTGATTTCTCCTTTGAACCAATTATAACATCTGCTTAGTCGTAGGATTTAATTAACGAGTTAAATGAAATCTTGAAAATGTATTTATTTTATGCCCATATGAACGTCATGATTTTACCTTTTTGGAAAATTATCTTTTAGC
>NW_011888841.1:2528328-2539593 GCF_000151845.1 Pteropus vampyrus
TGCAGCCCTGGGGCAGAAGAGCCTCCCAGCTCCCCGAGGACTGCCCCTCGCCAGCCAGGAACCCTATCTTCCCTGCGGCCCTGGCTGCCGGTTCACCAGCCTTCGAGGGCCTCTGTGCACAGGATCCCACTCACAAGAGCCTGTAGCTGTCCTGAGCTACTCAGATGTATTCGCAGATGCACACAATGATCACCACCCGCCACTGGACAAGGTCCAGTTTTTAAACCTGAATAAACATGCTCTTTATACGCTTCAGAGCCTCTCGCACAATGCAGTCTCACAGGATGTGGCAACATCTCCTCTTTCTCTGATCACACAATACCTTTTGCAGGAACACAGGGGCACAGACAGTCACACACTCTGGCCTCACCCCTCACCGTGGGGAAGCTTCCTGGTGTGAGTCCTCAGCCCTGAGGGCAGTGGGTGAGTCAGAAGCAGCTGGGATTACCCAAAGCTGCCTGAGCATGGGCCACAGCCCTGAGTGCCAGCAGTTGAGGGGGGGTTGGGGGTGGGGCAGGAATGTGTATGTCTCAGAGGACCACAGCAACGCAATCTCTGTTCTTTAGCTAATTTTCTCCAGATGAAAAGAGGCGAAATAGCCCATTGTCCAGGCCGCACCACCCCCATGGCCCTGGATGCTTGGGAGGCATCAGAGGCATGATCTTCAGCTTCTGGACGTACCATCTGAAGCCACCCTTTGAACTGAGCGCCCCCATGCGCCGGGCACTGAGTTCCACGCTCTGTGCACATTTGCACATTGAATCTTCATCATTGGTCAATTATTTCCCCATTTTTAGACAAGAAGACGGAAGCCCAGCAAAGAGGCTGCTGAGGTGAGGCAGCTCCCTGGCCCTAACCCCGCAGTCCACAGTTCTGCCGTCTCTCTGCCCTGCTTAGGAGGGCAAAGGGGATGGCATGGGGCCGCTTTGTCACTAGGACTGAGGCTGAGGCAGAGCCAGTCCTTTCTTCTTCTCCCTCATTCAGGTCTGTGATCGGATCTGTGATTCAGAGAATATGAATTCCACAGAGTTGCAGCGAACAGTTCTGTTTTAGAGAGTTCTCCCCTGTGGAGCGATGGGTCCCAGGCCTTCTGCTTTCCTATGGCTGCAGCACGGAGGGGGGACCCGCCTGCCGGAAGAGAGAACGGGGTGGGGCGGGGCGTGGGCGGGGCTTCCTGTGGGATCCGAGTGCTGAAGAGGAGGTGGGAGGGGCCTGGCCGTGACGGGAGGCTCGGAGCGTAGGAGAGAGAGGAAAACTCCAGAAAGAAAGCTTCAAAAAGCCCAGTCTCCTGGGCCCTCTGCCGACCCCCACATCAGTCAGGCGGAGCTCAGGGTGTTACAGCTGCTGCCCCTGACCCCCCAAGCACCGTTTCTGGGGGGCGGTTTCACAGCAGGGGCCCTCTAAATCATAACTTTGCTAGCACTAACATGTCTTGTATTTATGGGGTTCTTTGCAATTTTTAAATTACTAGCCATCAGTCATCTCATCTCTTAAAATGGGGAAATAACACTTCTAGTGCAGTGTCTACGGAACTTTTTCCAGCAGATCCTATGTTTCACGAGATAGGAATGGATGGAGTGTGTGTGGGTGGATGTTAGTGGTTAGGGGTCGAATAAATGCAGGAAACGCTTCATAGTAGGTTCCCTTCTTAACGAGTTATTATGTATATTATTATATTAAAGGCTCTGACGAGTCCTGTACCAAAGAATTCCGTCTAGCCTAGTCTGCCAAAGGTCTTCCAGGGAGCAAATGCCAACAACACAGAAGTGCGAGAGACTTATTGGGGGTAATGCCTGGGAAAAATAAAGGGGAGCGGGAGCAGATGAGGTAGGGGAGCCTTCAGGTCACCGTGTGGGTCTGACATCAGTGGACAGAGAGGAAGAAAGATGAGGGAACAGGAAGACCCTTAGCTCGCAGGCCCCCGCTGAGAAAGTCCCAGCCAGCCCAGTGGTGACTCCAGAGCAGAGCTGGCCCTTTGGAGATCTGCACATTGTAGAAGAGAGAGAGAGTGAGAGAGAGCGAGAGAGAGCGAGAGAGAGCGAGAGAGAGCGAGAGAGAGACGGCTTGCTATTTTTTCCCACATTTGCAGATGAGGGAACTGAGGCACTGAGGGTTTCAATAACTTGCCGGAGAGGCGGTCATCTGGCCAGTGAGTGGCGGATCCGGAATTCGAATACCAGGCTGCATTTGGGAATGTCTGTCTTTGGGCAGAATGATACAGGAGAATGTGGTTTGCAGAGCGTATGGGGCAAAAATGCGCATTCTGGCTCATTCATCGCACACAGCAAACTGCAGGGGCCACATCGCTGCTGGCTTCCTCATCCTAGATGCCGCGAAGGCCTCGTTCGTTCTTGCCTTATGGGGGGTCCTGCGGCCGCCAGGCGGGTCCACCCGCCTCCTCCCCATCCCCGCCTGGAAAACCTTTCTAGCCTCTGCTTCTCTCTCCTGGTTTTTCTCCTGGCTCCCAAGCTGTTCTTTCTCATTTTCCGTCACCAGTTCCCCTTTCTCTGCCTGTACCTTAGTGTGGGCTTTTTGGGCTGCTTCTGCCTCAAACCTGCCTGGCTCAACATGGCCCCTGCTTCCACCTTCTGGTCACAGGGGCCAGCATTTGCAGGAGAATGACCGGGGTATTTCTGCCGGCCACGCTTCCTCCTCCTCCGGGAGGTGGTGTTTTGTTTCTGGATTTTTCTTTTCTCTTCTGGGTATATATACAGAGGAGTCTCTTCTGTGGACCTAAACATTTATTTTTTTAGAATACTAATTTGGACTTTCAGATGCAGCTGGTGGAAGCTTAATTAAGTTGTAAATCATTCTCCAGATGATTTATAACTTAAATATCCACAAGATTTAAAGACCGGAAACACATTCTTTTACATCATCAGTCTCTTCTGAGGATGAGCTAGTTGGCTCCAGAGGCCACCCCAGGCTGTCACCGTCTGAGTGAGGGGCACCCAGGCTCTTCTGTCTGGCAGGTCCTGAGAGAGAACACGGAGACTCTGTCTGGGACCAAATAAGGGAATATTACCAAGGGGACCTCAGAGAGGAGCCTGAGTCTGAGTCACGTCTTGGCGATGCGGCCACACAGCTTCTGACTCAAGACGTAGAGAGACCTCCTTCGGCTCTTCGTGGCAAGAATGAGGATCGAGGATCGAGGATCGCAACAGTGACAGGCTTAGGGGTGGAGAAGGAGGCAGGACTCTTTCCTCTTGTCCAGCTGCTGCAGGAAGGCGAGGCCGACAAGGGCCATCGCACCTGCAGGTCCAGCGGCCACAGAGGAGGGCCGCACACTCAGAGCGGGGAGCAGTGCCACCTCTGCCTGGTGCTGCCGGTGTGGCGCCCACTTACCCTGCCTCGACCCGGTTGTGCTGGGGAGGCCTGGGCATCCTGACTCATGCTCAGAAGGGAGTGTCTGGGAGGAATTTCTTTCCTCCCTAGAAGTCTAGGGACTGATCAAAAATGCAAGTCGCATTAAGACATAAGTGCTCTCGAATGTATGTTCTGTGTCGTGCATTTGCATATGACTTGGAAAGCACAATAATGAACAGTTAGAGCCATGAGCTTAGCCCTTTCTCTTATGGCACTTATCACCGGGTGCCGTATGCATTTGTGAGTCTCAGTCCCCGCCGGCCTGTCAGTTCCTGAAGTGGACTGTGTCTTTCTTATTCACCTTGTGACCCTGGCGTAGTCCCTGACACCTGGCGGTCCTCGGCAGAGGTTTACTGAATGAGGATCACAGGCACCAAGCTTTCCCCGGGCAAAATTTGTTGGTGTCTTCAACGTTTGTGCCACTGATGTGGGGTGGCGGAAACGCTGCCCGGGTCCCTGCTGGAGAGTTTTGAGGAGCGCAGACTGAACCTCCGCCCGGGTTGTTTCAGACGCCTGGGTGTAGGGTGGGCGGGGCGGGGTTCATCATGCCCCTTTACAGAAGATCCCTCCCCAGGATGGGTCCCTCCCCAGGGCGGGACCCTGGTGCTGTGCTCTCCAGGAAGAAGGTGAGAATGTTCTTGGCCACAGGCCCTGGCGCATTCCCGGCCGTCTCCCCCGTCCCCGCACTCTGGGCGGATGGACTGGTCCATCCCTCAGTGTGGGTGCTGGTGCTGGTGCAGGTAGAAGGGTGCAGGGCGGGGCCTCTTCAGGGAGTCTGCTTGGGACCACACTGGCCATAGACACATAGCCTCGCCTCTCCCCCCTGTCTCTATGCCTGGGGCGTTTCGAGGCCATCAACAAAGTCGTGAAACCATGGAAATGGGGGCAACTCCCTCGGCCTCTTGAGAAATCGTGCGTGGAGATACGGGGTAAGGGGGTGTTAAGGGTGGAAAATTTTCAAGTGAGCCAACTAGCTAAGTCAGCTACAGGGAAGAAATATCTTTAGATACCAGACGTTGTCCTACTTGCTGGTGTGTGGTTTAGGAAGCGTATTGTATAAGATATGAAGAGGGCCAATGTCCGCTTCTGTGATCCATTTACTTGTTAATTAAGGGTGTCGTTCCGGGCAAAGATATGCCAACAGCCAACTTCCGCTTCTGTACTCTGCTTGCTCGTTCGGGAGACACCAGGATATGGTCTTAAGCTTTATCAGCTGCCTCCTCTGAAAGCTCGGGGCTGATCTCCTC
This sequence comes from Pteropus vampyrus, assembly GCF_000151845.1. Taxonomy (NCBI): domain Eukaryota; kingdom Metazoa; phylum Chordata; class Mammalia; order Chiroptera; family Pteropodidae; genus Pteropus; species Pteropus vampyrus. The sequence continues at coordinate 2,532,942 of NW_011888841.1, forward strand.
TAGCCCTGCGTGGTAGAGAGTCAGTCACCGGCCGGCTAATAAAGGCTCATAATTAATCTCAATTGGCTCCGTGGGTCTCAGAATCGTTCGTGCCATAACAGGGGGGTGATGGTGGCAACGTGGTGGTTGGGGACTGAGGAGGCCACAGGTGAGGCTGGGAGTGGGGGAGGGGTCAGGTCCTGCAGGCCTTGCAAGGGCAGGGAGAGGGTCACTGAGGGTTAAGGGGCTGTGTGTCATGTCAGGCTGGACAGGGAAGGGGCAGGTGTCTGGGTGGAGCGGGCCCCTGAGCCCCGCTGCAGGTCTGCCAGGGGCACTGAGGCGCCTTCCTGGGCGTAGAACTGACCAGGATCGCAGACCTCCAACACCCCCATTTTCCCAGAGCCTGCTCACTCTTAGAAGCCAGTGCATCTCGGCTTCTCCCCAGCTGCCCCAGCTCACAGCGAAGCCTCACGCTGACTCCTTTCCACACCAGCAGGCTGGCAGGCTCAGCGGAGAGAAAAATCCCCCTTTTCGTGGAGCTGAGATAGTTTCTTTGAGTCTTGGAGAGTTTTAAAGATCACCAAGTTTGCTTGAACAAGACTATAAGCTTCTGGTGACGTCTTTACACCAAAATAACAATTTGTGAACAATAGTGGATGATGTCACACTCAGACAATGAGGGTTAAAGGGCACCTCCAAAGGCCTCTTTGGTGATGTGTTGGCTCCACCACGTGGCAAAATGTGGTATTGCTATTTCGCAGCAAGAAAAACGCCATTTAGTTGTGGAAAAAGAAATCTTTACCTCTAAAGGCCTTTGAGACTTTTCGGCATAAACAACTAACTGGCAAAGTGTATTGCTGTGGATCTCAGGAATCAGGACCCCAAACTCCAGGGCCCTCTGGGGTTCGATACGAAGTGGTTCGTTTATCCTGTCTCTCTTGTTCTCATCTATGTAACAATCAATCATCTATTTATCTATCAATCATCTTTCTATCATCTATTTAATATATCCACATGTCAATCATCTATTATTATCTTATCTATCTATCATGTATCTATCTTTCTATCTATCATCTTTCTATCTATCTATCTTTCTATCTATCATCTATCTATCTATCTATCTATCTATCTATCTAATCTATCTACCTATCAGAAAAGCCACACCAATGGAAGCTGAGAGAAACGCGCTTTTCAAGGAGAAAAAGTCAATAGGTCAAGTAAGCTAACTGGGGGTGCGGTCACTGGTCTTGGTCACCGCAGTGACAGGTTGGAGGCCAGAAGGTTCTAGTTCTCCCTGTCCTCAGCGAACCGCATTGCCCTGTCTTGTGAGTGGTGCTTTCAAACCTCATCATCTTATAAGTACCAAAGTCCTTTATTTCTCTGATATGATATATGATATATACACTTATCATTCGATATGCTATGTGTATGTGTAATATTTACTTCTGAATCACTTGAGAATCAATTGCAGACATTATTTCTCAATATGTACCCCTCACTATGTCAGAGTATACAAAGTCAGAATATTTAACATTGATATATTGCTATTATTAACCCTCAGTTTGTATTCAAATTTCATTGATTGTCCCAATAATGTCTTTTATAACCTTTATAACATTTTCCAACCCAGCATCATGGAGTACAGTTAGTTTCCACGTCTTTTTAGTCCCCTTTAAACTAGAACAGTTCCTCAGTCTTATTTTGTCTTTTATGACCTTGGTATTTTCGAAGAATATAGGCTAGTTTGTATCACGTTCTTTCATTTGGGTTTGTCTGATGTTTCTTCATGCTTAGCTTAGGTTATGCATTTTTGGGCAATAACCTCACAGAAGATTCGTCGAGTCCTTCTCAGGATATTACACGGGGAGGCACATGATATTCATTTGCCTCATGACCGGCGATGTTAATTGTGATCACGTAGTGGAGGTGGTGCCTGCCAGCTTCTTCACTGTAAAGTTACGATTTTTCTCTTTGTAATCAATCAGTCATTTCTTGGGAAATACTTTAAAACGGTATAAATATCCTATTTCTCATCACACTTCCATTCCCTAGTTTCAGCATTCGTTAATAGCTCTTGCCCGAATCAATTATTACTGTGAGGGTTACAAAATAGTGCTTTTCTCATTTTCTTATTTCTTCTGCCTTTGTCGGCTGGCGTTCTGCTGTTAGAAGAGCTTCCCCTTCCCCCCGGTTATTTATATAAATAAGGACATACGGACATACCCAGTAGATGATAACCCATTACTATCATTATTTATTTTGATGCTCACATTGCCCCAGATGTGGCCCGCGGGAGTCCCCTCAAGCCAGCTGTGTCCTTTTGACATCCTTCGAGCCCTCCCTTAACTTCCTGGCACATAAATATATTTCAGATTCTTCTTAGACTTTTCCTGCCCCAGCTCTGGAATTAACCTTTCCTCCAAGAGACTGGGCTCCTTTCAGTGGAGAATGGTATTTAGAAACCAAGATCCAGGTGCTTGTTGCTACTGAGGTAGCAAAGCTTCCAGACCTCATGGCAGACAGTTCTCTGTCCTCTCCCCGCACGGGGGACACTCTGTCCACAAACCACCTAACAGGCCCACCAAGGCTTTTCTGAGTTTTTAGCCAAATGCGCCTTTGTTTGATTTGTTATTTGCTATTGAATAGGGCTCAGCCTCTATAAAGTTACATGGTGATGTGCAGATTTTTGTCTAGTACAGATGTAAGTAATTTCTTTCAAGTGAAAAATAAACAATAAAAGCCAAAACCAAAATCCAAACAAATCAAAAACGAAACTCCAAAATCCTAAAGGTTACAGGTTTCTTGCTCTGTATGACATTAACCGGTTTTGTATACAACCCAGAAATCCTATTGCAATGTCCTTTATTCGGGGCCTGCAATATTTAATCTCTCAAATTCTCTTTGAACGAGCTTTACCCTCCTGCTGGTTCTCTCTTAATTCACTAAAAAAAAATGGGTTTAAAAAATTAGGTAAATAGATTCACGCTCACTTTATGAAAATGAATAAATAAAATACAATTTAACATAAAAAACTATACTTTGCCACATGAGTTCATATCGACCTTCGATTCCAAATGAGCGTGATGTGGTTTGTTTTCAAGTGTCCTCTGCGCATTTTGTAACTCCTTTCTCCAAGGACGAGAAACATGGCTTTCGTCATTCTTAATCTATTTCTCCACTTACTTAATCCAAGAAAGCACAGCCAGTAGTTTTGAATGGTTAACTGCTCACCGGTGTTCGATATTTGTTTACAGTTTTGTTTTTGCTTTTAGTGAACATGTATAGTCAAAACACTGTGGGCAGAGTCTCTTGGGTTAGTTCTTTTTTCCTCTTTCCAATAGATTCTGAGTCTGAAATCTGTTTAAAATTAGACCGACTTGGTTTATTCCACTACCTTTAGCTAGAATGTACTTAACTGTAGAAGTTCCTTTTCCTCTTACGTGAAAACGAATCCTCGCTTTGTGTACCATGTAAATAGAAATATTAGGTATATACATAACAGAATGTAAGATAGATGATTGGCTACAGAAGCTGTGGTACATATATACAATGGCATATTACTCAGCCATAAGAAGAGAGGAAATACTGCCATTTGCGACAACATGGATGGACCCCAAGATAATCATTCTAAGCGAAATAAGCCAGACGGAAAAAGTTGAAAATCACACGGTATCACTTATACGTGGGATATAAACCTAAAAGCAACAAATGAGCAGGACAAACAGAGATTCATGGACATGGACAATAGACTAGTGTTTACCAGAAGGTAAGGGGAACGGGGGAGGGGGGAGATAGATGGGGTAAGAGGGGTCAAATATGTGGTAACAGGAAGAAATCTAACTATGAGAGGTGAACATACAATGTAAAAAAAAACATATATATATATATATATATATATATATATATATATATATATATGCCTTACTGTTACAATGTATACCTAAAACTTACTGGATTTCATTAACCAATGTCATCATAAAAAAAATAAATTAAAAAAAAAGAATGTAAAAAAAAGTGGAGTTTCGACCATCTCCCACGAGGTGTGCATTTAATTTACCAGTGATGTATTTTCACTAGCCTTTTGCCGATATTCTAACTAGGCATCGGTTCTTCCATCCCTCATGGAAAATGACAGTATTGACACATTTTAATTAACTCCAGATATTTTTGTCTACTTAGAACTCTGAGAAATTGACATCCTTCTAGAGGACCCCAGATAACAAAAAGCAGCCCCAATTTTCCAGAGCCAGGCCGTTCGAAGCCTGCCTTAAACGTGACGTTGCGTAGTTTATGTGTGGTGTTAGTGTTACTCCTGGAGGGAGGGAGTTCTCTTTATGACTCATTTGAACGACGTCTAATTTTTAGTCTTTAATAGCTGGGCCGTGTGTTTTGTTCACATCGGTGTCAGGAACAAGAGTCTTTGGAGTTTATCTTTGGGCCTCTGGTCCCCACTTATCACCCTCTCCCATCTTAAAGGTCTTCTCTCTATTTTCCATGTATGCAGTGCCCTGAGGATCTCTTCTTATACATTTACCATTTTTCTTTCATAAAAGGATCTGAAATTTATTCACATTAAGCCATAAATCACTGAAAATGGCTTAAACTATTACTCGTCCCTTCTAAACTCCAGTGGGACAACTGAGTTAGTGGCCCATGCCCCTTACCCTCAGGGCCAGCTACATCATTTCAGGGCTTCCTGTAAAATGAAAAAACTGTGGCCACGTTCACCAAAACCTAGGATAAAAGGGCCGCTAAAATATAAAGCTTTTTCTTTAAAAAAAAAAAATTTTTTTCTTGTAAAATGTAATGGGAGTAATAGTGACACATGAGAAACAACATAAACTTAGAAATTGCCAAAGTACACAGTTTCTGGTGTCAGGCTTTTATATAATGCAATGCGTAATACTTTATTAATTTGATATTGTGATTGATCTTAAGATTTTTCTGCACATTTATTTATTAGGCCATCAACATTTATCCTTTCACGATGGTGACAACGGAGCATTCCAGTGAGCACGAGGACCTTCTGAGCGCGGGGGCCTGCGTGACCGCACGGTTTGCATGACGCCCATGAAGCCGGCTCTGCCTCTTCTGTTGGTAGTTGGCTTCTCTGGAAGTAGTGGGCGAGATGGAGTCTGACGTGCATAGTACATATGAGTATCGACGTCGGTGAATGGCAGTGGAGGAGGTGGTCTTGTTCAGAGAGAGAAGTCAAAATGTGACGCAGTTGGGACAACGTTTCAACGGCCAATCCCATGGGCTGCTCTGGACCCGCCGTGCCCATAGGAGATGCTGGGTTGGGCCACACTGTCTCTGTACCCTGCCCCTGTCAGTTGCTGGATGTGGGCCGCCCCAACTGCAGGAACTGAGATTAGCAGAAAGTTTCTCACGCTTAGCAGTTTTAGGGTTTGTCTCAGTCGCAGAGGGTCACCTCACCCCAGGACACGCCCTCCTCACGTCTATCCACAACCTTCTTTTGTCTTCCAAAGGAAATATCAACAAACGGAATCCAGCTGTATACATATGACGATAATCACAACTGACAGCTTGGGCCAGTTCCAAGAACAGAGCGTTGGGTTAACATTAGGAGATCAGAGGACCAGTCACGGAGACGGATCTACATTAACAGAATGATACGTAAGGATATAGATACAGAAAGGTTAAAAATAAAACCATGGGAAAAGAGAAGGCATGTAAAGGTTAACAAGAAGGAAGCTGGCATCACTATCCTCATATGCGACAAAATGAACTGTAAGGCAAAAAGCATATTAGAGGGACAAGGAGGTCTTCTGTAATGATAACATCTCAGACTATGAGGACATTAAAAGGAAAGGGAGAAAGATGGCCGGAAAGAAGTGTGGTGGACTGTGGAGGGACTTGAGATTCTTCAGGAAGCTCAAAGCCTCTTTACCCCTCTCCCACCCGCTAGTAGAGAAATATTTCATAGTTTATTTTTTGTCGCGCAGAGCTATATTGTATTGTTAAAAACTTAAAAATCAAAAAGGAAGAAAGGAAGGAAGGAAGCAAGCAAGCAATTATCAAGCTATGAAAAGACATGGAAGACGGTTAAGTGCATCTTGTTAAGTCAAAGAAGCCCATCTGAGAAGGCTACACACTGTATGATTCCAACAACATGACGCTCTGGAAATGGCAAACTATGGAGTCAGTAAAAAGGTGGTTGTTTGCCTGTTTGTGAGGAGGGAGGAAGGGATGAACAGGTGAGCACGAAGGATTTTTGGGGCAGTGACACTATTCTGTATGATAGTGTAAATGGTAGATAGAAATCATCACATATTTGTCCAAACCCACAGAATGTGCAACACAAAGAGCAAATCCTAATGGAATCCATGGACTGTAGTCTCAAAATCCAGGGAAGGGACACTTTGGCTCATCTTGAGTCAGGTACACATTCCTGCATCAATAACTATGGGCAACATGTTGCCTAAGCCTTCGGAACTGCGGGCTGCGTGCATCTGTTTTGGTAAACGCTCCACCTGCATTTGAGAAGAATGTACCCAGTCCTCTGCTCTTGTTAGGTACAGTGTCCTATATATGCCAATAACACGATGAGTTAATTGTACCGTTCAAATCTATTATATCCTTATTGATCTTTTTCTCTGCTTATTCTATCAGTTACTAGAGGTATTGTATTAAAATCTCACACTAAGATGGC
>NW_011888841.1:2539757-2542327 GCF_000151845.1 Pteropus vampyrus
TATTAAAGTCTAATATAAATTAGTACTTTTATCATTTTTTTGGACCATGCAAAGACCACTGGACACTTAGATTTCTTTTACCTCTTCCAGATTTACATATTTTTGTAATTATCTATTTTCACGTTCTCTATATTTAAAATTCTATAAAACATTATTATTGTTATTTTACACAGCTAGTTTTCATTTGGATATTCATACTTATTTACTCTTTTTTGTTCTTCATTCCTTCCTTTTATGAGGAATCGCTTTTGTGCTTGGAGTTTACTCAGTTTTTGTTTGAAATAAAAGCCAGTTTTCTTTTCTTTTTTTTTTTTCCTGAAAATATCTTTATTTTACCTTAATTCCTGAAGGCTGTGTTTGCCAGGTATCGAATTACAGTTTGGCTCTTATTTTCATTCAGCACACTGTTTTGTTCCGTTGCATTCTGACTTCCATTGCTGATGTTGAGAAGATCAGTTGTCAACCTATTTTGTTGAAGGTAATATTCTTTTTTCTTTGACAGTTGTAAAGATTTTCATATTTTCTCTGGTTTTCTGGCTCTTCCATGATGTGTCTAGATGCTGACTTTTTTGTATTCATCCTGGTTGGGCTTTATTTGGCTTCTTGAATCTGTAGTTTGATGATTTTTATCGGTTCTGGAAAATTCTCAGTCATCTCTTCAAACATTCTCTAAACCATTCTCTCTCTCTTCTTCTTTTGGGACTTCATTTATATGTTATTTGACCTTGTTGTCCTCTATATGTCTCTTCTATATGTATTTTTTATTTTACATCTTTTTATCTCTCTGTGCTTCAGTCTTCCTCTCTATCTTCCAGGTCACTAATTTTCTCTTCTGTTGTATCTGATCTATTGCCAAACATATCCAATGAGTTCGTAATCTGGGTTATTGAATTTTTCAATTCCAGAAGTTCTTTTTGACTCTTTTTCAAATCCATGATGTAACTTTTATAGTTTCTTGGTCATGCAAATGTTTTCAAATTTGTATTTCATTGTTTCAATCACAGATATTGCATGGCCAGTGTATGATAGTTCTCAAAGCTCGAGTCTTTGTGGGTCTATTTTCTGTTGTTACTTATGACTCTCCATAGACATTACTTTTGAAAAATTATTTATAGAAATATTAAGAGACCTAGGACTATGTCACCTTCCTGGGTCTAGCCCAGGACCACCTCATTTCCTTCAAGGCTGGAGGTTCCCTGGACAGGTCACTTCGACTCATACTGCAGTTCTAGGTGGAAGTTTATTTCTGGTTTTCCTAAACCTTTAGAAAGTAAAACTTCAGGGTCCAATTAAAGTGTGGAAGGGTGTTGGACTTCTCCCCTTGGGTGGGTCCTGGGTCATGAATATTGTTCTCTGCTTCCCATAGGGGTGCTGGAATTTCAGCTTTGCTGCTAAGCAATTTCTCAGTTGTTCCTTCAGGAGCAGCCAACACAAACAAACATGTACACAAATAAACAAAAACTCTCAGGGCAAAAGCAGCTTTGCATGCATGACTTATCTCTCTGGGTTCTTGCCTTCCTAAACTTCGATCTGGTTAGTCCGCACTAACTTTTTAACTCCCCCCGCTTCCCAGTTCTATTGAGAAATAATTGGTATACATCACTATGTAAGATTTTAAGGCAATAACTTTTTACCTTTTGATGCTTTTAAAATCCAAACACTTTCATTGAGAATTTTTGTTGTCCTTAGTGGAAGAGTTGTTTTAAATTACCTAACCCACCATTACTAGAAGCAAAAGACCTTTTCCCACTCTTTCATTTTATTCTTTTCAATTTTACATTATTTTTATCCTTTTGTTATGAAAAATGTAAAACATCCACAAGAGTAAAGAGAGGAGCAGAATGAAGTCCTTCGTATGCATCAGTCAGTGTCATCAACGATCAACTTTTTCAAATTCTTATTTCCTCACCCCTGAAGTTTTTTGGCTTGAATATTTTAAATCAAAGGTAGATAAATACCATTGTAATTAAAAATACTTTAATGTGTTTATCATATGAGTATTTAAAAAATATATAATTACAATATCTTATCATACCCAACAAAATTAACAATAATTTTTTAATATCATATAGTACCTATCTTGTATGTTTGGTTTTCCCCAGTGGTGTCCAAAATGTCTTTTCATGGTTTGTTCAAATTGGCATTTGATTGACAATTTTCTTAACTACCTTCAAGTCTATAACATAACTCCTCCCCCCCCCCCCCCCGCCATAACATTTATTTGTTGTAGAAAGTGTATCATTTGTCCTGGAGAGTTTCCCACATTTGGGAGTTGGCTGATTGTATCCTCATGGTGTCATTTAACATGTGTCTTTAACGCAATGACACTTAACTGGGGGTGATTTTGCCATCCAGGGAACGCTCGGCAATGCCTGGACATTCTTGGTTGTCTTGACTTACAGGGGTGCTATTGACATCTGGTAAGTCAAGGCCAAGGATGCTGCTAAATAGCCTATAATGCACAGGAGAGCTGTCCCAATGAAGACTTATCTGGTCCAAAATGTCACTAGTACAGACATGACAAAACCCTGCTTAATCTTTTATTCTCTCTAAAAATGGCAATGAGATCT
>NW_011888841.1:2542377-2544502 GCF_000151845.1 Pteropus vampyrus
TAAACAAAAACTCTCAGGGCAAAAGCAGCTTTGCATGCATGACTTATCTCTCTGGGTTCTTGCCTTCCTAAACTTCGATCTGGTTAGTCCGCACTAACTTTTTAACTCCCCCCGCTTCCCAGTTCTATTGAGAAATAATTGGTATACATCACTATGTAAGATTTTAAGGCAATAACTTTTTACCTTTTGATGCTTTTAAAATCCAAACACTTTCATTGAGAATTTTTGTTGTCCTTAGTGGAAGAGTTGTTTTAAATTACCTAACCCACCATTACTAGAAGCAAAAGACCTTTTCCCACTCTTTCATTTTATTCTTTTCAATTTTACATTATTTTTATCCTTTTGTTATGAAAAATGTAAAACATCCACAAGAGTAAAGAGAGGAGCAGAATGAAGTCCTTCGTATGCATCAGTCAGTGTCATCAACGATCAACTTTTTCAAATTCTTATTTCCTCACCCCTGAAGTTTTTTGGCTTGAATATTTTAAATCAAAGGTAGATAAATACCATTGTAATTAAAAATACTTTAATGTGTTTATCATATGAGTATTTAAAAAATATATAATTACAATATCTTATCATACCCAACAAAATTAACAATAATTTTTTAATATCATATAGTACCTATCTTGTATGTTTGGTTTTCCCCAGTGGTGTCCAAAATGTCTTTTCATGGTTTGTTCAAATTGGCATTTGATTGACAATTTTCTTAACTACCTTCAAGTCTATAACATAACTCCTCCCCCCCCCCCCCCCGCCATAACATTTATTTGTTGTAGAAAGTGTATCATTTGTCCTGGAGAGTTTCCCACATTTGGGAGTTGGCTGATTGTATCCTCATGGTGTCATTTAACATGTGTCTTTAACGCAATGACACTTAACTGGGGGTGATTTTGCCATCCAGGGAATGCTCGGCAATGCCTGGACATTCTTGGTTGTCTTGACTTACAGGGGTGCTATTGACATCTGGTAAGTCAAGGCCAAGGATGCTGCTAAATAGCCTATAATGCACAGGAGAGCTGTCCCAATGAAGACTTATCTGGTCCAAAATGTCACTAGTACAGACATGACAAAACCCTGCTTAATCTTTTATTCTCTCTAAAAATGGCAATGAGATCTAGAGGTTTGATTAGATTCAAGTTTATTCTTTGGGCGAGGATAGAATTCTTCACAGGTGAACCTGTATTGCACATCTTATATCATATAAGAAGGCAATAATGGCTCATTTTTAGTGATGCACAGATTGATGAATGGGTTTTAGGTGTTGTCAGCCTGATCGATCCATTATAAGGGTCCTCATTAGCTTTTTATCTAATAGTTTTATCATTAGGAGTTGGAAAATGGTGACTTTTAATTCTATCAGTCATTCTTCTATTAACTGCAATTCTTCTAGAAAGAATTTCTAGAAATGATCAACTATTTAGCCTGAAATGAAGTCCATACAGGAAAGGCAGGATAAATGCATAATTCTATGCCTTGATCAATTTTCGAAGTGCCCTAGTCATGAAAAAATGTTTAAAATCTTCTTTATAGGTGTTTGCAGGAAAACCAGCTAATAATCACCCTCTGAGGAGAGAAACGGGAAGAGTGTTATACAGAGCTATATACAGAGCACTTGGTTTCAATGAGTCCACAAGGCGCGTTGGGATGAAGCAGGGGTCTAGGGGGCAGCAGAGATCACCAGTTGCTGGAGCCAGACCCCCTTTTTGATACCTTTAAAAATTCCTTCCCACCGACTGTTGCTGTTTGCAGCTCTAATGTCAGCTCCGCTGATCTGAAACGCCACCTCCTGGGGCTTGGCCGGCAGGGAGGAGCTTCCTGCCGCTGAATGAGTGTCTCACCTGGGACTAGCAGCAGGAACCCCGCAGCCCTCTGGGGGGTCTGTCTGTGACGAGAAGGCAGCCTCTGCCAAGTTCAACTCCCAGGATGCATTCTTTATGTGTCAATGTGGTATCTTGGATAAGAACATAGGCTTTTAGGTAAGCCAAACCTGGGTTCAAATCCTGGTGCTACTACTTATGAAACGTGTGATGAAGCTCCGCTTTCTCGTCTGTAAGACGTGGTTGGGGATGGTCGTTATGGCACAGGGTGGTCGTCGCTGAAATAGGATAGAAGTTAAGGCTCA
>NW_011888841.1:2546372-2551687 GCF_000151845.1 Pteropus vampyrus
CCGCCTGCTGTGGGAATTTTTTTTTTCACTGTTAAAGTTCAAAACTGAATTAATTCCAATCCTTGATTCATGACACATTCTCATTATTAGTCCATGCTTGGCCTTCTTTAATTCTTTAATTTATTATGAATAGTATAATGAACTCCTGTGTATCTACCACCCCACCCAGGAACGAAAACGTTACCAAAAACGTGCACATCTTTATACTCCCCTTTTGCCCCATTTCCCCTCTTCGAGATGGACGGGTCCCTTAATCTGATCTTCGCGTACATCTTCCCTTTTCAGTGTGCTTGCTTCATCTGTTTGTATGTATGTGTATATACTTTTTGACATTCAAAATGACCCCGTTAAAAAGGGAAGGCCGCCCTCGCCTCGGAGAAGAGCAAACAGCCGTTCTTTAGGAGCAGAGTCTGGCGGCTTCCTAAATGTTTCTTATCGAAAACTTGAAAAATACCTCTCACGAAAAATCTTTGAGTCAAATTGATAGTCCAAGAAAACATGTCATGTTTCTGCTCCAGCATGTCACCAAGCACCCCTGGAGGGCATATGTCCCCACTTAGAGAGGCACTTCTGGCTTCCGTGACTGGTGGCCCCGCAGGCTCTGGCAGCCCTGACAGCCCTCCGCGAGATGTGGGGAGGGGCTCCGGCTCCCCGCCGGCCCAGCCCCGCTGCCAACACCCCATTTAGGCTGCCGTCAATTGCCTGGTTTACAGCAACTGCCTCTTAACGATAGAGAAAAATTCGACACTCAGAGCCCCTGCTTGTCTTGTCCGCTGCCTGGTCCTTCGCTCCAGCCACTCTGCATCATCAACATTTCTTCCTGCTGCTCCTCATGCTGCTCCAACGCCCTTTCTCACTGCCCCTTTCCAGACCCTGATCATCCCTCGAGTCCCTTATTCAAGTCTGTTACCCAGCTGGAATGCCACCTCCTCCATGAAGCCTTCCTTATCATCCATCCCCTCAAAATCGACCAGTCCTTTCTTTGAGGGTTGCTCTGTCCTCCCCATGGCACTGAAGTTCCTTGTGGGTAGGGATGGTGTTTATTCGTCCTTTCTCCATCCACGCAGCGTCCACCCCTGCCCAGCACAGTGTTGGCATGGAGAAGGCTTGTTGGTTGGAGGGCTGACGGGGTCCATGGGCTTCCTCCCTTTAGGCCTCATGCTTCATGGCCTCTTGCCCAGATCAGGGCTGCCCCCTGGCATGGGGTGCTGGTCCTGTGTCATGGAAAGAAAATGGCACTCAAATGCAGAAGACTTGAGCGGCTCGATTTTGCCATTTCAGTGATCATGGGCTGGCCCGACAGTACAGTCTACCTACACTCTTGCTGTGAGTCTCTAAGCAGCCGTGTACTTGAAAGTGCTTTGTGGACATTACGTGGTAAAACAAATGGAAGTTTTTGCTGCATTTGTTAGTTATACGGGTCAGCAGGATCTGGGCTGGCCACTTGGGGGGCGCAGTCTCATCTGGCCTTCCAGCTGGGTTTGACTGGGCCTCTTCCCCAACAGATGAGGGCCCATGTGGTGTGTGACCCCAAAACTCTATGAGTGATTCCACAGACCTGGAGAGGGATGAGCCCACACGGGCCCCACAGGCCTTCGGTTTTCTCTGGGCTGGTTAGAGAGGGTTCAGTCTACAGCGCTGGCACCTTTTGGCATGCTGGGACGCTTGCCGTCCTGGGCAGGTGGAACTAATCTTCTCCTCTGAGATCACTAATGAATGCTTGGATGAGAGGAGATTTCTTTTATTTAAAAATTTTCCTTTTCTTTTATTTAGAAATTTTTATTGAGATATAATTCACATATTATAAAACTCGCCGTTTTAAAGTGTACAATTCTGTGATTTTTAGTACATTGACCATGTCATGCAACCGTCACTGTTATCTGATTCCCGAGATTTCCATCATCCCAAAAGAAACCTACCTATTGGTATGTAGACAGCCCCAGATCCCCTGTCTCCCCGATCCCCGGCAACCAATAATCAACTGTTTCTGTGGATTTGCCTATTCTGGATATTTCATAGAACCGGAACCATACAGTATGTGGGCTTTTGAGACGGGCTTCTTTCCATGTGTTCAGGGTTCGCCCACGTTCTAGCATGTGTTAGAACGTCATTCCTTTTTTATGGCTGCATAATATTCCACTGTAGGGCCATGCCACATTTCGTTTATCCTTTTGTTCATTGGTGGACATTTAGGTTATTTCTACTTTTTGGCTATTACGACTAATGCATTTATGAGCCTCGGAGTGTACGTGTTCGTGTAGTTTTAATCCTCTTTTAGAGAGTGGAATGTTACTTGGAGTGACTCCGTAACTGGGTTTAGCATTTCGAGCAGCTGCCAGACTGTTTTCCCAAGCGGCACACCATTCTGCCTTCCCACCAGCAGCGCGCGAGAACTCCGCAACACTCCTGACATTGGGCCATCCCCTGCGTGCCTTCGCACTCTGAAACGAGAAGGCCCAGGCGTGAGAACGCTCCTGCCACTTTCACTCACCGCTTTCGAGGCTGTAGTTATGCACGACGACAAGCTTAGCAAACTTTAATTGTCTGAGGAGCACACTTGGGCCTTGGGGTGACTGGCCTTCCTTGCTAAGGGGACAGTGCAGCCTTGGTGCTTCCAGCCAAGGAGGAGGCGCCTGTGGGTGAAGCTCAGCCGGTGGGCACACTGAAGGGAGCTGCATTCACCTGCATTGTTTGCCAGAGAGTTCTGGGGATGTCGTTAGTGGTCACTAGGCATGTTCCTGCTTGGCCTCGTCAGCCTCTGCCATGGATCCTGGGATTCCTCAAAGGGAGCTGGCATTGGTTCTCATGAGGCTGGGGTGACAGGTGTTCAGATTGGCAGGGCCAGCAGACGCAGGCTGCTTCCTCTTGGGCGCCCAGCCGGACGAGGCTGGCTGACGGGGAGATGTTCGCCTCTGCTCAGGAGAGGCCTGGGGAGCGGAGACGGCTCCTGACACCACTCGCTTTGCTTTTCATGACTCGGTAAATGAGGGCTCTGTTTGCAGCAGCTCAGACCTATCTGCCTGGATGAGGAAGGGTTTGTTTGTGCAGCGTCTGGATGTGACGAGTGAGGTGCTTTAGGCAGGTGGGGTGGGAAGGAGACCCAATCTCAGCGATTCCCTTGTGGAGAAGGAGGATTGCCAGCTGCGCGTATTCCGAGCTTGGATGGAGGGAGAGCTGGTTCATTTTCATCTCAGGAGAATGTTTCGGGGAGGCCTACGGGAGAAATGGAGGCAGAGAAGACATCCCCTCACTGATGACCCTGCCCGGAGGTGGCCAGCCCATGTACCTGGTATGCATATATCCAACTGGTGAGCATCTCATGCCTGTGGGTGTTTATTTATTCAACAAATATTTATTCAGTCTCTATGAGGCACCTGGAGCTTTCCAGGCTCTAGCAATCCAGCGATGAGCAACACAGACACAGACAATTGTCCTTGTGCAGCCCAGAGCCTGGTGGACGAGAGGAGCGTTAATTAGGCGGTGGCGGGGCAAGGCATTGCAGGTCGCTCTGAGAGCGTCTAAGAAGGGGATGGCTTTGTTGGGGGGGACGGGAAGCCTTCTCTGGGGCACTTGGGGTCTGAAGGATGAGTGCGGTGTGGGGAGAGAAGAGCACTTCCTGCAGAGGGCACAACAGGTGCAAGACCTGGAGTCCAGGTGCTTACGAGGATTCTGTGTGGATCGAATGGAGTTGGGCTTCTGGTCTGGGACCACCCGGGTGAGACCGGGGTCACCTTCGGGGCTGGTGGGAAGGAGACTGTGAACACTGGATGACCTGAGTAGCAGGCGCAGACGTTGAATCAAGGAGGAGGATGCTGAGGAAGAGAAGGTGGGGCCCCCAGAGGGCCGGGGCCTTAGCCAAGTCCTTCCGAGGCATGCCTGAGTCTCTGAAGGTCACTGTGGCCTTGAATTTCTGGAGAAACCATGTTTTATCCTGAACGCCTGGGGACGAGACCCTTCCTTCTGCTTGCCCAGACCTGCCCACCATGCTTTCCACAGAGGCGGTCAGTCAGAAGTGGGCTTCAAAGTCAGCCGGTCCAGAGCTCCTCCAGGTGTGGTCCATGGACCCAAGTGCTGGCAGCATCTCCGGGATAATGGTTTCAAACCTGCAGGGCGGGGGCCTCAGGAAAGTGAGTGCTCCAGGGGCTTCTTTCCGTTCTGTATGAATTTCCTGTGGCTGTTGTAACAAATTGCCCCAAACCTGGAGGCTTAAAACTGCAGAAGAACATTCTCACAGTGTTGGAGGCCAGAAATGAGAAATCGGTTTTACCGGGCTGAACCCAAGGCATCGTCAAGGCCACAGCCCCTACAGAGGCTCTAAGGGGAGCTCGTTCCGCTTCTTCCAACTCCTGGCGGCTGCGCTCCGGGCTCTGCCTCTGTGGACACTTCGCCATCTCCTTATTTGTCTGTTGTCAGATCTCCCTCAGCCTCTTCTTAGGAGAATACTTGGGGTCGCATTTAGGGCCATGATCTTCTCCCCATTTCAAGACCTTTAACTGCAAAGACCCATTTGTCAAATAAGGCATCATTTATAGGTTCCAGAGATTAGGATTTCATGTCTTTGGGGACACTTTCCAGCCTGCCACACACACGCTAAGGTTCAAAACTCATCGGCATGATTCCCCTCCTAAGGGTAGACCAGGCCTAGGAGAATGGAACCCCGAGAAAAGGGATCAATCCAAAGTCAAAGAGCCCAGAATCCACTTCTGAGACAGAACCCCAAACCCTGATTCCCAGGCCTTCTCGTTCAAGCCTTGGTTCCCAGGAATAATGACAGCTGACGCGTCCTGAGGGCTTCCTACTCACTGAGCTAAGCAAATGACGTGCACTATCTCATGAGTCTTCCAAACAGCCTGCGAGGTAGGTCCCCCCATTATCTTCCATTTGACAGCTGAGAAGATTACAGGGCGGGAGGCTGAATAACTTGCCAACGGTTATTAATGAACAGAGCTAATTACTGATGGAGCTGGGATAGAAACCGGGGCAGTCAGAGGTCAAAATCTTCATGCAGCGTCCCGCAGGCTTACTCCGACCCACTGTGCGGATCATCCTTCCTGATGTTTTTGTCCTTCTAGCAAGTCTGGAACCTAACTTTTCTGGAAGCAAAGGAGACCCCTCCAACGCTTGCCTTCCTCCTGCTCAGAACCTCTCCGGTTCCTTGGTAAATCCTTGCCTCACTGAGCCTGACAGGCCTTCCCATCCCAGCCAATGGACCCAATGGGAGGTGAGCAGGTCTTGCAATGAGGTGGGGACAGCTGAGGTCCTATTAATGGCTTGGGTGGGGCCCCGGAAGGTTCCCGGCCTCCAAACTGTCTGCC
>NW_011888841.1:2552745-2560100 GCF_000151845.1 Pteropus vampyrus
AAACCTGGACCCGTGACCTACAGCCGTGCGACCCCGATTAAGTGATTTAACCTCAGTGACAGGAGCCTCCTCCGCACAGAGTGGCTGTGAGTATTGGGGTAATTATGTGAAGGGCTCTGTTTAGCGTCTGGCACATACAAAGTCTCATAAGAGAACATGCTCGGTGGCCCTGGGCCAGGGCACCTTGCATCTTCTGGACCGTGATGGGAAAATCATTCTTCGAGCCCTCACCTCCTCACCCACCCACATGGCCATCGCCTCTAAACCATGTCTTCACCTGGTCTCACTGCCCACGTTAATGTGATCATTGAGGACTAGGCACGCTAATTCGTGCCTGTCAACAAAATGCTGTAAAGTCCAGAGGATGAGGTGGTAGAACCTGATTGATGTTGAAGTGCCGCCATTGTTTGGAGTTTTCAGATGAATAAATAAATGCGTGTCAAAATTTACTGTCTCCATTTTCGCTCATCAGTGAAGAATGATCACACAGCTGTTTTTAGCCAGGCCGAGCTCACACATCACACAGTACATTAGAGGACACGGTTTTATCTTCTAAGATAAAATAGGTTATCAAATATCTGAGATGGTAATGACCCTGGTTCTGTCTCTCTCTGGGATGTGCCTGGGAACCTGAGAAAATCAGCCCTTTCCTAAATGCTTTATTTCCTTCTAAGGGGCCTTCTTGAGGTCTGTCTGCGAGAAGGTCGTGCTGTTCGGAAGTGAGGAGCAGTAATGAGTTCAGTTGCTGCTTTTTTCCCTCTTCCCCCCTCTCCCTCCCTTCCTATCTCCCTCCTTTCTTTCTTAAATTGTGGTAAAATACACATAACAAAGTTTACTCTAGGTAACTCATTTACGTGAAATCGTATAGTATTCGTTCTTTGGCGTCTGGCTTACTTCATAACACAATGTCCTCCAGATTCATCCACGTAGCAGGTGTCAGGACTTCCTTCTTTGCGGCTGAATGACATTCTCTTGCAGGCATGTACGGTATATATTCTTTTTTTTAACCCATTTATCCATCAATAGACTCTTGTGTTGCTTCCACGTTTTGGGGATCGTGGATCATGCTTTTATGAATATGGGTGCACAGATATCTCTTTGAGACCCTGCTTTCAATCCTTTTGGGAATTTAACCAGAAGTAGAATTGCTAGATCATATGACAGTTACGCTTCGATTTTTGCGGGGCACCACCGTATTGTTTTCCATAGCCACTGCACCGTTTTACATTCCCACCAAGAGGGCACAATGCTTTCAGTTTCTCCAAGTCCTCGCCAACATCTGTTATTTTCCGTTCTTTTTTTTTTTTTTTTGGATAGTGGCCATCTTAAATGGGTGTGAGGTGATATCTCATTGTGGTTTCCATCTGCATTTCCCTGATGACCAGTGATGCTGAGTATCTTTTGTGCTTCTTGACCAGTTGTACATCTTCTTGGGAGAAATGCCTATTCGAGTCCTTTGCCCATTTTTAAATTGGGTTGTTAGCTTTTTGTGTCACTTGCCGCTTTGAGGGTGATTCCTTATTTCCTTAGTCTTGGGGCCTTTCAGCCAGCTGCCCAGATGTGGCTCTTATGATCCTGGTTCCTACAAAGATGTCAATTTTTACCTGCCTTTGAGGGAAAGGAGATGATATATATATATATCCATATATATATCCATATATATCTAGCCTATCTTGATTTACGGAGTCCTGGTTGGGGCAGATGCTCGTGTGTGGACTTAGTGGAGCTTTAGCTGGGGAGGGGACAATTGAATAACTGACAGGCAGCAGAGTGGCTAAGAGCGTGGGTTTGGGTGTCACGTGGATCAGGATTTTAGTTCCCTCGTTGGCATTTACTAGCTGCGTGACCATGAGTAATTTACTGACCTCCGTGGGACCCAGTTTCCTCATCTTTAAAATGAGAATAATAATAGCACTTACCTCCTTGGGTTCTTGGGAGGTTTGAATGGGAGAATGGTTTAGCGCAGTGCCTGACGTATGATAGATGCTCAATAAAATGAGCTGTCTCTAGCTATTAATACAAGACAGAGTGTCCAGAGGGTGAAATATAAATATGAACAAATGTGTGGGAGTTCAGGGAAAAGAAGCAGTTAGATTTGACTGCAGAATTGGGGCGGGTTAATTACTGTAGACATTTGAGCTGGGCCTGGTGATGGAAGAGAGTCGTGACAGAGACCAGAAAGGCACAGGAGTGAGCAAAGGCCC
This sequence comes from Pteropus vampyrus, assembly GCF_000151845.1. Classification (NCBI taxonomy): domain Eukaryota; kingdom Metazoa; phylum Chordata; class Mammalia; order Chiroptera; family Pteropodidae; genus Pteropus; species Pteropus vampyrus. Next base: position 2,554,950 of record NW_011888841.1, read on the forward strand.
TGAGTCGCGCAAGTGTTTTTAGAGCAAGGCTATTCAGAGGAAAGCACTAAGTAGAGGACAGAGAGCATTGTGGGAAACAGAGATGAGGCTGGAAACGTCACGTGGGACCAGATCCTAGAGGGCCAGGGGCGCTAGGCCCAGTACGTGCCCACATCGATGGCGACGGTGAGGAAGATGGCGGCATCGCTGAGTTTCCCAAATGTGCACAGTCAGAGCTGCCGAAGCGCCAGATCTAGACTCTCGGACGTGGCCCAGCGCCCTGGGGAGCAGTGTTTCCACGTCGCCACCATCACCGAGACGTGAGGCTGAAGTCACTTCCTGCCTCGGCTTCCTTCCTGACACCCTCGCTCCCCTCGTTCCCGTCCATCGGAGGCTGCGTCATTCGTGCTTATGGAGTGTCTCGAGGCCCTTACCCGGGCAGTACTGAACGTTGTTCCTAAACAGGCACGATTGTTATTCAGGGAGGAAAGAAATAGTGTCCAAGTGTGGGGAGGCGGAGCCTCTTAGCCCCTTGAACCTCTCTCCTGCTTTGCATCTCTGATCTGCGTTCCAGCAGAAAGTTAGTCATGGAGAGACGACTTTGGGCAGGTTCTCCAGGCGTCATGCTGAGGTGCCATCTTACAAAGCTGAGGACGTCCTTGGCCCCTGAAAGATTCATATCATATATCGGTCGTGGCATTTCTCGGTTGTTTTTTTCTTGGAGGAAGGTGAATTTCGAATTATGCTAAGACTAACATGTAGTGAAGCGAACATTCCATCTACTTAGAATCCTCCGAGCACTGTTCCAGTGAAAACACCCTAACTCGCTCCCGGCCCTTGCAAACCGCTCTGTCTTCCAGACCGAACTCAGAACTTCAGCAGAACTTGGTAGACGTATTAGATATGAGTCTGTGAGCTTATATCACATGAACAGCGTGACGTGGGTAATCGATTACGCAGCTCGGGGGGGATTTGGGAAGCATCAGCATACTCTGGACTTGGGAGTTGAAGCCACAGGCTTCACCAAGACAGAATGCTCAGGGCAGGTTATTGCCATGTGAAATGGCATCCCTGTAGAGGGTTGAGGACCCAGGGTTCCCTAATTCTTAGGAGTGAGCAGAACAGAGGAGCCTTTGAAGGAGATTGAGAAGGGGTATTTAGAAAAGTGAGGAGAAAGTCAAGGGCAAGTAAGGCTAGGGACCTGGAAGAAGAGAGTTTTCAGCAATAAAGTGAAGTGTATGCAACAGAAGATCCAGGTTGCTTTCAGGTCTGAATTCAATGACTCTAAAGCCATCTTTACGCTGCTGCCACCATCACTGGGCATCTTATGACTTGTGTTTTATCCCAAATTGCTTTAAGGAACTGTCTCCCAGCCCTCAGTTTATCGTTGGTGGAGCCACGCGCACAGACATTTGTCAAGGGGGCCTAGGTGAGTAACTGGGGAGAGTCCTGTTTGTTTGGGGAGAGGGTGGGGTGTGTGTGTAATGAGTAACCTCAGATTAAGCCATTACACTTGACCGACTGCAGTTACCTGTAAGTGGACATAATTTACCCTATAAAATGGCTCCGTCCCTATAATTATGAACTGTCATAGTAGATGCTTTTATAATTAGTCAGAAAACAAGAATCTTATCTTCCTAGCCAAGCGTTCTTTCATCGGCCCAGAATTCTGAGATGAGGAACCTGCCCTTCACAACCTTTCACGTTCCCACCAAATCAGGTGCAGTTCAACTTGGGAAATAATTCATTTTATTTTGTTTCCTAAGTTCGAACCTCAAGTGCTAGGAACCAAGATTCTCCTCGAGAACAGATTAGGGGGCAGCGTGGCCCCGAATCGACGTCGCTGGGCCTGCACAGCACCACCCAGGGACGGCTGCCAAAGAAATGAGAGCAACGAGGAGACACATCCTACTGGGTGAAAATCAGCAAAACAAACAGAATCTCAGCACCCGTCCGGCCCCGAGAACGGTCCCCTTTCAGAAGGTCCCCTGCTTTTCGTTCCCCCTCCGTGTTCCAGCCGGGAAACCCTGTTGGAATCCTTTATGATTCTGAAAATCACGGGGCATTTTATTTGAAACACCCCCGATGTTCCTTAATGAATATAGCAGGGCTGGTGGCGGGCGGCTATGACGATAATGCAGCAGGAACGATTCGGGGCATCGCCCGAAACACGCGCCCCGTTTCCCGAAAACCTCAGCCTGCGTGTCCTCCGCCTTCGCGTCAGGGCTGTGAAGGAGCAGCGTGGGACCTCGCCCGTTCTGGGTTAGTGCGGGGTGCCTTTGACCTCTTCCAGATGTTTGACCGAATTTCGCGTGTGTCTCAAGGAAGTACAATTACCAACAGATCCTTTTAACTGCTTTTCGTCAGAGATGTTTTAACTTTGGGAAAGGTGTTTAATAAGTGCCTTTTCATCGACTGACTCGGATCTTCCTTCGAATAGGGGAAAAGAGAGTCTCCAGAAGGGGGCCGGGGCGCCGCCGCGGGGAGGGTGTGCTGGTGGTGAATGCGCCGTAGCTGGCAGTGCAGGAAGTGAACCCCAACTAACCCTCAGAATCCAATTCACACCAGAGGCAGCGGAGGCCACCTTGGGATTAGCCCGGCCTCCGAGGGGCTGGTTTTCCATAAGCAGGAGGAAGGGGGCGCTCTGTACGGGGCCTGTGGGCCTGTGGGCCCGGTGGAGCCTGAACAAGTGGAAAAGTGGGTGGAAACCAGCAGCTGAGTCAGGACGACCTGTGTGGCTGGGAGGCTGGGAGATTCGGGGAGGGCCCCCCCACATCCCCCCCACAGTGGTGGATTGCGGAGAGATTACGAGGAGAGACTCCTCACCCCAGGGCGAGGCGGTGTCATGTGGCACATGTTGATTCAGGGCGTGACAAGAATTAATGTTTGTTAAATACTTCCGTTGGCTTTTCAGAGTCCAACAGGGCCCCGCTGGGGTCTGCTCTAGGTTTAAAAAAATTATTATTATTATTATTGTTTTTTAACAGTTGATCTATAGAATGAAAATGATGTATTTTTTTCTCCCTAGCTTTGTGCTACTATCATTTTATTATTATTCTGAATACACGCGGTTCAAAAATTAAATTCACTGAAAGTTCACAGTGAAAATCGACTGCATCGCTCACTGCCCTGCAACCACTTAAAAAAAAAAAATCCTTTCAGTGTTTCTTTGCAAATTCCAGCCAGTCTAAACACATATTCTCATTTTTATCCCTTTTTTGCACTGAAGACAGCGTACTGTAAACACTGGTCGGCACTTTGCCATTAGTTGCTATTATTTTATTCCGTAAGACATTTTGGAGATCTTTCCGCATCATTGTATAAAGAGCTTCGTTCTTTTTTAACCCCTCAGCGTCCTGTACCCCGTTGCGCGATGTGCCACAGTTGATTTATCCTATTTCCTACTGGCGGACGCTGGCGTTATTTTCTCGCTGTTATAAAACACGTTGCAGAGAATGTCCTCCTCCTGACATCCGGCCGGACGTGTGAGGGTATTTGTCAGCAGGTCCGACGTGTGTCCCCTGCAATGCCAGCCTCTTTGCGCCCTGTCTTCTTGGGGGAGCCCACAGTCCCCAGGCCTAGCAAGGGCCATGTGCACAGCCCCCCAGTGGGGCAAGAGGGAGTCTCAGGGCACATGGCGCTGGGAAGGAGTAAATCGTAAGTGTGCGACGCCCTGTAGGACACACCTGCGCGTGCCCATTTCCAGCGTGTGCTCATGGCTGGCACATCACCCAGGGAGCTGCAGAGACCTCACTGTTCCAGCACAGACCGTCTCCCCCTTGTACACCGGCTCATGCATATCCCAAAACTTTTTAAAGCCTCTGTGGCCAGTGACATAGACTCTCTCCTACCCCCGAAGTACACATTTCTGGCTTCACGCACCCCGCACGGTAAGCCATGCCCGTGTGGTTCATCCGCCTGCGGGGAACACGGAGATGAGGTGTCAGTTATGCGTATGGTCGTGAAAATGCAACAGGGCCGGAAACAGCCTTAGGCATCCCAAAGCCACATGAGGGATGTTACTCTACAACCATAGATGACCTTGGTCTCTGAACGATGAGTTTTGACATTTGCTGTCTTCAAGAACAGGGAGCAGCAGAGTTCCTTTTACCAACGAGGAACGGAGGCTTCCAGAATTTAGAAAGAAAGGAGATTGCTTTCTGAATAACAAATGCTACACCGTTTATCCAAACTTGACCCGGAGCGGTTTATTTTCCTTGCTGAGCAGGCTCAGCAGTGAGATGAGCCTTCCTTTGAAGGTTTGGTGAGGGTTGGGGTTTCTCTCTCCTTACCTGGCCTTCCCGCCTCCTCTCCCCTCTGTCCGATGTCTGTGTGTTTTGCGTGCCTTGTGCTTATCTATTCTACCCTCTTTTCTTTCTTGACCTGGTTTTTCTCTTCACCTCTGTAGACTTGATGATTTTCTCATCTGCACTGTATTTACTGAATGGTAGTCTTGTTTTGAAAAGGAAACGTCTGGCCTGTCTCACATGTCTCTAAAGACAACTAACAATGACGACCTAAATTCAGGTGCCTCTTCTGAGGCAGCCCTCACGTTACTTTTCCCGCGTGAGTCAGCGTGTCCTGGGGCAGGGCCAGCTCACGGCAGTCAGGACTGGTGTCAGCGTCTTTAGAGAACTCTTCTGGAATGCTTTGATGTGTAGCATCCTTCAGGGGCTGGGGCGAAGTGAATCAGTTCACTAGGACTGACTGGTTCTTTTAATGAGCAATCAAGGGACGCTTCAGCAAACTTAAAGGGCCAAACCCACTCTTCGATTCTGTCAAGAGCCCCAGGTCAGACCTCCAGGAAGCAGAGAGACTACAGACAACAGTTCCTTGCCACCCAGCCTTATGTAACATGGAGCAAATTTGTTTTTTTTTTTTTTTTTGCTAACAGGGTCTTTTCCTACTTGTGGTTCCCCTTTTTTGTTGCATATATTTCCCTTCTATCTTGAATCCTAGTGCTCAGTGCCATTGTATTAGATCCTACTATCTACCACTGTCCCATCTACTCTGAGGAAAGGGTCTGGGATAACCATTTACACTTTAGTGTGAATTTGAGCCAGTGGGTTACAAGCATTGTTTCAAGAGCATGAAAGAGTTCTACTGTTACTCTTTAGTTACACAAACCCTCGATAATTTATTTCATTTCAGCATGAATACAGGCAACGAAGC
>NW_011888841.1:2562072-2569957 GCF_000151845.1 Pteropus vampyrus
CATTTGGCCCGGGGGACGCTCCGCTGTCCCGTGTCTACTATTCGATGCACTTTAAGGACCCAGGTGTGCACTGAGAAGCCTCAGGATCCCCAGCGCTGGTCTGGGAGTGCTGGACTATTTTCAATCATTTTCGGAGGGCAGCTTTGGGCGACCCGTGTAGCCCGCCCCAGCACAAAGAGACAAGGCCGCTTGGTACCTCACCGCGTGGATTTCAGCCTTGGCCAGTGCTAACGATGAGTCACAGTGCTCATTTTTTTTTTTTTTTTCATTTCTGTCTCCATTAGGCCTGGCTCCTAGTGTTTGTCTTATTTTTACATCCAAAGGGCCTTCAATTCAGTCAGCGCACCGCTTCCTCGAAACTGGCTCTGCGATGTTTTCACATGAGCCCCAAATGTATTTACCTACTGATTTTTCTTCTCCTCCAGCGCATCGATTCCATTTTTATAATCTACTAAGAAAATGTTCCCCCCCTACATAGCATTAGAGTCCTGATTTAAAGCGAGGGGAGAGAGAAGGGTGACTGGAAGCGATTTCCCGCCATCGACAGTTACTCCTTCCACGACAGCAGAGATTAGACGAGAATCGGCCTGAGGGGCCTCGTGAAGAGACTCTGAAATAATTTGGATCGGTTCCCTCAGCTGTGAAGAGTTTTCTTTCTTTTTTTCCCCTTTTCCTCCCCACTGATAACTTAGAGGGTAAAGCAAGATGGCCTCTGATTCAAAAGATAACCTGCTAGGAACTGTCCTCGGCCAAACGCGAGGAGCCAGGCCTCTGCTCCCTGCTGTCAGGTCTGAGGGGCGTCGTCTGGGTAACTATAGGGACCAGAAAGTGGAGATGTGAGCTGGCCTGTGTGTGTGTGTGTGGGGGGCACCGAAGCAGATTATTTAGTGTGCTTTATTATATGTAGGACAGCTCGAAAGCAGCGATTTTGAGGTTATAAAAATTATGGTTGCCGTAAGGAGTCACGTGGTCATCGCTCAGAAAAATGCCAGTAAGACGTGGGGCTCATCTTTGAAACTGGGTGGGCGGCACTTCTCTTAGGGTGACCCTAATCGCTCACCCCCTTACCGCGTTTCTGGGCATTGCGATATCAGGGACCGACGTGCCCTCAGGTCTTGCTTCGAGGACAACGGCAGCTCGTGCTCAGGCGACCACAACACGGAGGAAGATATTCCAGTGACGCGTGCTAGATCTTAATTTACGAATCCGTCAGGAGGTAGGGACCGCACGGTGGAATCAGGGATGGCTGGTGGCGGGACGCTTGTCAGAGCGAAGAGACACAGGGCTCATCACGCACACACCAATTTGTCGGAATCGGGAAGAACTTTCACGGCTCATTCGTTCATGCCGTAACTGGGCATTACGTGCCTTCTTTGAATAAACTGGTGTCGTCTCCTGGGAAAGACAGAGGGGAAGAGGGCTCCAGACGGCGGAAAGCATGTGAGCGAAGGCCCTTTGGATAGACGGAGCCGGGCATGGGGCGGGGCTGAGTGCAAAGGGGCAGCGGCCGGATGGTCAGGGCCTTCGCGCTGGGTGGGGGACTTTGGACTTTATTCCTAAGGGCAGTGGGGAAGCATGGACGGTCCCTTAGCAGGGTCGTGTTCAGCCAGACTTGCTGCAGCGGGAAGAATGGGAACACCGGGCAGCAGACAACCGCGGCACGAGACGCCTTCGCCACCTGAGGCCGGCTGGTGTCCAAGGAGGGCCGCCGGGAGGCACACGGAAGCCCGCGTTTCCAGCAGTTCCTAAAACGTTTTCGGTGACTTTGAAAAATGCTACGGAAAATTATGAAAAAAATTTCCATAGATTTCACAATCCTTATGTGACAATTGCAGCTCTGTGCAAAATCCTAGAACAAGGAAAGAACGGATGATTGACATTTTGTCCTTCCTCCCTTCCTGATTTTTCCTGAAAAAAATTACGAGACGGCAGCACGCAGCACGCAGCACCCTCCCTCCACTTCTCGCCTGACTTTCGAAGCATCGTTAAGAAAACATCGAAACACGGCATCGCTTTTCCCGAGGTCCGCCTTCGGTCCTGCGGTGCTCAAACAGTTCTTTTGTCTTCGCGAGTGTCAATCCCGCCTTGAGCCGAGCCGGTCCTCGTCCTCAGCTGTACCTGCTTCAGCTCCAGATGCTCCTTGGGCAGGTCTCCAATGTCACCTCCACTAATTTCATGAAATCCTGCGAATTTAGCCAAATGTTCAGTGTCACTTTGCAAGCACTTTGCATTCCATTTTCCCGAGACTGGCGTGATCCAGGGAAGGAATAGCTACTCGTGCTTCGTGGGGACGAGGTTTCAAGTGCAAATGCCTGAATATTTTCACATCACGACAGATGTGCTTCTTTCTGCAACCTCCTCATTACGGCTCCTGGTTAATGAATATTTGGGGGTCAGAGGGTCCCAGTGGGAGAGAAAGCAATGCATGGCAGGGGCGTCAGAAAGGAGCGGCCAGCTTTGGGAGTTATTTAGGAATTCCATCGAAAGCATTTGGGAATCAAGCGGATAGGAGTGGAGTGAAGGAAAAAGGAATTAAAATAGCTCTCAGGCCTGAGCAACTGAGAAGCTTGTGGCGTGGAAGCCTGAGAGAGAAAAGTCTCCACAGGCCAGACTGACGGGGCATGAATAGAGAATGGTGCCGGCAACTTCCTAGCGCCAGTTCCATTTCGTGTTTCCCGTGGCGTAGTAGATGCTCAGTAAAGGTTTGCTGAGTCACTCGCTTGGGATCCCCTGTGTTTCTGGTTAATTCATGTTGGATGATAATAGCTAACGAGAAGGGGGTTTACCGAAGGCTTTCTATGTGGCAGGCACCGAGCTAACTAAGCACTTTACACAGATTATCTCGTTGTTATCTTCCTAACAAGTCCAAGAATTAGCAACTGTTTTATGTTATTGCAACGTAGGTAGATGCTGTTATATGAGGTGGGTCAGAGGGTGAAGAAATACCAGGAGGTGGAGGTCATGGGAAGTCAGGATGCGGAGGGGCTCGTGAGAGGCCGTGTGTGGTCTGAGGGGAGGAGAGAAGGTTCGAGAAATTTCTTGTTCGTCCTGCCTGGAGATCCAGGGCATGTATTTCAAATGGTGATAATCCTGTTTGTTTGCTTCAGCTTCTGAGCGGCTCTGGAACACTTGGGAAGGGCAGCACGCTCATCATCTTGTGGGACTGACTAGTCTTAGCTCTGACGCTGCCTGGCTGACCTTGGGAGGTCACTTAACTGCTGAGAGCCTCAGCTCTGCTCATCAGGAAGGCGAGGATTACATGCCCGCTTGACCTGGTGCTAAGCCTGGACATTCAAATCCAGAAAGTCACTCTCCTTATGCGATTTCATGGAAACTCTTGGAGGATGAAGGGTTGAGCCTGGAGGGCATTTTTCTCTCATCTTCGTCTTGTAGGAACTCACCCTGCCCAGAAACCATTGGATTAAACTGCTTCAGGATTTAGCAGGATTTATCATAGGCAACCTCCAGATGTGCGAAGTGCATTAAACCGAAGTACATCTGTAGGCTCAGAGAAGGTGCTGAGCCCCGCCTAGTGAAGTCAGGAACTCAAGCGAGCCCAATTCCATTCAAAACTTCGTGCAATCAGTAATTGAAACAGTCGTTTTAGGTATGACTCAGACCCTTTTGGGTAACTGGCTAGTCTTCCACATTTCTCCGCTCTGCCCTTCTTGTTTCCAAGATGGTGCCGGAGGACCAGCCCGGCTGGGTCCTTGCGTGTGAGCTGGCTGTGCTGCTGAGGCGTGGGGGGCCTGGTTCCCGCCTTGGCCTTCTGCTGGTGTCCACTGCTGGCATCATGCTCGTGGCCTCTTGTACTTTATTTTTTGAGGCCACAGGGGACCTGAGGGATTTTTCTGGAAAGCCAGTTACTCATCTTTTCCTCCATGGCTCACCACTTTCTTAATTCCATGGAGGCTGCCAGGGTAGGCACAGAACTTCCCTCCAAGGTATGAATTTTCAAATCCGTCCTGACATATTCATACCGACGTGGTTTGTCTTTCTTTTTCTTTGTCTTCCTTCCTTCCTTCCTTCCTTCCTTCCTTCCTTCCTTCCTTCCTTCCTTCCTTCCTTCCTTCCTTCCTTCCTTCCTTCCTTCCTTCCTTCCTTCCTTCCTCCCTCCCTCCCTCCCTCCCTTCCTGCCTACAGCACCTGGTCTTCCTCGGTGGTCTCCCATCCAAGTACTAACCAGGCCTGACCCCGCTTAGCTTCCGAGATCAGACAGGATCGGGGTGGCATGGCTGTAGACCCCCGACATGATTTCTTAAGTAAGCGTTTTACGCTAGGGTCTGTGAGAAGCGTGAGGCCCCCTGCCCGCCTCTCATGAGCTTCCAGATCGCTTAGCACTGAGGTGCGGAGCCGAAATAGCGCCTGTGTATGAAGCCCTGAACGCAGCCTTATAGCAGAGAGCCGGGGAAGGCTGCCTCGGCTGTGATCACATATTGAAGGCAGATTTTTACAAAGTAAACACATCTTCGCAGGGTCAGAATCTTCGCGTGACATTCAGATGTGCCATCGGCATAGCATTTTTTGTTTTCCTGGACTCTTCGCAGCTTGCTGGGGAGCTGGGATTTCCACTGACCCCGAGTGGGAGGGAAACATACACGAGCCAATTAAAAGTATTTCCGCCTCTGCCTATTTCAAGTTTTCCTCTCTTTTGGATAAATGTTTCTCATGCAATCACTTTGGTGATCTATTGCTTCTTAAAGGTCCCAGCTGGTGCCTGGATACAAGGAAGGCCATATGTCCTCTGGTCTATGGGACAGGGGCCAGCGGGACCTCGTGCTGTCTCCCGGGTTCTGGCTGGTCTCCTGGAGTCGTGACTGGCGTATAGCGTGGTCTGTTCTCCGGGTACCGTCAGGGTCTAGTGGACCTCCCCGGGCCGACCCAGGCCCACTCAGTGGGTGCCGACGTGTCACCACACAGTCACCATGGCCTCGGCAGGCGGGCCGACTGCCCTTTCCTCCCTGCCCTCCGCGACACAGTGTGACGGCAGAGGGGGCGCTGGGGGGTGTCGCTCGCCTTCTGAGTTCTCCGCTGCCAGAGTCCCCGGTCCTCTCCGGGACATTCGTCCTCCCTGCTTCGTCTTTCTCCTGGGGTTGAAAACCATGGCTTCTGCTCCCCCACACTGGTCGACCTCGAGGTGGGGAAGGGGTTCCAATGTCCGACCCTTGCTCTTTCTTTCCCTCCTCCCTCCTTCTCTCGGTAGCCAGAGCATCTCCACGTCCTCCCCCGGCGTTCGGGAAGTTCCCTCGTGACAGCCTGAGTTCCCGCGGCCCGTGACCTATGATGACACTGGCTTCGATTACAATATGCAGAGGGAATTTATGAATTCAAAGATTTCTTTTGTAACAAAGCCTGACTCAGGGTTATTATTCCTTGATTGACGTAGAACTTCCCCTGACAGCAGAGCGATGGCTTCATTGTGGTGATTGAGGTCCGTCTGGCTTCTGGAAGCCCCGAAGCCCTCCGATGCCGAGGGCAGGAGGTGCCGGGGGATCATTATTTGAGTGGAACAAAAAAAAAATCAGTTTGCTATTTTAATAAATATGAAGCCCATTACATATATAACCCGAATAAAGAGTAGGGAGTGCAAAGCTCAGGTTGTTCCCTGACTTCCCATGAAGTCAGTGGCCCCAAAGGACCCCCCCGCTCGTCCTGCACTCCCGCCACCTCCCTGGCTGGAAAAAACTCACCCATGACCAGCCCCCTCTCTGCAAGTGGCTGGGGAGGAGGTGCTCATTCATTAAGGTCATTTCCCAGCTTTTTGGTCCACCTTATTCACTACTCAACTTGGATCCGAAAGCCTCTTGGCTGCTTTTGAAAATCAAAATTATGCTCAAATTTCAAAGCTGTGTCCTCATTGAGAAGAACCCAAGTAATGTGCCAGAAGCTTCAAGACCGGTCCCCAAAACAAGCTCCTGAAACCGTTTAAGCAACAGAAGACATGTCAGTTCTCCCACGAGGACTCTCTGAAGGGGGACACGCTCATCTGGATACGTCCCCTGGGGAAAAGCATCTCTGCTGTGACAATGCATTCGCACCTTACGTCGTCACTGGCAGGCATCCGAGAGCCCGCGTACGCCCTGCATCTCCTCGGAGCTCTGTGCTTGCCACGGGAGCCAGGTGGGGCCTGTGAAATGTCGGGAGTGAAGCAGATGAAGAGAAAATTAAACTTTCCTCCAGCTGGGAAGCCTTATTTGATGTCAGTAGCTGAGGGGCGTTTTGTTTCCGTGCCTGGAATTATAAAGTCTAAGGAGCGTTTTGGGTGGTCTGAGAGCAAGAACATCCCTATCAGAGGAGGCAGGGATGCCCAGCAGTGAAGGCCGTGCGGTTGCTCTGGTCTCTGAGAGGCCACCTGCCTCACAGAGGGTTGCTGCTGAACGGTCACCCCGTTCATTCCCCAGAGGCCCGTATGCCTGATGGTCCCCTCCTGTTATCTCCCTCTGCCCAGCGCTTCGGAGGCAAAGGGCCCGTGATCTTGGTGGAGGTGGACTCTGTCAGCTTCACACTTACTTGTCCTGGTTGGGCTCCACCTCCCCACATGCCAGGGGGATTCAGGTGCAAACCCACGTCGGGTCCTGCTGGGGATTTGCCCAAGAACAAAATACGGTTCATTCATTCATTTAGTGACTCGCTTATTTACTATTATTCACCAAACATTCAAGGAGCCCCTACTATGTGTCAGCCATCTGCTGTGGATGCCAAGATGAAAGCAGCCACAGCCTTGCTCTGCGGGAGGAGAGTGGAGAGGAACAGGGGAGAAAGAGTCACACTCAAGCGAAGCCAGGTGCTCTGGGGAGGGAGGGGTCTGGAAGTCTGCCAAGCAGCTGATGCACGACGGAGCTTTGAGTCCAGTCCAGCTGGTGGCCACGATCTGCAGCAGCTTGAGATCAGTGCACAGAGAAGTATAACTAAGGGCTTTAGGAAACTCAAGGAGAGGAGGTGACTTGTAGTTGGAGAGTGGGAGGCATCAGGGAAGGCTTCGTGGAGGAGGCGAGAGATTCACCGGGTGGTGCTGCAGTGAGTACTTTGCAAGCAGAGGGGACAAATGAACAAATGCGTGGCCGTGGAAGGACCGGGGCCTGCTTCGTGCATATCCGAGTTTGACTGGAGGTTAGAGTCTCGGCGGGAATGGAATGGGGAAAGCCTGAGACGCGGGGTCGGGGTTTGCTGTAAAGGTCTCGACGCCCTGTTAGTTTGCATTTTGCTCTTAAGCAGCGGAGGAAGTTGAAGGTTTCTGAGCAGAGGAACGCCATGATCACAGGTGTTAACGGGAAGGCCGGAGGGAGGGGAAGACATGCTTTGTCATTTTATTCACTCTTTGGAAGTTGCCTTTTAATGAGATACTGCCCCGCTCGAGTCTTCTTTAAGGAGAAGCAATAAAATCTATGACTGCCCGCACCACCCCTACCGCCCTCGGCCGCCGCCGGGAGGGTGGCCTCTGTCTGTGGTGTGAGAGCGGGTGGGAGGGGTTGCCGTGCGTGCGTGCTTGCGTGTGTGTGTGTGTGTGTGTGTGTGTGTGTGTGTGTGTGCATGTGCGCATGTGAGAGAGAGAGAGAGAGAGAGAGAGAGGATATGAGGTTGGTTGGGGAAAGGAATTAATCTGGGGACAAACATGGACCTCTCGGTTGGGAGAGAGAAGGGCAGATCGAGCAAAGGGCTTTCCAGGATGACCTGGCGATGGAGCCCTTCTGAGCAGATGACAGGTCCTCAGAGGCGGGTCCCGGGCCCCAGTTTACTTCCTGTTTGCTCAGGCAACCTGAGTGTTCACAGCCTGGCGTATGTATGCGATGCTGGCCACAGCGTTGAAACGTGGAGCTAGACACGACCCTCACTGGGTCTCTGAAAGGTGGAAGGGGCTTCCGTCTGAAGATACAGTGAGAGATTC
>NW_011888841.1:2572212-2582717 GCF_000151845.1 Pteropus vampyrus
TTCCTGGAGGAACTCACCGCCCGCTCCCCAGACTCAGGGCGCCATGCCCACGTCTTTCCCAGCACCCGGACCCCCATGCGCTGTGTCCGTCAGTAACTAAGAGAGACAGAAATTTGGGTTAGGAGTTTAAACGCTCTGCTCTCTTCCATGTGAATGTGCGCATGGGGGTCAAGCCTCAGCCCCTTGGTGCCTCAGCTTTCTCCTCCTTCACCCCCCCAGGGAACTCCTTAGGTCCATGTGAATTTTTTAAAGGATAACGAAGAAGAAGAAGAAAACCAAAGTACTTAGAAGCTAAACTCAGCAAAGTCTATCGATCCTTTGTTCAAGAGTCATTCCCCTTCCCACTGGCGTTTGATGTTTCAAGCCTTCTTTTCTGCAGCCCCAGTTTCTCTGCAGTCCTGTTCCCACAGCAAACCTTGAGGGATGCCCCTCAGCCTCAAGAGAGGGTCACCTCCTTCCTATACACCCCCGAAACCCAAGAAGCCTGGGTCCGCTCTGGAAAGGTTGTGTTTTACTTTTTCCAGGAGTGGCCACTTTTTCATGGTGAGAGGTGGCCTGGGAATTGTTCCCGGCAAAGCGCTGAGCTGGCCACGTGACACCGTGGCCTGATCGCCTTTCTCGTCCACGGTGAAATCGGCAAAGGGCCCTCCTTTACCTTCTGGACCACACCAAGTCCGAGCATGGCCCCTGCCCCCACCCACGTGGCCCCCTCCGTGGGGTTGCCGTTGGCTGTGATTGATGCACGTCTTCTTTCTTTTTCAACAGGCTTAATGGTTCTTATGAGGCTCTCGCTGGAGGGTCCACAGTGGAGGGGTTTGAGGATTTCACGGGTGGCATCTCTGAGTTTTACGACCTGAGGACGCCACCAGCCAGTCTGCATCAGATCATCCGGAAGGCCCTCCGTGGGGGGTCTCTGCTGGCCTGCTCCATTGATGTGAGCCGAGATGACTTTTCTTTGCTCCCCCTCCCCATGTGTGGTAGGGCAGGGGCTGGACAGGGGCGAGGGGCCTGGGAAGGCTTTGGGCCAGAGCAGAATCAGGGTCTTAATGGGCAAGTCTAGTGACGTGTTGGTCCCCAGCACGTGGAGCTGGTTAAGACCTAATTGGTAGGTGGGAATTGGGATGGGGCTCATTGCAGGAGCCCCGATTTCCCCTCATTGTTGAGCCCCTATGGGAATTGCCCGAAGAATGTAACCTCGATCCCTAGATCTTAGCCTTACGGTTGCTATGCCTTTTTTGCTAAGTAATCTTGGGATTCTGGAAAACAAATATGACGATCGACAACACCTAATGACTTTGAGGTCTCTGAAGAACAGGGAGGAGGTTCTGAAAGCAGGGGCCATGCCCGTCCCGGGGGTTGTCTATGTGGAGGGCCAAGGTGGCATGGAGACGAGGGCCTGGGGGCCCCCAGCCCTGTGGTCCGTTTTCACCTGGCCCTTCACCTGCTCTTCGTCCCTCTGCTGCCCTCACCTAGTGACCTCAGACACGTGAACGACATGTCTCTGAAAACCCTGGTAGGGTTTGAGTGTTTGTAGTGGAGTCGTGAGGTGGGGCGTGGGTGGGGAGTCTGTATAGCAGGAAAGATGATTGGGAAGCCATCTTGGAATCAGTGGCAAAATGGGACCCGTCCAGAGCCGCCGTCACAGGTAATCAGTCTTCTGCAGGCACCATGGGGTCGCTCTTGGAGAATAAATGTCTTCCCAGTTTCCTGTGACATTTAAAAGGCTGGTAATCATATTCCAGGCTCGGCAGCCACACCGCACTCTGCCCGGAGCAGGAGGCCTAATTAAAGTGGGGTCGAGCGGAGATGCTCTGTCTACCTGAGCTTCGTTGCTGCCCTGGGCTAGGCCCTCTGTGGCTGGGTATTGTGTCCTTGGAAAGCCCTGTAGAACCAGCCCCAGCAAGGTCAGGGTCAGCCACCCTAAGGGGGACCCTCTTCTCCACCCAGGTCTCCAGTGCAGTCGAAACAGAAGCCGTCACCAGCCAGAAGCTGGTTAAGGGTCACGCGTACTCCGTCACTGGAGTCGAGGAGGTAAAACCGGGGTGGTGGGGGGTGGGTGGGTGAGGATAATAAGCGAGGATATTCCCACGAGTCCAGCGCATTCCTGAGAAAAAGAGCAGGGATCACCGCCGAGTCGCCCTGCCAGGCCGAGGGGCCGCCTCTCTCTGGCCACACGGAGCCCCTGCCATCACACATGGCAGTCAGCTTTCGCCGGCCTCAGGGGGCCCTGCTAACACCCACTCAGAGTCGGGGGACGTGACCTCTCGGAGCTGTAGCTCCGTGGGTTCTCACTAAACGCAGGTTCTCCTCTGAGATGTAGCCGGGAAGAGGAAGGAGGTTCTGGAGGAAAGTTGTAGAAATTGTCAGTTAGGTTTTTACACTCATTCCAAGGAGTGTGTTTGTACAGCCGAAGCACGGGAGACCCCTAGCATCCCCCAAGAGAAAAAAAAGGCAGCGACATCGGCCCCGAATTTCAGGGCGGGGTATAATCATGGGAAGGACACAGGGATTCCTCACTGTTCACCCCCAAAAGGAAGTGTGGGCTGTGGTTTTCATTTTTATTTACTACATTCTGCCTACACCCGAAAAGGATCTGAGGTGGTTTACGATGAAAAGCATAGATACAATAAGACCATACGACTAAAGCAAAATACGGCAATCTAGGCTAAAGACAGTGTAACAACTGAGAAATTAATTTTGCTTTGGGTTTCCTGATGGCCAAGGCAAAAAGGGAAATACAGTAGGTGTCTCAGCTCTTGTTATATATTAAGATGGCACGGACGTTCGTTACCTGTGTTTGCGTTTCATGAATACGCTCTTTA
Organism: Pteropus vampyrus; assembly: GCF_000151845.1. Lineage (NCBI taxonomy): Eukaryota > Metazoa > Chordata > Mammalia > Chiroptera > Pteropodidae > Pteropus > Pteropus vampyrus. The sequence continues at coordinate 2,575,035 of NW_011888841.1, forward strand.
ACTAAGTCAATTCTCAAATAGGAATATGTATAAACATTGGGCTGGGACATGGCAGAAGCTCTGAAGGGAAGTAAGACAGTTAAGGCTCCAAAATTCACTGCATTTGTGTGGGCGTTTGCAAATGCAGGCCCTCGGGCTCACAGCCACCGCTCTGCAAGCAGGGGGAGGAAGTGTGTACGGATTTATGAGTGTGGGCTTTGGACATAGACTGCCCAGGTGCCCGTCCTCCGTCTGCCACTTACTAACTAGGTAATCTTGAATAAGTTAACACCACCAAGTCACCGATTTGGGAGCCGTAAGATGAGGATAATAACAGCATCCAGCTCGCGGGATTGTCTTGAGGTTTAAATGAGGCAATAGCTCACTTGAAATGCTTAGCACTGTGCCCGGTTCATAATACACGCTCGATAAATGCCAACGGCTGTGCTGTGCTGTTAGTATTTCTTGGGAGGGCATTTATTATCATTAGGTCTCGTACATCAAGAGCAGAGTCAACTATAAAAATCTAAATCCAAGTTAAAGCAGACATAAACTTGTTTTTGTGCTAGACTCACTACTTATTCAATCAGATTGTGAAAAATAGAGCCATGGACCAAGGCCCGAAAACACACATTAAAAGCAAATAAAAGTGTGGCGGTTCAGGGACATTTGAAAACCAGAAAGCGAATCCTCTGAGGCACGGACGCCGGTGGGGACAGCCGCAGTTGCCTGGGACTCTTGCAGGTGGATTTCCGTGGCCGTCTGGAGAAGCTGATCAGACTCAGGAACCCGTGGGGTGAAGTGGAGTGGACGGGAGCCTGGAGTGACAAGTAGGTGTCATCCTCTCTCCTCCTGTCCTTGCCTCCCTCGGTGGAAGGACATCACAAAAAAACAAACAAACAAACAAAAAAAAACCACACAATAATGACGCCACCGACGGTATAGTGAGTTCGGCAGCAGCTTCTGTCCGCAGACGACACAGCCTGTTCGGGAAAAAGGGTGGTAAGTGGTTCCAGGCTAGGAAAAGCCGCTTAGCTGGATGGCGTCTTTGCTTTTGGATCGCCGCTGGCGTTTGCAAGTTTGGCAGCTTCACTGAATTTTGCTCAGGGCTGAAGGGTTTGTCTGTTTTCTGCCTGCCACACCGTGGTGATCCAAAGGGGAGATCGATCGCTCACAATCGGATTCTTTCCACGCCACAAATCCTGGTCACTCTGACAAAGGCTGAACTCTGAGCGCCAAGAGGAAACAACACTTAAAAAGTGGAACTCTGCCCTGGGAGCCCACTGGCCGCAGCGGGCAGTGGTGGATGGAGAGGCAGGCATTCTCCCTGGGGGCCCATGGTGGGGCAGGTATTGATCTTTGCCCGTAAAGTCCTTAATAACAGACAGGCTCTTCTCGGGCTGGCCTCTCCGCTGGCGAGAGGAAGTCAGTCTGAGATGGCGACCGGACGCTGAGGCCTCCCGTGGTGACCACCACGCTGTGCCGTGGTGCGGGTGGGTGTTGAAAGCATGGAGCAGTTTCTTCCTAGTGACAGCTGCTGGCATGGGGGTGGCAGGTTGACACTGGGAAAGGAAATAGAATTCGCCAGTGTCATCGATAACGAGCCACCAGAACTGGGATGGTAACATAATAATCACCCTCCCTCCCGACGTGTCCTTAAAACTCGTGTGTGCCCCACGTGCTCCCTTTCTCCACGAGGCCGCTGAGGCTTTCGAAGGGAACTTTGTTACATTTAAACGGCTCAGGACGGCAACATTCCCCAGTGTCCTAGGGCCCAGGATCGGCCTCTTGTGTGAAAGGTTTTTTATTCGACTGCCTAAGATTGAGCAAAATCCCAAACTCCAGTTCTGTCATCTGCCCCCAAAACTGTCATAGCTGAGTAACACTGAAACCCTAAGTTTTGGCCATTTTAATCAACGGCTGTTTACCAAGCTGCCCAAAGGGATTCTTTGACTTTCTCTCTTTTCCCTGTTGCCACCTGGTCCCTAACAGACTGGGGGACAAGTTCAAGGGTGGGGGGTGCTGACTGGCCTGGGGAGTTTATATACTAGCTGTTGGGGTGGAGGGCGCTGGCCCCTGAGGTAAGTGTTCCAGGCTCAGCCCAATGTCTAATTAAATAAATTATATATATATATAATTATATATATATAATTATAATTATATTATATAAATTATATATATATATATATTTTTTTTAAATCATCTGGGAGATTTAGGTCAGATTTAGAATTCTCCAACTTGCCCCCTAGTCTTTGTTTACAAAGGGCACCTTTTAAGATGTGCTCTGATCCAATTAATGTTTCAGGGAATTGAAGAGGCCCTGGGGGCTCTCCTGTGGGATCCCTTGGGGCTCTCAGTGGCTGGGTTGGGTGTGCCCCAGCTTTTAAGCAGGGAAGAGGAGGGGCTCAGGTTTTGCTGAGAGCATTCAGGAAAGAGATTTTTAAAAACGACAGATCTTGATATTGTTTAGCTATTTAAACATGGCATGAATGTTGCAGAAAAACCTAAGTTTGTAAAGTTCAGGTAGCTGGAGATGACACTTGAACAAAGCTTGTGGGCATCGTCACAGAAAGGCCGCCAGCAGGCGGCCTCACAGGGCGACATTACTTCAGTGAAATTGCCATGAACCTGGCCTCGCTGGCATTCTCGCAGGCTCAGGCAGTGGGCCATGGCCTCATGCCCAGAGATGGTCAGACCCTCTCATAACATCTTCACCCCAGACTGATGGATAAGCCAGAATGACAACTTAGCAATGGATACTGGTGTGCGTGCCTGTCTGTGACAGGCCTCACATCAGCTCCCTCCGCCTTGGGACTGGGGCCCTGGATCCTCATTAGAAATGTCAAGTTTGCCTGGAGAGTGAATTTGGGGGCCAGGCCGTGGCATAATGTTCCCGCCGCACATCAAGGTTCTCCTTCCAGTGACCGTAGGGTCCATGTCCCCGGCCTCTGTCCCTGCCCTACACTGTGCCCGCCTCCCCCCCACATGCCCTTTTGGGAGAAGTTCAGCTGTAGTGAACAGCTTGCATGGCAACTAACCCTACAGGAACAGTCGCGTCTGTTTCATTAAAAAAAAAAAAAAGTTTAAATTTTATTATTTTAAAATAAACATAATAATAGAAAAATACATTCTATGAATTTTTTCCTCAGTGCCCCAGAGTGGAATTACACAGATCCCAGGCAGAAAGAAGAGCTGGCCAAGAAAGCGGAGGACGGGGAGTTTTGGTGAGAGAGTGGTCTGCGGGGGCCCCGGCCCTCTGTTGCGGGTTCACCCCCAGTTTGGACGGAGGGCAAGCGTATCTGTAGGTGCTCCAGAAATGCGACACGGTTCCCGGCCAGGGGTGCTTCATTCTGCTCCCCGTTTTGCCCTCGTGTAACTCTGCCTCTGCGCCGGGACGTCCGAAGTGTCGTAGCCACGACATCGGGCCCGCCACATAGATGAGCTCTCAGCCTGTCTTCCTCCCTCTCTGTGTCCATCCAGTGACGTAAATCGCTCCTATTTCTTTCATCTAAGATTTAGCTTATCATCAAAATAGGGTCGCTTCCCTCGTGGGTGGGCTAAGGAAGATAATAAGGACACCCCTGAATGTGACGTGGCTTAGAGCGTGTAGGGGTAACCGGACCCGAGGCAGGAGCGTTGTTCAGATCACCTCCTGGGGTCTCTTCTGGTTTACGGTTCATTCTGTTCGCTCGGCTGGCGAGACACGTGAGGAGGGCTCTCTAGTAAGATGGGAGAAGCTCATCACAGTGAAGAAATGGGACAGCAGTCCCTGAGTGTCTGCATCGGTGGGCTGTGGAAAAGCTGGGCGCTCGCCTGTGCCCAGGAGGCACACTGTCCCTTACCTGCCTGGCCCAGCCCCCGTGACGGACAGCCCTCTGGCCCCTCTGCCCCCTCTGTCCCCAGGATGTCCTTTTCGGAGTTCCTGAGGCAGTTCTCGCGGCTGGAGATCTGCAGCCTGTCTCCAGACTCCCTGAGCAGCGAGGAGATGCACAAGTGGAACCTGGTCCTGTTCAATGGCCGCTGGTCGCGGGGCTCCACCGCCGGCGGCTGCCAGAGCGACCCAGGTGAGGCGACGGGCTGCCTGGGCCACCCGGGTCGCCTCCCCTGGCTCGTGCTCCCCGAGCTGGGTGTCTTCGCAGGTTCATCTCTGGGCAGTGTCCCCCGGCTCCCGGGCAGCGCTCGAGGCCCTGCTCCCCGCTGGGGCTTGGAGGCCAGGGCAGCGAGGGTGGGCAGGCTCTGCGGCCCCTCGCCAGGGGCCTGATGTGACGGAGCACCGTTCTCCAGCTTCCGTGTGTTCAAACTGTCCTCGCTTCACCTGCGCGCCCCCGTCCCCAAGGGGTGTGCTTCTCCTTAGTGACCACGTTCTTGGTGCCCTGCGCTAAGGCCTCCTGTTCTCACGCAGTTGACGGGCACCCATCCGGCTGAGCTCTGGGACGGTGCGCTGGAGGAACCCGGGAGCCTCATCTCCTGTTTAAGTGACTGCGTCCATCAGAGCAGCCACTTTGCTTTGAGTCACAGGTGGAGGGGCCCAACCGCGTGGGCCAGGGGTGGCCGCGCACAGGGCCTGTGAGCGGCCGCTCCCCTCTCTCGTGGGAGAGTCACTGGAGCTCAGTTTCTGGCGGGGAGAGTCTGGTGCTAACCACTGCTTCTGCCCTGACCCTCATCTTATGAAGGCGGGAGGCCCCCGCTTCCCGCAGGTCACTAACACAGACATTTACAGCCTCCTCCTAGGTCAGAACAGCCGAGGCAGCACCCGAGGAAGAAACTCTGAACGGATCGACCCCACATCTCCCAGGAGGATGAAGGAAAGCCCCGCCCACTCCGCCGCCCACCCCCCAGGCCTGTGCGCCCTCCCTGTCCGTGGTGACATGTTGATTGATGGAGACGTTTGCGTGGGACAGGGCCACCACCTTCTTCTGCCGCGGAGCTCATTGCAGGGAGCTCATTGCAGGGCCGTGCTCCGTGCAGAGGAAGTGACATCGTAACCAATTCCCCCATGAGTGCAGGCCGGGGGCGTGACCAGCCCTCCCAGAGCGCCCGTCTCTGCTGGGAGAGGTGACTGCCCAGCAGAGGAGAAGGAAGGGAGGCCCTTTCCTGCCACCATCAGCTTCCCGGCTGTGGGGCCCCGGATGGTCCTTTTCCTGAGCTTCAGTTTCTTAACCCTCAAAACGGAGCGATACCGCCCACCTTCAGAAATGCGTCCTAAGCGGGGAGCGTTATACAAGTGGGATTTATTTTTATGGCCCGTTCTCATCCTCCACTTCGGTTGAGGAGTAAACAAACAAACAAACAAACAAACAAAATCTAGAGATTGCAGTCACGTTGCAGGCGGGAGAAATTAAAATTCGCTTGCCATTCGCCAGCTCTTAGAAAATGCGTAGGAAATTTGCACGGATCATTCTGGGAGCTCGGAACCGCAGGGCTGGCCTAAGGTGCCCCCGTGTGTGCCAAATCACTGTCGCATCCGTGCCGCCAAGTAGCTGTCGGGAGGAGATGGATGGCTCCTGCCCTCGGTACAGATGTAAGTCCAGACGAGTGCAGAATCGGCTCTGTCCCCACGGAACCTGCACGTGTTTGGCTATAAAATCCACACCCTTACGCCAGAAAGAAAAGAATCAGGGAGTAGAGATTCCGAGAAGGTGGCATCGGATAAATTCTCTGACCGTCAAGAAAAAAATAATCGTCGGTGGCTTTTGGTCGCCCGCGAGTGCCTTGTTATCTCACCAAGTTGGATGCTTATCGACAGGCTGTAAGAACTGCGCCCCCTCCTCGCTCCCCTCGTTCCCCTACGTCATCGTGGAAATCGTCGTGGCCCTGGCATGGCGATGCCCATCAGGCCCGTCTTCTTCAGTTACGCTCGGCCACTTGACTGTCATAGAATTGCTGTGCGCCCTGGGATGACCCATTGACCTCTCTGTGCCTTCGCCAGTACAGTTACTATGTTGAGAGAGTATTAAAAAATAATATTCGAAATGAAGCAGTCTGTTTAAACATCCATGGGTGGTGTGGCAGGCATCCTTAATTGCCAATTATTACATCTCGTGCATTATTAAGTGACTTGCTCTTGAAGGGAGTGTGTCTCCTCAGGGGGCCGCAAACTGGGCGGATGGACAGAGCATCAGCAATTAGGGCAGCTTTGGGCTGTGGTCTGAAGCTGGGGCCTCTGTGAGGGAGAACACATGACCGTCAGACGGATGAGAGTGACTGCCTTTATGGCCTGTCAGCAGAGGCCTCCGAGGTAGCAAGTCTGCCTGGACTGTGTCCTTGTCTGTCCTGGGGACTTAATTCTTACCTAGAGATCTTCCTTCGTCCAGGAGGTGGGTCTGTCTTCATAGGCCAGGAGCTGACACCAAAGAGATGTCCACCATTTCTCCAGGAAGACCTGGAAATTACTTCCTAGGGGGCCCCGGTGTAACCTGGGGCTATGGGACCTTGAATATTCCCGGTCAAGCATACCTGGGCTCCTTGTTGATCAAATAAATGGACACATGCGAAGCGTCTGAATGCTACGGGACATGTCTCGGTGTGTGGGTGGCGCAGGAAGCTGGGAGGAAATGCCTGACTACCTTGTAAAGGAAACTTGCCCGGGCTGCTTACCAGGCAGAGTTTGGCCAGAATTATGCTTCCCTTGGGATGATCAAGGTTCTTCCCTTTCATTTCATTCTTCTGTCTCCTCACCCCCCATGGGGGAACCACCACCAGCTGGTGACTTCCGGCCACTTACTGGACCAACGCCCAGTTCAAAATCCGTTTGGATGAGGCGGACGACCACCAGGAGGAGGGTGACGGTGAAACCCGCTGCACGGTGCTGCTGGGCCTGAAGCAGAACAATCGCCGGTGACAGAAGAGACTAGAACAGGGCGTGCTGAGCATCGGCTATGCCGTCTACAAGGTAGTCCCGAGCTGGGGTCAGCCCTCGTCGCACACTCGGGGTCTTCGGTCGGAACATTTTGGCCAGTAATTGGAGCATGTCCTTCCGACGGCTTGACTATTCCTAATCAGCCATGCTCCTTGCTTGCCCGAATGCCTCTTCCAGGGGACTTCCTGAGGCCTGAATTCCACAGTTAGAGATTCATTCCTATGGCTTAAGTCTCTGCTGTTAACGTTGGGATGTATAATTCATTAAACTTTGCCTGTCATTGAAGGATCCGCGTAAACATGCCTATTAGACTCTTTCCAAGTATAGGCGTCTCTGGGGACAGGAGCCAAGAATATGGGGCACAAGGCACTTGAGGTAACACAAAGAGCATGAGAGGCAATCACAGAATGGGGGAAGTAAGGCCGGACATGAGAGCCAAAGACAATTACCCCTCTCTACCCGGGCAACCTTGAGACGCCTGTTGGAACACACGGGGCATGAGCTGAGGTGAGCGAAGCCACATAGATAGTCATTTTCAGCTCTGGTGTCTCTGGACTGGGGACCAAAACGAATTTCTTGGGGAAAATACACTTCTAATCAGGGATACCAAAAGCCGGCTGGAGGCCGGACATCTCGCTATAAATTACTGCATGAGAGACAAGCGTTGTAATAAGAAACAGGTGAAGAGAAGGGCAGTTGTCAAGGTCATGCCACCTCCAGCTCCTTTCTCTTATTTTGGAACTCAGAGCTTTAGAATTTAGGGCGTGCGAATGTGTGTGTGTGTGTTTTACGTTGGAAAATACTTGCTGCTTGATGGCAGGAGAAAAGAACTTCAAATAAATAAG
>NW_011888841.1:2582767-2591301 GCF_000151845.1 Pteropus vampyrus
GGCCAGAATTATGCTTCCCTTGGGATGATCAAGGTTCTTCCCTTCCATTTCATTCTTCTGTCTCCTCACCCCCCATGGGGGAACCACCACCAGCTGGTGACTTCCGGCCACTTACTGGACCAACGCCCAGTTCAAAATCCGTTTGGATGAGGCGGACGACCACCAGGAGGAGGGTGACGGTGAACCCCGCTGCACGGTGCTGCTGGGCCTGATGCAGAAGAATCGCCGGTGACAGAAGAGACTAGAACAGGGCGTGCTGAGCATCGGCTATGCCGTCTACAAGGTAGTCCCGAGCTGGGGTCAGCCCTCGTCGCACACTCGGGGTCTTCGGTCGGAACATTTTGGCCAGTAATTGGAGCATGTCCTTCCGACGGCTTGACTATTCCTAATCAGCCATGCTCCTTGCTTGCCCGAATGCCTCTTCCAGGGGACTTCCTGAGGCCTGAATTCCACAGTTAGAGATTCATTCCTATGGCTTAAGTCTCTGCTGTTAACGTTGGGATGTATAATTCATTAAACTTTGCCTGTCATTGAAGGATCCGCGTAAACATGCCTATTAGACTCTTTCCAAGTATAGGCGTCTCTGGGGACAGGAGCCAAGAATATGGGGCACAAGGCACTTGAGGTAACACAAAGAGCATGAGAGGCAATCACAGAATGGGGGAAGTAAGGCCGGACATGAGAGCCAAAGACAATTACCCCTCTCTACCCGGGCAACCTTGAGACGCCTGTTGGAACACACGGGGCATGAGCTGAGGTGAGCGAAGCCACATAGATAGTCATTTTCAGCTCTGGTGTCTCTGGACTGGGGACCAAAATGAATTTCTTGGGGAAAATACACTTCTAATCAGGGATACCAAAAGCCGGCTGGAGGCCGGACATCTCGCTATAAATTACTGCATGAGAGACAAGCGTTGTAATAAGAAACAGGTGAAGAGAAGGGCAGTTGTCAAGGTCATGCCACCTCCAGCTCCTTTCTCTTATTTTGGAACTCAGAGCTTTAGAATTTAGGGCGTGCGAATGTGTGTGTGTGTGTTTTACGTTGGAAAATACTTGCTGCTTGATGGCAGGAGAAAAGAACTTCAAATAAATAAGCTCCGATTCTAGTCCAACTTAGCCCATCCTTCCCCATCCAGAATGTAAACAGCCCCAGACTAGAGCCTTTGCTGACAGGGATAAAAACACGAGAAGGCGCTTACCGTATGCATAGCAAGTCAACTCGCTTTAATGAGCACTCACTACGTGCTAGGCGCTGTGCAGAAAGCTCGCCGTTACTGCTCTTAAGGGGCCCACAACCTCGAGAGGAAATCAGACCCACTGTCAACAGGGCAGGTCAAATCTGCTGTGATGGGGAGCAACACAGGGGTGGGCCGGGTGCTCCTCAGAGAGAGAGACAGCTTCACGGAAGAGGAAACTTTGATCGGGATTTAAAGGATGAGCTGGATTTTAGCGGGGAAGAGGGAGAACATTCCAGCCGGAAGGGACACCGTGTGCTTCTTGGCAGCTGGAGAGTCAGTGATGGTCTTGGAGAGCAGGGAGTAGGTGGGCCTGGCTGAAGACTGGGCTCCTCAGCGACTGTGGCCACCTGTTCTTCATTCACTGGCCCCACCTTATGTAACCAGATCAGCAAAGCATTCTTTCAAAAGGACGTGGGCTGACATACTGCGATGACCTTGCTGGCATGGCGTTTGCGCTCGTAAATATACATATGTATGCAGCATGCCAATTTTTTGGACATCGAATTCTAGCAGCTTATAAAATAACCCCATGTATGTAATCTGTGGGCCTTCTTGTAGCTGGAGGCATAAAATTTAGAGTATGACATCTGTGAATACAAGCGGTTTGTTAGATTGGGGGGGGTATATAAGGTTATGGGAGGGGTATATAAGGTTACATCTGTGAATACAAGCAGTTTTAGTTAGATCGAGGGGGGTATATAAGGTTATAGGGAATACCTGGAGTTGTAGGGAGTACCTAGGGTTGTAGGGAGTACTTGGGGTTATAGGGGGTACCTGGCATTGTAGGGAGTACCTAAAGTTGTAGGGAGTACCTGGGGTCGTAGGGAGTACCTGGGGTCGTAGGGAGGGAGTATTACAGGGTACCGTTCTCTGACCCCTGTAACTGCCTCCTATGGCTTTAACAGTCTGCAAACTGGAGTCTGATTTGAGGTTGAAAACCTGACACTGATTGATTGAGAAGCAGCCAGAAACCAGGAAGGCTAAAGAGCCCTGCTCTCTCTCCCTTTCATCTTCCCGCGGTGACAAGGGGCTTCTGCCAGGCGAGCCTGTCGTTTGTATCCAGGATCCTGCATTTCAAAGGTGGCTGTAGGTTTGCTTCTGTCAGTGGGCGGGGGCTAAGGTGTGCCGGCTCAGACCCGCGGTGACTCCGGGAGGGGCGGATCTGGAGCGTACCCCGCCAGCAGCCGTGGACGTGGTGGCTGGGAAGGCCGCCAGCTGCTGGGAGAGTCCCTGCCAGCCGCCCCTGCCAGCCGAGTGCAGGTTTTCAGGCAGTGAGGGGAGAGGCGAGTCCCTGAGGACCTCTGTGCTCAGAGACAGCGGGACCTCTGCGTGGGGGATTTTGGTTTTAACTCAAAGTTGAAGAGCCACAGTGACCCAGGCCGTTTTTACCTCTGCCGACAATTACAAGTAGGGGCGCCAGAGCAAGGAGGCCAGCCGATCCAAATTTCCCCTAATTTGCCGCCCCCGCCACCCCCGAGTTACAGGCAGTTGCCTGTGGACCCAGACTACTCTCTTCCTGGTCAAAAGAGCCGATGTGGCAGGGACAGAGGGAGAAAGTGACAAAGGGAGCTTGAACCCTCTTCTCTACCCTGGGCGTGGAGGGCTCACTCTGTCTCTGAGAGCCGATCTCCTGTGGGAGTTGGCCTTCCAAGTCGCAGATAATCGAGCCTAAATCTACTAGATCGGTGAAAAAAGAATTCGCCAGCTCATGTCACCAAATCCAGGGGAGGGCAGGGACACTTGGAACAAGGGGCTGGCATGCTCTCAGGGCCCATTCTCTCTCCCTCTCCTCTCTGCTGTGGGCGACATTCTCCTGGTCTAGCTTTTTTCACAGCACCCCCTAATATTACAGTGTAAAAGAAGGAGCCCCCTTCCCTTAGTTCCAATTCTAAAACCCTGGAGAAGCCTCTGATGGACTCCGCTTGGTCACGTGCCTGTTCTTGACCCAGCCGCTGTGGTCAAGGTCAGGATGAGTCATGGCTCGGGTTGCGTGAGAGCCCCCTTTCTGGGCCCCCTTGATCCGGAGGCCAGGTCTGTAGGTCTGTAACGTGTTCGTGCTCATTTAAATCCAAGGTTATTACCCCTGAAGAATTGGGGATCCTGGTGGATTCTACAACTAGAAAATTAAGTAACAAAGTGGAGCCTCTTTTTTTCCTTTCAGATTTCTGGGGCTCAGTGGTGTACAGAGGGCCTTGAAATTCATCACCGACTTTCCAGTTTCAGAAATGCTGACTAGTCTCTCACTTTAGCGCCAACTTCCTCCCCGCTGGTGGCCCAGGGTTACAGTGGGGGAGGGGGTGCAAAGGCGCAAAGGGAGGACCTGGGCACTCTCAGGTGACCTGCTCTTTTCTCCCGCCCCGTAGGTCCCCAAAGAGGTATGTGAGTGCCCACAGAGATGTCCTTCCTTCGGTAAGACGGAGCTCGGCTGCCTTCGCAGATGAGCACGCAGCAGCATCCGCTCCTCCCAGGGCGGCCGGTTCGATTCTCCCCTACGCGGGCTCCCACATGGTCTGGTGAGCCGGTCCCCCTGAGAGCTGCTAAAGGCAATCCCGAGTGCCACCTGGCAGGACAGTGGTGACCTTTGTCCTCTGTGTGCTTGCTGCTCGGATCAGAACAAGATAATTACAGCACACCTTAGGCTCCTCTTTAGCCACAGAAATAAACGCCCTGATCTCGGCTAAGAAAAGGAAGCGCCAACCTGCCTTTCTGGCTCTGGGCTTTTCCTGGGCCTCCTCTGTGATTTACAATGGGGTTAAAGAGACAGGGTCATTGTCATACTTACATCTGGGGTTTCCTGCTGCTGTCCCAGGCTCCCCCAGCTATCCTGGCTGCCTGGCCAGTTGAAAGGAGGAGCCCCAGGCAGCACCCCTGGGGAGGGGACCGGAGGGGCTCCATGCGGCCAGCACAAAGTCAGGCCCCAGTTCGTTCTGGCACGCCGAGCCTCTCCTGGGGATACTTGCCGAGCATTTAGAAATTGTCACCATCTGAGTGAGCGTGAGTGTGAGTGGCCCTGTGACAGAGTGGTGTCCTGGCCAGGGTGGTCCCGCCTTGCACCTCGAGCTGCCCGGGGAGGCCCCGGCCCCCCGAGACCCTAAACTAGAAACAGTGGATTAGAAAATGATGATCTGACTTGTTTCCGTTCATCTTTCTTCAGCGGATGCACAGCTCACGTATTTCAGTGTTTAATGTTAGAAGGGATGTGGGTCTTTATTTAGAAGTTCGACAATGTTTTTTGTGACCAGAAATACGCCGTAGAAACTTAATTCTTGTTTCTATCGATGAGCCCAGGGTCATATTGGTTCGTTATACGTTCGTGGTTTCATTGAAAGTCATAGTTTCTAAGAACCTATTAAGTGAGGACTTACTGTGTGTCAGAATCTCCGGCTCCAACATGTGGTCGAGGTTAAGAGCCACCGTCGCAGGTGGGGCTACCCCAGCTGGAGGCAGGGACACTAATTACTTGGACGTGTATTCGCCATGCTGGACAGTCCCACCTCCGCTTTCCCGCGTTCTCAGGCTTGGCCAGCTCTGTGGCATGTGGCAACGAGGCCCACGTTTTCGGGCTCCAGCCCATGCCTTGTGCCGAGGCCACAGACGACTGCCCTACCTGCCTCTTGGCTCACAAACGCATGCGGCGGCTCCCATCGGAAATGTCCCATTTAGGTGAGGGAGACGTCACACGTACACACAGCGGAACCTCCCCGACAGCACCTCCCAGGGCCCTCTGCATCACCGTGGGTCCTGTGCCTGGCAAGTACCAGTGGTCTTCGGTCAACGCTTCTCAAACCATGGACTCGGAACCCTCTGGGGCCTCGTCAAAGCCCAGACTGCTGGGCCCCACCCTGATTCTGTAGGTCCGGGGTGGGGCCTGGGAATTCACATTTCCGACGAGTTTCCCAGGGGGCTCCTGCTGGTCCGGGGCCTACACTGAGAGAGTCGCCTTCGGGTGAACCCGCTCGACTCCCATCCTGTTACCCTCAGCTGAGCTACGCCAGGGGGAGACGTGAGGGCCAGGGGCCTGGTGGCGGATCCTTTCGGCGCTCCTGGCGGGACGGAGGGGACACAGCTCTTGCCTCAGTGCCCTCCAGCTCCCACGCTGACTTCCCAAACGAGGCTTCTGCAGTGCGTCCCATCCCTGGGTTCTTGCAAGAATTCAGTTCTCCCCCTTCCCGGCCTAACCCGAATGAGAGTTTGCTTCTTACTCCCGCTCCACCGAGGACGCCCCCTGCTGGGGATGACAAGAATGACATTCAACTCCATGACACGTAGACCTTGCCCATGGCCTTGCTGGCCATCCCTGGCATTCTCTTGCCAAGAGTATACACCTTTTCAGGGGACTCCCCAGTGCCGTGGCTGTCCCTGTACCCAGGTCAGCGAGGGCTGGCCGGGGGACGCCGTGGAGTCCTGACCAGGGCACTGCGGGCAGATGGCTCTGCTTTCTCCCCCGCCTCGCAGACCCATAAGCCAAAGAGGATCTGGTGACCATGAAGGGACACTGTCCACTCTGGGGTGGACGATCTGGCTCCGGGTCACACAGAGGTCACAGTCCTTGCAGCTCATCAGCTCCGGCCCTCTGCCATGGGCGTCTCGATGAAGACTGGTCATAAAGGTACAGCGTGATGGGAGGCTTAATTACAGCGATAATCACATCGACACCTGTGTTTTCGAAGTGCTCTGCAGTCGCTAATTAGCCCGTGTCACACGCTGACAGCCTCCCTTCCCCTCAGCAAACAAATGGGTCATGGGGAGCATCCTCCCGTCTCCGAGGAGAGACGAGGCCCGGAGGGAGGCCTGGGTGGGCCACCCCCGCCGTCTGCCGCCTCGGGAGCTGCGGCCCTGCCCTCCCTGTCACCTCACAGAGCCATTTTCCCAAATAGTCACACGCTCCTGGCAGCTTTTGCTCGAGGACCAGGATTTAAACTGACTTTTCCAGCCACAGGCCTGTACTGGGTGCTCAGCGCCACACTCCAGGGACGGCACGGAGTAAGAGTGTTGGATTCAGTGGGTGGGAGATTCATGCCAATTTACCGGGAGAGAAGCTGAGCACACACTGGAGACCCCACTGTTGGACACTTCTTTTAACTGGAAGCAGGCTAAGGGTCTGGCCAAGGTCACATAGTCAAGGGCAGTGCCTGAAACAGGGCCTGGGCCCCAGAAGATGCTCTAAATACATTTTTGATCAACACAACCTGACTTCACGGCAGAATCCAAAGCATCCTGATTCTTGGCCCAGCGTTAAAAGTCACCGATCCCTAAGTCAGCATGATCGCCCCCCACTCTTCAGCCCCCGTCTTCCGGGGTTTCGGAGGTATTGACTCCGACCGTTGCTGTCAGCAGCTGGAGAGTCACTCGGACATGCACCTGGGCCAGCACTAATTCCTGGGCCACCAGCCCTCGGCCGGCTCCAGCACCTACGTCAACCTGAGGGAGGTCTCAGCCCGGGCTCGGCTCCCCCCGGGGGAGTACCTGGTGGTGCCGTCCACCTTTGAGCTCTTCCAGGACGGCGACTTCTGCCTGAGGGTGTTCTTGGAGAAGAAGGCCCGGGCCCTGTGCATGTCCTATCCCACCACGGTGTGCGGGAGTCTGGGGGCCCGGGGTGGTGGGCGGCTGTGGCCCCGTCCCTGTGTGTGACCCATCCTCGGCTCCCGGCCGATGCCTCCCAGAAGAAATGCGTAAAACACCGCAGGTCTCAAGGGTCCTTCACTGGGTGCCCCTCCTGCCCTTCTACTTTGGTCTATAGGACACTTGGGGATTTTCTTAAAAAAAGGTCTAGCTGGAGAGATGGGACCCCAGTAATAGCCTGGTTAGAGGGCTTTCCTGCCACCAGGGTGGGCACGTGAGGCCCAGAGAGTAGGATCTAGAAAGCACCATCTCTCCCCTTACACACACACACACCCCCCACACAAAACACACACAACACACACACACCATATACACACCACAGATACACGCACACCACATAACACACCACATACACAACACACACACCACACAACACACACACAACACACACGCAACACACACACCACACACCATATACACACCACAGATACACGCACACTACATACACACACCACATACACAACACACACACACACACACACAACACACACGCAACACACACCACACACGCAAACCACACACATACACCACACAACACACACACAACACACACACACCACACACACCACATACACACCACAGATATACATATGGACACCACATACACACACCACATACACAACACACACACCACACACCACACACACCATAGACACACAGACCACACACACCACACAGACCACATGGACACACACACACACACCAGACACACCAGACACACCAGACACACATACCACACACACATATGACATACACACCACACACACACTACACACACCACATACACAACACACACATACACCACACACACCACATACACAGCACACACCACATACACACACCACAGACACACCACACACCACAGACATGAATACACACATATACATAAAAGCACCACCTACATACACACACATACACACACACCACACGTGCCACACACGTGCACACATAGGTATACACACATGCATGCACATGCCCCCATACACGCATATCACACACACACACACTCGCTACACTACATGCATGTACCTCTGAGACTGGCGGGAACTTGGTCGAGGATGCTTGGGTCGCTTGCGTCTGCACACTCGTGAGTCTCCACGAGTAAAACAGGTAAGGCCAGCGATGTCAGCACCCACCCCCCGCCCCTTCCTGTCTTAAGACCGAGGCCTTTCCTGCACTGGGGCGGGAGAGAATGGCAGTCTCGCTGTGTCGACGGCCCCTTAAGGAAACAGAAAACCTGAGTCTCCAGGTCTTGCCCAAAGCCTCTCTCTTTGTAAACTGGCCCCGTCAGATCAGGGCCCCGACTAAAAAGCCAGGGCAGCAGAACTCCCCAAAATCAATATCCTTTAGGGGCGGGAGGAATCACCCAGCGCAGGTGGATGGCTGCTCAGCTCACCTGGCTGGGGCAGGCCTGGTGCTCCCTGTCCTGCTGCCTCGTGGCCCTCAGGGAGACCAGCAGCCTCGGCCTGGGGAGCTCAAGCTCGGCCGAGGGCCAGCCCTTGGCCCTCAGTGGGCACACGCGTCTCCGTGCACCCCTCAGCCAGCACGAGGGCCGAGGGGTGCACGGAAACGCGTGTGGCCACTGACCTTCTCTCCCCAACCTGCTAACATTGGTTTGTCGTAGTTCCTGTCCTGTGGGGCATAAGTCACAGCAAAGTCAGGACTCCAAGTGTC
>NW_011888841.1:2592351-2596213 GCF_000151845.1 Pteropus vampyrus
CCAGTGTGGGTGGATGGCTGCTCAGCTCACCTGGCTGGGGCAGGCCTGGTGCTCCCTGTCCTGCTGCCTTGTGGCCCTCAGGGAGACCAGCAGCCCTTGGCCTGTGGAGCTCAAGCTCGGCCGAGGGCCAGCCCTTGGCCCTCAGTGGGCACACGCGTCTCCGTGCACCCCTCGGCCAGCACGAGGGCCGAGGGGTGCATGGAGACGCGTGTGCCCACTGACCTTCTCTCCCCAACCTGCTAACATTGGTTTGTCGTAGTTCCTGTCCTGTGGGGCATAAGTCACAGCAAAGTCAGGACTCCAAGTGTCACGACTGGCCCGATAACTTCAGCGAAGGATACAGTAAGGGGTGCCGAAGGGCCTTGGAAGGTGTCAGCCAGCTCCGGTGGCTGTAACAAAGCACCGCAGACTGGACGGCTTATAAACAACAGGCATTTGTCTTTCGCAGTTCTGGAGGTAGGAAGTCCAAGGTCAGATTCCGGTGAGATTTTTCTTCTAAGCTGCAGACTGCTGACCTCGTGGTGCCCTCCCACGGTGGAAAGAGGGTGGGGGAGCTCTCCGGAGTCCCTTTCATAAGGGTGCTGATCTCATTCATGGGGGCCCCACCCTCATGACCTAATCACCCCAAGGCCCTTCACCCTAGTATCACTACCCTGCGGGGTGAGGTTGCGACATGACTTTCAAAAGACATAAACAATTATTCCGTAACTGAAGGGGGGAAAAAAGTACTCTCCACCCCCCAGGGACCCTCAGGGCCGCTTTCCAGACTTAAGAATGGAATAGAAGAAAATACATCAGAATCCTTGGCAGCAAAAACCGGGAACACAGTTTCTTCGCATAGCCATCACTCCATAGCTGAGGACCCCTTGCAAAAATGAGTCAATTTATGTTTTAGGTGGATGTTCGGACCGGAATTTTTAGTAACAAAACCTCGTTGCCTCGTCTGCCACAGGGTCATGTGTTATTAAGAACATCAAGAGCAACGAAAAATCTAAGCTCATGTTCGTACACTAGTTCTTCGTGTACCTTATTTTTTCCCCCTGCAGCAAGGGGCAGTGTTGGCGGAGGGCTGGGCACAGAGAAGCTGAGGAGCGGGCTGGGCACCAGGGACAGGCCAAGGTCTGAACGTAGACCCTCGACATCCCATCTTTTTCCTGGCGGGCTAGTGGGGGCGATGTTCCCGTCACGCAGGCTTTTCTGCTCCACCTGAACGAGACCGGCTGCCCTCACAGTGTGTGTGCTACTCTGCGCCGCTCTTATCTCGATTTTCCCAGAATCGCCCGGGCCACTGGTGGAGGATGGGAGAAGGGGGATTGTCCTGTGGACAATTGATGAAACCTCATTTCCTAAGGGGAAGTGACTTGGCGGCAAACAAGGGGCAGCGTCGTGACTGGAGCCCGGAGCTCGGTGCAGTCTGCCTTCTCTGCGCCTCATCTGCCATCCTGTGAGGTCTGTCCTTTGGCTGAGAGTCGAGGGACAAGTCTGTCCAGCCCAGTGTGTATCCCAAACACACATGGGAAGCCCGAGTCCCTTAAATCTCCACATGCCCAGCATGAGGCGGGCTGCTGTTTGGAACGGCAGCGCCCACGGATGCAGTGGGAAAGGCGACACGTCTTAGGTTTTGAGTCTTGACTCTGCCGCTTGGTAGCGGTGAACCCCAAGCAATTATATCACGTGGCAATTACGGATTACATTTTGTACGTACATAGTGTTTAGCAGTTTACAAAATCACGGCTTCCTTCACGCTTAAGCGGATGCAGAGTTGATTTGAAAATTTGAGGAGGGTCCACATCGGGGGGGTGTCACGCCTGTCAATGTAGCTCCCATTATCTGCTACTCACCACCCTTTGCTGTTGGTTTAATCGAGCCCCTGTGTGACAGCCTGCAGCCCGGGAAGTGCCACGCACGCTTCTCCCCGAGGCTGCGGGGGAGGGAAAGTGACAATCGTGGTTTTTAAAGATGTCACAGCCTTTTGAAATCACAGGGTCCATGGACCTGGCGTCTGATGACATTAACGTCTTGGAGAGCTTGGCAGAGCGTGGCGTGACTTGCATTTGGGTTCCTCTTTCTAGGATTTTGAGATCGGTGCCAACAAACTCAAGACGGTTCTGAACAAGGTGTTTTCCGCACGAAAGTTGCACGTTAGGTCTTTTCGGAAAGTCTGTGAGAGCCCGAGAGGTGCTGGGCTGGGAGCCGGCACTGGGCTGGGAGCACCCAGAGACAGGACGGGGAGAGGGCGCCTTTGGCCTCTGACCCCCAGGGTCCTGGTTCCCTCTGGGCTGAGAGAGTGTCCAGCAGCTAGGAAGGGAAGGGCGGGGTGCCGGGCAGGGTGAAGTAGGGCCGATGAGGGAGCCAAGGACCCTGCAGGTAGGAGTCCTGATTCCTGGGAGCGAGGAAGTGGGCCGAGGGTGACCTGAGTGAAGTTTCCCCAGGAAACGAACGACTCTGGTCCCCTGAAGGATGGCGGCTCCTGCTCTGTGGTGCACCGCTGGGGAGAGGCGTGTGGGAGGGACGGTTCTGACCTTCCCAGGCAGCGGTGGGTCCCCATCTCAGGCTGTAGCAAGTCCTGGGGGCGGCCAGGGGCTCAAGTGCATGCACCCCGGAGAAAGCCTTGCCCCTCCCATCTGAACCCAGCCTCGTGTGAATGGGCACGGAGCTGGCTTCTCCTCTGGCCCCGGGATGGGCCCGGGTAAGTCTTCCCACTGGGTGAGCGATGGGCATGTTCACCCACTGTAGCCGGACTGAGCGTGAGAATGCAGGACACAGGGGCACGGCTGAGCGGCCAAGTGCAAGGCCTCCCAGAGGCAAGGCAGAGCAGCTCCCCAGGGCTCCAAGCCCAGCCCCTGGCTGGAGGGCCCGCCCAGGTCCGCAGACCTGGCCTCTGCTCCAGCTCTCACTCCTGCTTTTGCTGAGAAAATGCCGAGGGAGGAGGCGGGCACCTCTGGGTCTTTGGTGCCTTCCTACCTTGACTCCCGGCCGAGGGCAAGATGAGCGTGGAGACCAAGGACGGCTGCGGCTCCAGCGAGGGTAACAGCTGCCTTTTGAGAGGCCGTGGGTGGTGCTCACAAGCGCAGCTCCATGTGGGCCGTGGAGCCCGAAGGCCTGTGTCTGAAGCCCAGCTCTGCCCCCTGCTGGCCATGAGCTCTTGAGCACATTATTTAACCTCTGGGCCTCAGTTTCCTTATCTGTAAAATGGGGACAGTGCTTAGAACGCTACCGAGCCACTAAAAAGAGAGCTGTTTTATTTTATATTGAAGAACTTACCATATACCCAATACTGTGTTAAGAACTTCGCTTCCATTATCTCATTTAATCCCCAGCCAGTCTTTGGGGATAGGTATTATTATTATTATTATTACTACTACTACTACTATTACTATTATTATTATTCCCAATTAATGGAGGAGGAAACTAAAGCTCAGAGAGATATTAGCTTGCTAAAGTCTGAGTACCAAAGACGAGGTTCAGACGGTGAACCCCAACACCGGTGTGCACCTGCACCCCCTCCCAAGGCGTGAGCAGAATCGGGGGGGCCTCTGCCGAGAAGGCTGAGACTGTGCTCCCCCTTTTTGTGGAGACCACACTCGGCTCCTTTCTCTGTCTGGGGTCTTGGGTGGTTTCCTGCCGTGGGGATTATTTGCGCTGGCTTCAAATGATCCTGATTCCCACCCCGCCTTTTCTATTTAAATATTTAGGAAGAGACATAAAATTCGATGGATTCGACATCGCTACTTGCAGGGAGACGATCAGCCTCATGGATGTATCCTTTACACGGCACATCACTTTTACTTTTTTCCAGCTCTGAATGACTCCTCGACCTCTCCCGGTGAGAAGGGGGAAGGGTGGGGAGGGAAGGAAAGAG
>NW_011888841.1:2597503-2598488 GCF_000151845.1 Pteropus vampyrus
TTACACGGCACATCACTTTTACTTTTTTCCAGCTCTGAATGACTCCTCGACCTCTCCCGGTGAGAAGGGGGAAGGGTGGGGAGGGAAGGAAAGAGAAGGGAACCAGCTTATACCGAGTGGATGTCCAGTGTCCTGCTGGAGCCTTAAGGAAAAATATGTCATTTCCTGTTTGCTTCTCAATAAGCTTGAGATCGCCTCCGTTTTACAGGGGAAGAAACTGAGGCACGCAGTGTTTACGTGACTGGTTTAAACTCCTTTAATGTGGCAGATACGGGGCATTCGTGCCTGTCTTCCTGGTTAGTCACATCGCTCCTCCTTCTAGGCTCCGTTCCCACCCTCTTCCCTCCCCCCTTCCCTGCCTCTCCCTGTCTGTTTTTAGTCTTGGTCTCCAAGTCTTAACACAGCCCTTCGACAGCCACTAGCAATAGTTTAGAATTATCACATCACAGAAAACCTATTTGTTCTCTCTGCCCCAACTGAACCCTCACTCCATACTTAAGAACATGTGAAGAGTTTTCTCGGTGGAAGAGACAGCTTAACTGAAGGCACAGAGAGAACGGTCCATTGCCACATCCTTAAAACGTCGCCTCGTGGGGGTCCAGGTCTCCACGCTCCACGGTGCTGATGGTGGAGGCGATTTCTTTAAAAACTGGAACCTTGGAAGGTTCCCCTCCGTTCTTAGGGCCTCAACCATGATGTGGTCTGATGACCATCGGGGCGGGAGGAATGCCTGTTATTTGCGTGGGGTCAGGCGGAGGGTCCTGGCTGGCCGGCGTGCGTGTGCTGACCTCTGTAGGCGTACCAGGGATGGGGAGACGGTGCTAGCTCCGTGTCTTTCTCCTGGGCCCACATAGTAAACAGTCTCACTGTGGGCCACAAAGGACCGTTCTGTGTTGATCCGCTTTGCTGCGAATGGTTTCTCGATGGAATCACCCTCAGACTTGCCAGTGGGCTCCAGCTCAGATTTGAGAATGACCTCGCGGTT
>NW_011888841.1:2599438-2602104 GCF_000151845.1 Pteropus vampyrus
AGTGAGGGTTGGAAGGCTGCAGTGCACTCATCACTCAGGTGGGGCTCACAGAGACAAGAGCAGAAACCTCTCGATGTTATGGAAAAATCTCCAAAGCTCCAAATATCAGACCAGTGAAAATCCAAGCAGTGACCCAGAGAGAAGGAGAACTCAGTTTGACGAGCCGGCGGTCCCAGGAGAGCTGGCGCTCGGAACATCTGGGCGCAGGGCTTAGGGGCGATTTCGCTTTTAGACCCGCGTTGTTACAGTTGGCACGGGCTGATTCACAGACCCCTGAAATCGCTACGGGCTCCGGGCAGTTACAGAGCGTGGGATTTTCTAACAAGCACTAAAGCGATACATCTTTAGGGGAGGATGAGTTCTCAGTTGACCCCGAGATCTTTGGCCTATGCAGCAAGCATGTTTACAGAAGCAGGGAAAAAAATAAAAAAAAAAGAACTGATTAGAAATGTTGACCAATGAAGTGGGAAGCTCCTCCTCACCGAGGGTGAGGCTCGTACTCTGTGTGGACCTGGCTTTCGGTCTGGTTAGCTGAAGGAGGTGGGCGTGACGGGCTGCTTTAGAATTTTAACGTCTGTGCTGTAACACAGTGGTGGTGGTTGATTACTTGTGATTTCTGAGAAAAGGGTAGAGTTTCAATCATGAGGGACAATTCAAAACCAAATCCCCATTGTCTACCCCAGGCTCATTAAGATTTGTAGGGTAAATGTAAGTCGGACGCAGAGAATTCCATAGAACTTTCCGCCTGTTTTGGTTGAGTAGGCGCCTAGGATCCAGCTGTGCCCCAACATCCCAGGAATCAGTGTGGAGAAGCTTGGGGATCCCTTCCAGGCACGTGGACAAACACACGCAGACCGCTGTGGCCGAGAGTTCCCATCCCGGGCTCCTGATGATTTTCCCAATAACATTTTGATATTCTACCCAGAAATCACGGAATTTTAAATCTGGAAGCGACTTTACAGCTCTTACAGCTCAACCCTCTCAGTAACTCTGGATGACTCAGGTGTTAGATGCTAATGAACAATGTTGCCGAGGGCTTTGGGCTCGCTTGCCCTTTGCTCTCAGACGTCTCAAAGGAGGTCCTTAGTGAATGTTTGACTCTTTAATCTTTATTTGAAATTGTTTCCTGACAACCCTTCCCACCTTGACCCCGGGGGCCCTGCTTATTACAGAGGGAACTTTCACTGAAGTCTTAAGACACAAGAGAAAGCAATCCACAAGGTGTGTAGAATTTGCACATGATCATGTTGGCCTTTAACACGTCTAGAGCAATGGGACGGGCACCTTGGGACTCGTGGAATTCAAGACGCTGTGGCTGAAGATTCAGAAGGACCTGGTAACTCTCGCGACCCCGCCGGGCATCTTCTGGACTCTGACTGCTCTGCTCTGCTGTGTTTCCAGCCCCCTCGCGCTCTCAGACACTCATTCCTAGTCTGTTTCCTGCCCTAGTCTGACCAGCTCCTTAATTAGGGTCAAAGCCAGCCCCGAACCTGGACGCATCGTTCAGGACGCACTAAGAAAGCAATGAGAGACGCTTGTGCCAATGCCTTCCCTGGAACCCTGTCACTCAGGGCAGAGGGGCCAGCACCGGCCTCAGCCCGAGTTCTCATCTTTGCTCTGAAAACTTCCTGGAGGAGTCGGTGAGGTCTCCTCTTGAGGGTGTCCCTGGCCTTCTAAGGATGCGGTGGGGTGGAGGGAGATAGTTCTGGAAGGGGCCGCAAACGGCTGTTTTCTGCCTGGAATTTCTCTCCTGCTTTAGGAGATCTACCGGGGAACCGATAATAACCACTTGGGGACCATGGATGCCCATGAGATGAGGACAGCCCTCAATCCTGGGGACAAGATTTTAGAGCCCAGATGTGCCCAGTTTAGTTGTTCTTATTACGACGACGGCCAGGTCACCGGTGGTAGTTGTGGTATGGCGGACATCAGTGTGACGACAAAGATTTGTTGAACACCTCGACCGAGGGAAGAGGGAACATTGCTGGCTTCTGTAGAGTGAAGTACCTCAGACTTTTCCCAAGGACTGTGCCTGTCACAGGGAAGGTGACAGCGATCATGAAGGATGGGGCTGTGGAGGAGGTGGCAGGAGAGGCCATCCCTGCGCCTCCGCTTCTTCCTGCTGTGGCGAACGTGAAGCCTCTGCTAGTGCTGGAGCCACGGGCCTACCCCAGGGCCCGGGAGGGGCTGTCCTAATGCAGCCATCGCACAGGAGATGGGTTGGGTGACCCGACGCTTCTGTGCCTTGGAGGAGGCAGAGTAGGGCCTGGCCCCTGCAAGATCGGTTTTGCCGGAGGCGAGCCCTCCACTCACCTGTGACGCGGGCCCCTCTGCCCGCAGGGTTCACCCTCGGCGACCAGGTGCAGCAAACCATCGCCCTGCGGCACGCGAGCAGCACGCTCAGCGTCGACTTCGATGGCTTCGTTGCTTGTGTGACCCGCCTGGAGACCCTCTTCAGTGAGTCACTCTCTCCTTGGACCCTGTCTCCTTTCTCCCGAGGTACGGGCACGGGCAGGGGCAGAACGGCCAGCCTTCGGTAACTGTGGCACCCTTCAGTGAAGGGAGGTAGAGACTGGAGCTGGCCACCCTCTGGCAGAGGCTGCCTTTTTTTGGAGACTGCAAAAGATGCCATCTGAATAGTTGTGCACCTACTACGTGCAGTCACT
>NW_011888841.1:2602189-2608937 GCF_000151845.1 Pteropus vampyrus
GTTAATGTGAATGGAATCGTGGGTGGTGGGTACAAACGGAAGTGTGTGACTTCTAGGGCGGGATGTTTCGGGTTGCCATGGAGGGCATCGGAAACAGACAATTAGATTGCAACAAGGTAGAATATATAGATGCAGAACGAGTGAGCGTTTTACTGTTACAAGTCGTGTAACCTCTTACGCAGACAGCGCCACAGCACTTCGGCTGTTGGGGGCTGTGGCCTTCCACAGCAGAGGCCTTCACTGGCCTGTGGGGTGTCCTGCGGGTCCAGGCCAGGAGGCAGGCATCGCCTGCGACCTGCTTTGGAGGCAGGGGAACTGGAGGACCGGGTTATTCCTGGCCCCGCCAAGCGGTCTGGGTACGACTACTTTCTTTTCTTCCCTAAAGTGGAACGTCACGGACCCATTTCCAGTGATCTGGGGAAGGCCTCCCGAAACGCGTGTCTGGGAAACCCAGGACGGTAGTGTTGATCCTGACGCCAAGTGCGTGTGTCTATACATTTTATGCACACTCGCACCTGCACACCTATTTTTGGAAGCCCCTCTGGGTCTAAGCTTTTCCTAAGTTGCATTTCTGCAGTGCTCTGGCGTAGGGGTTAGCGAGGCACTTCCTGGAGGACGGAGCACGGAGCCGGGGCAGGCTCGCAGCCCCGTGGGGCGGGTGGACGCCCGGCAAAGTCGCACGGGTCCCGGGGAGCGGCGAGCTCGGCCCGCGTCCTTCCGCTGCAGTGGCCGCGCTGTGCGTTGGTCTGACCCAGGGCTGTGGACGGCGGTGACGCGTCTCGCCAGGCTTCCTGCCTCTTTTTTGCCCCTTCTTTACAATTTTGTGAACATCGATCCTCAAGTGGCATTCACTGGTCGTCCACCTCCTTCTTGCCCGTCAATGTTCCCTGAGATCCTGGCCTGTCCCACGGGGGCCGGTTGGGGAGCCCGGGGTCTCTTTCGGCGGCATGGAGGCTGACCCCGGGGCCCACTGCAGGGACAGAAATCAATTAAAACTGTGAGCCAAAACGGTCTCCGCCTTTCTCTCGTGACGTGCGAGCCTGGGGAGTGCCCTGGACTCTTCACGCTTTAGGAAAGAAGATGTTTTTGGGAAATGACTCGGCTCGAAGCCGGTGAAAGATGGAAAACGTGCGTGAGTTTCTGCAGGAGAGGCTCACCTCGGCCGAGCTGCTTCCCGTGGCCGTTGTCTGGGAAGGAGTGGGCTCTAGCTGTCCCAGGGTGGGGGTGGGGGCCACAGCGGGTGTATGTCCAGCTACCTGCAGGGGGCCGGGCAGGTTCCTGGGCAAACGGGCCTTTCTTCCTCACTTTCAGATGGGAGAAAGTGCTCTGCCGACGCATCGGGCGTCTGCCGAGTCTAAAGGAAAATTCTCGTGTAGGGTAATTCTCACCTGACAAATAGCTAGAGGGGAAATGCGATCCAGGTGAGTTTTGCTCACAGCTGAACACAGCGATCTCGTTGGTAAGAAAATCGATGTCACAGCCTAGTGTCCTAATGGGTAGATAGGGACAAAGCTGGTTCTCATACACAGACTTTAGAAATGAAGTGTAAAGGAAGATGAATGTCTGAGTCAGCTTGGGCTGCTGTAACAAAGTACCACAGACTGGTACTTATAAACAGCAGACATCTATGCCTCACAGTCCCGGAGGCTGGAAGTCCAAGGTCAGGGAGCCAGCATGCTTGGCTTCTGTTAAGGACTCTCTTTTAAGTCCGGACTGCTGACTTCTCAGCCATATGCTGACGTGGACCGCGGAGAGAGGAAGCGAGCTCTCTCATTATTCTTATAAGGGCACTGACCTCATTCATCAGGGCCCCACCCTCGGGACCTCACGTAACCCTACCACCTCCCAAAGGCCCCACCGCCTAACACCATCACTTGGGGTGGGGATAGGGTTTCAACAAATGAATTGGAGGGACACAGACATTCTGTCCCTATGGAGAGCTACTGGAGAGAGAGCACATGCACGTGCCTTGGCCTCTGTACTAGTCTGATTGAGGATTCGCTCTCGACTTCCAGAGGCAGAGCTAGATGAATAGGGTGGGGCTCGTAACTATGCTAAAATGCCACTCAGCTTTAGTGCCACCTGCAATTCTCCCGAGGCCCGTGGGGAGGAAGCGGTAGGTCCTTCACTGCAGGTAGAGGTGAGCTCTGGGATGTCACCACTGCAGGGAGAGCATTTAGTTCATCTGACGATGCAGAAGAAGATGTACTTGTTCCACCAGCCTGTGGGGCCCAGAAGAAAAGAGACCCTTCCTCTTCCCGTCGGGTGGGGTGAGGGAGCATCATCGCCAGAACTTCCATTGGTGGGACACAGCGGGTGTATGTCCAGCCACCTGCAGGCTTCCCAGAGACCACCTGGCCAACCCTTGCGGACCTAGCTGGTATTAGTCTGATGCTTGTTGACCAGGTACAAGTCCCCATGCCACCCCGTTGGTTTAAAATAAAGTGCCACAAACCAATTCTCCCTTACGCTTCAAATATAGCATGGCCGCCTAAATTTCAAGTACAATTTAATACTCAATTTGCAACCTGTAGTTTTATTTTTAAGGCCCACAGGTCTCAACTACTTTGGGGGATAGTCTAGTAACCAGAAAAATGGTCTCATTGCAAAATGACCTTGCTTTGGGGGGCGTCTTAGGTTCCAGGTAGGGATTGTCCTGGGGACTCCTTACTGATACAGCCCGTGAGGCAGGTTAAAGATCCCAATGCTGCATATTTTTCCTCTCAGACACCTTAGAATTTGCTTTACGCTCCTTTCTTCACCCGGGTTAAGGCAATGGGAGATGTCACTTTTTGGTGCGGCTTCTTTATTGCCCCTGAGATGTGGCTGCATCTCAGGGGAAGTGAGTCTGTCCTGGAATCCAGGGCTTCTCCGCGTGGATTTCCTAGGAAGGCCCCCATGTCATGCTGAACTTGCCCTGTCAGAGAAACAGACTCTGGGCACAGAGGACAAACTGGTGGGTGCCAGAGGGGAGGTGAAACCGGCGGGCATCCGAGTCCAGCCCGTGCTGCCTGTGCCGCTCGGCCACCGGACGGACACAGGAGCTGGGCTGTTTAGGGTAAGTGTTTATTGTCAGAACACCGGCGATCTGAGAAGGCAGCAGGTTACCACCTTCAGACACTGCCTCATTGTCTCAGTCCGGCTCAGAGTGTTTACGGGGAAATCTGGGCGTTATTCTGGGGGCTGCGTGGTGGTTCCGGGGATGAGGGCGTCTGTCATGCTCCAGGGAGCCGGTCCTCTGCCATCGTGGTTCTCCGGTGCCATCAGCAACCAGGACAGAGATGGGAGGGGTCTGGAAAGAAGGCTGGACCAGGACTGCGATCAGTAAGCAGGGAGGTATTAATCGTTAGCTCCAGGATGACTTTCTATGGCAGGAGACGTTCCAAGCAGCTGGGGACAATCTGTTGTTCAGCTCTAGGGCAAGGAACAGTGAAGCCGGGGACACTGTGAGGGACACCCCCCTACTACGGGGGTCCCAACCAGGCTCTTCTTCAGGGGGTGGATGAAAGGTGAAGGGGCATAAGAGGTACTGACTTAGATAAGTCACGGATGTCATGTAGGGAACACAGTCAGCAATGTCAAAACAACTCTGTATGGAACTGGACTTAACTGAAGTGCCCACGTCATAAGGTACATAAATGTTGAATCCCTGTGTTGTCTGCCCGAAACTAACACGATATCGTATGTCAACTACTCTTTAACAAAAGACGCCCCCTCGCCACACTGGTATGATAGCCCGAGTGCAGAGTGAACAGAGCCTGCACGAAGTGGACACTCGGTGAACGAAAACTGTGTCCTTTTCTTTGCAAACGAGCAGGCTCCCCGGGGCACTGGCCTCGCTTTGTTTCTCCCGGGAGACAGCGAGGGCTCAGAGCAGTTCCTGGCAGAAGCCCCAGGCGGGAGCCGCTGACGCGCAGATGTGTTTAAGCTGCCCGTGTGGGTGTGAAGGGCTGGGGAGCTGGGAGAGGATGTGGCACCTGCGGGGTCCCCTGTCAAGCTGCTCCCTCCCCAGCTCCTCCCTCACCCCCACAATGCCAAGAGCAGAGGGAGCTGTTGACTCCAGTGGGCCAACTCCTGTGTCACCTGGTCTTTGATTTGCGCAGAGAATTTTGGGGTCCCTATCTTCTGTAAGGAGGATAAAGCAGCATGGTGGGAGGCTCCGGTCAGCCCGGAAAGACGGCCACGGGTCTGGGTCTGCGTCACCCTCCCTCCGTGGCACCCCAGGCCCCCCAGCCTACAGAGCCCAGTCATTTCTCCCCTTAAAGGCCCGGCTTGTTCCCTCATTAGTAAACACGAGGAAGCACAGGCCGCCACGCCGCCCCCAGACTCAACTGAGACCTCAGGGAACACGGAAGCTGACGTTTGAATGGGAGGCGGTCAGGGCGTACCGATATTCTGGGTCATTCCACACCAGCAAGGCCACCTCCGGCAAGTCCCCTTTCCTGCAGGAGCTGAGAGCTCAGAGTCCTGTATCAGCTTTCTCCTCACATCCACCGGCCAGAGGCCGGGCTTTGCGTAATTAAGCAGAATCACAGAAGCAGCTTTGGGCGGGGCCGGGCGAATCGGGCAGACAGCCCCTCCACGGGCAAAAGGGGGCCCTTCCTGCCCGGGGCGGTGACGACGTGGCAGTGCCGGGGTCTCAGCAGCCCGGCTCTGCAGGGAGATGCTGCTGCCACTGCCGGGTGCTCTTGCCCTGGCTCCCGGCCTCCTCTCTGCCGCCAGCTGCTCCTCGGAGTTGGGCAGTGGGTCCACAGAACAAAACCTTCCCTCTTTGGCCAGCCGTGCTCTCTCGGCCCGACCAGGCCGGCGTCCCTCTTGTCACTTCGAGCTGCCTAGCTCCTCGGACGCTCAGCATCTTCTCAGCTTTGGGTGTTCCCGTTTTCTGCGAGCCCCAATCCTGCAATGAATCGCTTCTGGCTCTGGATCCAGGACACGGCCATCCTGCCACACGGCACCCATGGCTTTTCTGCCCTTCTCCCATGGGACCCCAGTGCCCCATCAACCTCCCGCTTCATACATTACTCATTCCCTTTCTCTATGGGCTGGGTTGACCTTGAGCATCATATAAGCGACAGTGGACAGTCCAGACACCCCCTGACCTCTCTCTGTACTTCAGAAAAGACAGTGTCAGGCCCCACCGAAACCTCATATGTTATCAATTAGATCGAACAGTTTTTAATGTTTTACCGTATCCGTTTGACCATGTTTTGCTGAAGTAAATAGCGGATATTATGACATTTTACCCTATATTATGCATCTCGAAGAAAGGACATTTTATTACACAGCCACAATACTGTTACGCGACCTAACAAAATTAACAATAATTCTTTAATCACATCTAATAACCAATCTATATTCAAATCTCCTCAATTGACTTCGGAATGTACTTTTACAGTTGGCTTGTTTGAAAGGGGATTCTACCAAGGTCCTCACTTTCCCCTTTGAATCTAGAACAATCTTCCCTTTTTGCACGCTATTGAATGAGTAATGAATAACTGGACTTTTAAGTGAGAATGTTGGCAGTATGAATCTGCTCTGCAGGCTTCTCAGTCTCATTAAATCCCACGCAGAGTGCCCGTCCACCCCGCTCCCTCCCGCTCCCCTGGGCCATCGTGTAGACAGGCTGCTTTATAGGGCACTGGAATAATGGAAAAGGGGCCTAATTTTCCTTTCATCCATTTGCCATCTTTGCATGTGGCCTGTTGGCTCCAGGACTGTCTGGGCCAGCATTTCCCCTTGGCCCGCACCTCGTCTTTGCTCAGTCCTCTTCCTTTTCTGAGCCCATATCTGGGTGTGAGAGGCAGGTCCCTGCTGGGGACACCTCCTTCCTGGTCTCCAGGATGCCCGTCTTCTCAACCCTTCCTCTCCTGGTACTCTTTGGTCACTCCAGAGGCAAGGTTTTCAAGAAAGAATTGCTCTGGAGGGGCTCGTGGTCAGGTGCCTGAGTGTCGCAAGAGAGCACACGGCTCGGCCACCTGCTGACGACAGGGAGAGGGAGACTCCCCGGGGGAACAAACCCGAGGCCTTGCTGAGCTATTCAGTGTGCTGAAGGAGTAGGTCATGCGTGGGGAAAGGTTGCACCCCAGATCTTTCCCAAAGGGCCGGGACCCTCTGGGCTGGAATTTCACATCATTCATCCAATGAAACATGAATCGCCACTGCCCCCTCCACCTGCAAGCACACGTCTGATTTCCTAGACTGCCATCTCACTGCTAGTTTGTGCCTCAGCTTCCTCATCTGTAAAACGGGCTTATAATCCACGCCCACCGGTAGGATTCTTGTGAGCATGAATGAGGTATGTGAAGGCACAGAAAACAGTGCCCATGCCCCAGGAAGCGTGTCATCAATAGCAGTGATTATTATTATTTTTGAAGTTATTATTAGAGGCAGAGTTTGTGTCTCTTTTATAGGTTTTAAGCTTTGTCTCTTTGGTCCTGATCAATTTTAGGTCCAAAATAGAAGATCTCGAGCGTTAGCGATAATCCCAGGGTGAAAAATAATACAAATGGAACCGCTTTAAAATGGAGTTGGAGCTTTTCTCCTAAATACCCCTGGCTTTTGCCTCCTCATCTATCTGGGCTTCTCCTAAGTCAGTGCTTCCGGAATAGCTATTCTTTTGGATCTCAAATAAATGCTTGAGATCTCACGTTGGCCTTTACTTTTAGGTGAGCAGTGGAGGCTCCTGTTGATGGCAGGCCCTGGGGAGGGGCACGGCCAGAGTGAGTTTGCTTCCGAGTTTTCACGGAGG
>NW_011888841.1:2608987-2614150 GCF_000151845.1 Pteropus vampyrus
GGCTCCTGTTGATGGCAGGCCCTGGGGAGGGGCACGGCCAGAGTGAGTTTGCTTCCGAGTTTTCACGGAGGGGAAATGGCTCCGTTAGTGAAAACCCAAGAAAGCAGGTAGGAATTCCCTGGGCTTTTAGGAAGAACTGTGGTTCTGTGCATGATGTAAGCCTTCCATTTGGGTTTGTTGAATTGAATCGAATTTAACAAGGGAGAGAGGATTAGGAGATTAGAGACTTTATCTGGTGATGAAATTCAAGCCAAAATGATCCTGGAGTCAAAATGACCCCGCATGTACTCCGGGAGCGATTGGCAGGGAGCCTGTCCTAGGACCTCATGGACACTCGGACGTGGATTTGCACAGTGGGCTTACCCAGTGGGCACAGGGAGCTCCTGTGTGGCCTCGAGGCTCCTCCTGGAGACCTGGAGTGGATTCCTCTATCTGTCCCGAGGGTGGCAAGGTGGGCTCTCAGGGACCGGAGCCACGTTCTTCAATTTTACTCAGTAGTTCAATCAATAAATAGGTCTTAAAACATCAACCGCATGTCAAGCTCAGCGCTCGCCCTCAGAGCTGCAGGAAAGGGATACAAAGATGTATCCCTTCTGCCTCCCCGAAGCTTCCATTCTAATGGGTTCTGCCTCCCCGAAGCTTCCATTCTCATGGGGGGAGGCAGACTCCCCGAAGCTTCCATTCTCATGGGGGGAAGCAGACTCCCCGAAGCTTCCATTCTCATGGGGGGAGGCAGACGCATACACAACAACCATTTGCAACAGTGCGACATGGAGGCGTAGGAAGTCAGGCCACGGGAGAGAGGAAATGATAGGAGATGTCACGTGCAGAGTTCTTAATCTTCCAGCAGGAAATGATATGGGACATCGCTTAATTTTTTTAGTAAACCTAGTTAAGTTTTCTTCTCTCTTTTCTTTAGGAAAAAGGCCCTCTCCCTCAAATCTTGATAATTGCCCCCGAAACTGGTGACCCAGATCCTCTGGCTGTTGATAAGGGTCATCGGCCCATTGTTAGCAGAAATGGTGTTAGACCAGGCAGGGCCCTTAGAGGCCGGGAGGGGAGGGGACTTTAGGCCAAAGGTCTTTTTTGCTCTTTAAGAAACATATTAACCAAGCTTGTTCCCCTTAACTCGCTTAATAGGCAAATCAATAATAGAAATGAACAGATACATGATTTATATAACAAGTTTATATCTTCTTTTCCTTGTCTAGGGACTGAGGCGGCACTTCAGCAGGAAACTCAAGACCCCAACCTAACTAAGGCAGAAAGGGAAAGAGCTCCGTGAAACCCCAGTAGGCAGGGACTCCGGCCCTTCTCAGCAGGAAGCAGATATAGAGGAAGAGACCTTCTGTCCCTCAGCGTCCATACTAATAATAAGGGGGTTCATGGCTCTTAGGAAAGAGTTAGGCAGGAAAGTTAGTTAGGAGGCTTCGGGTCTGCCTGCAAAGACGCTGAGGTCATCCCATCCTAGAAGGGGTCCGCACTAATCTGCCCACAATTATTAAGCAAGCCAGAAGGCATTTTTAGGCCAAAAGTAACTTCCAGAAGGAAACAAGTAAGCAGAGAGTTAGGCACCAGTTTAAGCCAGTCACTCAACCTTCAACTCACCTGAGCCTCATTATACTATCATTATAATATGATGCCTATGCCCAGAAGTTCATTAATATTATCATAACAGACTGAATTCAGGGAACGAACATGAACAGAATGCAAATGATCAATCACTGAATCCTGTCAATCTTAATTGTCAATCAAAGAAGCCCATCCCTCTAAGAAAAGTAACCACCCACAGCCAACAGGAGTAAAAACCCCGAAGGCTTTGTCACCAGGCCTCTTGAGCCACACTTCTCTTGCTCAAGCCCTCTTCCACGTCTGGAGGTGGACTTTCCCTTCTAAAAAAGTTTTCTTTTCTGCTGTATTTCGGTGTCTTCCTCAATTCTTTGTTCGAGACACATCAAGAACCTGGACAATGTGCTGGGGGAGGATCCCCACTCTCCGGTAGCAAGATTAACGGCTCATGCGTAGGAATTTGACAGCTGGGACTTCATTCATCATTCATTCATTCATTCGGTAAATATTTATTAAGCACCTGCTACTCCTAGGTATTGTGTAGACACTGGCAAATGCAAGGGAAAGATGTCCCAGATGGAGGGGACGACGTAAGGGAAGATGCGTGCATAGGAGAGGACAGCCATCTGGAGAAGCCTGGCTGCTTCTGGAGGATTTGGAGCTGCACGGTGACTTGGAGGCTGTCATTGCATCCCCGCAGGACAGCCTGGGCCAGAAAGCGCCTGTCTACCTCGCTTACTTTCACAGTTGGTGCCGGGATGCTGCTCAAGGTGCTTTTTCTTTCTATACCGGAGGGGAACAATTTGAGGCTCTTCCGCAGGTGGGGCAAGGTCCTTGGCCTCCGGAGGTCCGGGCTGTGTAGTAATGTCCCCCGCCCCCGCAGGGCTGAGAGACACCTTTGTGGCTGCTGCCCAGCAGCGGGCCACAGCCCCTTGGTGCAGCCAGCTGTGGCCTCTGCAATTGTGTTCTTGTCCCCAGGGGTGAAGAAAAGAGGACCAACCCTGGGAACCACAGAGGCCCAGGAAGAATGTCCTCCTGCAGCTAAGAAGCAATCCAGATGCACGGCTGACGGAGTGCGGTGGGCCTCCTACCCCCACCTGCATCCTCGAAACATTCACTACTAATTAACTTCTGAATTACACAACAATGCGCTTCCTAATTACACAGGGGGAGCAGGAGCAGCTATAAAGGGGTCGTTATCTATTGCACAAGTGATTCTAATAGGTGCTCTCCCAGAAATGAGAGGAAGGGAAGGGGGTGGGAGAGAAAGGAGAGGGGGGGGGGAGAGAGAGAGAGAGAGAGAGAGAGAGAGAGAGAGAGAGAGAGAGAGAGAGAGGAATATCTGGATTATTGAATGTTTTTTAGGCTCACGAAACGTTACTGTGCAGAGAAGTACGGGAGGCAGTGGGCTACAGACACGAATAACCGTGATGTGATGTCATGTGACCATGATGTGATGTCATGTGACCGTGCCGTGATATGATCCCCGCCTTTGCATATGTCACAGGTGTAAGCACGTGGCTTCAGTATGAGGCAATGGGACAATGGTAGAGACGAGCCTCGGGAGCTGTGAAGGCCCTAGCTGCATCTTGGGGTTCAGGCAAAGCTACGTGGAGCAGAGGAGAGTGACACAGGAGTTCCTCTCCTCTCTTACCTAGATCCTGAGGGCCCTCAGCGCCTGGCTCACAGGTAGAAGCCCAGGTAGGAAGGCTGTACGCAATGGGTGGTTTAGAGCAAGTGGGAGATCGGATCTGCCACGGTCCGTCCGGAGACAGAAACCACAGCAATTATTCGATCAGAAATCATTGCTAGGTATAGGTTAACCAGGTATAAAGTTATAACTGGTAATTGAGTGGATAAAAAGAGTACTTAAACGTATCTGGAGTAGCGGCCGTAGGAAGCTAACTATGCCTAGAGCTGAGTGAATAAAGGGAAGAGGTCAGAATTATTAAAACTTGGAAACTTAGAGGAGAGACCCCATTGGGTTGAAACTCAGACTTCTGAGGAGCTGGTGTCCGGAGTCGGGGAGACTATGCGGCAAGGAGGCAGGTTTTACAATTGTAGGAATAATTGCAATATGGAGTCAGCTGCTGCTAGCGCCCCCTGTTGGTAGAGCCTAA
This sequence comes from Pteropus vampyrus, assembly GCF_000151845.1. Lineage (NCBI taxonomy): Eukaryota > Metazoa > Chordata > Mammalia > Chiroptera > Pteropodidae > Pteropus > Pteropus vampyrus. Next base: position 2,612,677 of record NW_011888841.1, read on the forward strand.
TATGGACCCAGGTGGCGACTCAACAACACAGGGCACATAGATTCAGGTGGGGTCATCCAGGATTAGGGCTTTTCCTAACCCAGAGATATACGCCCTGGGAGACCATCCAGGTGTGTCCATATAACCTCAGCACTTGCTTGTCCTTGAGCTCATCTGCTCATGGTCTCTGGGTCTTCCAAGGGGACCTTTCCTTAAGGGGACAGCTCTGAGCCAACAGGGGAGGCTTAGTGGCAATCCTGAGGCTCCCGCTTCCCCGGCCGGGGAAAGAAGAGGTTGTACTGCAATAGGGACATTGTGGCAGCTTCCCTCCGAAGGCGGCCGTCGTCACAGGGCCGGGAGTCAGGAGACCTGAGTCCTTATTTGGCTGTGTCATTAACTGTGCGGTGATCTTTGGGAAGTCACTTCCTGGGACTCTCAGCACCCACGAAGGCTTCGCCAGAAGCACGCGTGTCCTGGATTTGCGTCCTAGTTCTTGCGGGCTGTCGCGGAGGGCTTCGTCCTGCTCCCGGGCCCTGCCGGGCCCCAGGGTGATGTGCCGACTGTGCTCGCAGAGAGGCTGCGTCCTGTACCCCTATCCCCTACCAGGCCCTCCGCCCCTTCCTTGCAGCCTGGGGCGCTGTTCTGCATTTCAAGTGTGTCGAGTTGGTTATTAAGTTTGAATTCAGTGTCCACAGATTCTTTTATTTTGTTTCACATGCTGAGTCTCTGGAGCCCAATATGCAAATGTCTGTCTGAGCGTAGGGCATCAAGCCTGCTGTCAGGGGATCCGGTCTCTCTGCTGGCTCTACACTCCAGCACCTGGCCGGCCCCCGGCTCCCCAGTGACTTTTCCAGGCCTCAGTTTCCTCATCTGTCCTGTGAGGGAGTTGGGCTAAAGAGATACTCAGCTTCCTCTCCAGCTCTCCAAACCCGCCATTCTGTGTTTGGGGAAATTATTCAAGTGCTGTGGAGAGAAGAGCTTCTGCCACGATCCCTTTCAGCAGGAAGGTCTTGGGCCACAGTGGGAAGCTAAGAACTTAGAGTCGTGGGGTCACATCCGGTGAAATTGCCACGTCCCTACCCTTGTTTGGCCTTTCCTCTCCATCCCTAAGGTGTGCTGTTAACAACAATAACAGCTAACAGTAGTTGAGCTTTCGCTATGCCCGAATTTCCATGAAATGTTTTACGTATTATCTCACTTAATCAGGAAAGACTCGAGGCTAAGAACCAGGGTTATGGAGGTGGCCAGTTAGCTGCAGAGCCCAGCTCTGCCACCCGCTGGCTGTGTGGCTTTGGACCACCTGGTTAATATTTACCTTCCTGTCCCTAAATTTTCTCATCTGAAAATAGGAATAATTATAGGACCTACCACATAGGGCTGTGTTCAGAATTAAACGGACTGGTCCATGTGTTCAGAACAGTGTCCGGCACGTGGTGAATACTCCGTTAGAATCTAGCTATTCACACTACAGATGACAGCATTGTGATTCCCGCTG
>NW_011888841.1:2617058-2622175 GCF_000151845.1 Pteropus vampyrus
CCTCACCAAACCTCAGTTTCTTCATCCGAAACCAGGGTCTCAGTGGCTCCTGCTGGCCTGGGCGGCTGCGCGGACAAGGCAAGAACCGCTCTGGGACCAGGGACGGCGCGGGGCCCACGGCCGGCAACCTCCGCTCTTCTCATTACTGAAAGCGAAAGTCCCATTCAGAACATTTAGAAATGTTTTTTGTTCTTTAACAACACATTTTCTTCCTTTAACTTCTCTTGATGTCGGGAGGCACTGAATCCAGAAACAGAATAGCTTCTTTTGTTATGGTCACATTGGTTACTTATCTCTGACTCTCGTGCTGTTTCTGTAACCAGATAAAAGCTAAGAGGTGCCAGATAGTTGAGGAATTCTGAGAGCTCCCTCTGAAATGAAAATTTAAAACATTTTGAACGAATTCTATTACATTCAAAAATACTAAGTGACCAGAGACTCATTTACATCTAATTTACCAAATATGATCATTTTAAATGCAAACAAATTAGACGCAATCGATTTTTCTATTTCTTCACACCTACAGGAGACTTAAAAAATGCGACCTCCGTGAGTGAGCCGGGCCCCACTTCTAGACTGCTCTGCTCAGCGGTGAATTAGTGGGTCTGGGCCTGTGCGGTAGGTCACTGGTGCTAGGAAGAGAAGATATTGCCGAGGCCTCCGGTCCCCTCCCTGGCCCTGGAAGGGAGCAGAAGCACCGTCTTTATGGGGACAGGGAGGGCGGGGCCCAGGGATGCACGAAGCGGAGGGCCTTCTCCCTGATGGCTCGGAGAGAATCAGAGAGAACACGGGGTTACTTCTGCCCCCGAGTGTTCCTGCGTTTGGGAGCCCCTGGAGAGAGACACCGGCTTTCTCAGAAGAGACGCCAGACACGGCGGTGCCATGCCTTAGGGAGAAGCTGCTCTCGAGAATCTTTTGGGCCGTGGTCATCAAACAAGAGGGTGGCTGGGCCCGCACTGTGTGACACCGCCTTTTCGAGACTGCTGAGTTACTTACCTACCACTCGTCCAGCTGATTTCCAGCTTCCAATTTTTCTTTCCTAAAAAAAAAAAAAATGTCCTTATGTGAGCAGGGGCCATCGGGGAACCCCGTACCCTCCCCTTGATTTTGCTGTGGACCTAAAATTGCTCTAAAATAATCGTCTTAAAAACAGAAACAGAACTCAATGGAAATGAGTGGGAGATCATACAACGGGGCAGGAAAGGGACCGAACCCTAATAGTGACAGGTGAAAAGTCTTTTGACTGTTGTTCGAGTGGGGTTTAGGGTGGGAAGAATGCGAGCTGCGTGTGTTCAGTCCACTACTTTTACCCAGGAATCTGCCTTATGCTTAAAGTTGGTGAGTTAAGTTGTTTAGGAAATTGTTCCTCTCATCCAAGTTTTTAACTTTATTGGCATAAAACTGGTCCTACATTTTCGTAGGATGTCGAGAGCCTTGCTGCATTTGTACTTCTGTCCCAATTCATTCCCATTGAATTTTATTTGTATTTTTCCTCTCTTTGATCAAATCTTGTCAGGGTCTTATCTATGTCCTTATCAGTGTCTCAAAGCCTTGGCCTCTCCGCGTTCCTGTCTGTGGCATTTTAGACCAGGCTCGCTCGTCACCAGGCTGGGACTTTGTGTTTACTTTGTTTTGTAAGCTCAGAGCTGCGATGACAGAGTTGCCCCATGAAAGGCTTGTGCGATAACTTTTAATTCTATTTCTGAGAATTTTGTTTTCACACTAAGGACAAAGCCGACTCAATACTGTCCTATCAAAGATGGAGGGAAACATATGAGTGGGAGGAGAGTTTGGCCTTGGGCTGCCCTTGAAAATAACGTCTACCTAACGCTAAATGCCTCACCATTGGGGGGAGGAAAACTCCCCTTTATAAGCCTCCATGTTGCACCGAGAGCAAAGAATTAGCAATCCTAGATAAGACAGCAAAATAAGGGTTATGTTTTATCACCTTACACTTTACAGAGAATTAAAGGCAGTCACTGGCAGAATCCATGTCACCATAAGTATCCCACATCAGGGCTCTGTTAATATTTTAAGTGGATTTTACTGCTGGTGATTTTTAAAACACACACACACACACACACATTTCCTGCTGTCTGCATGTGGTGACAGACATGAAGAACAGGGACAGGGTCTCTGCTGATGTTTAATTCTCAGGACACCACAGGCGCCTCACGTCCAGAGACCTGCTTTCCTGACGTGAATTTGTGTCTCTGCCTCTAGCGATAATTTTTTTTCTTGCCATCTACAGCGTTTTATATACATGACAATCACTCACGTGAAGAGTTATCTATGTGGCACTTTGCGAAGTGCTTTAAAAATACAATCGCTCTTCAGTTATTCCGTACAGCTCCCTCGTGAGGGAGAGCACGTCTATACATCCAGCTTTAGAGGATCTGGAGGCGTACCGCTCCTTGCTGAGGCCCCACAAGAAAGCCCCAGGCGGGAATCCTGGCTGTCACCCCCGGGCTGTCCATGGGCTCTGAGGAATCCGATTTGTGCTGGAAACTTCCTCCGCAGGAGACATTTCCATTCCAACGAGAGAGTCAGAGGGGTCAGAAGGACTGGTGCTTGGCCAGGACACCCAGGGATACTCATCTGTGTCAAGGAGCTTTGGGGCAGAAGCGTCTGCCTGTATGAACGATGACTTCCCTGAGGACGCTCTTCCGGGGGGGCCCACAGAGGCTGTTATTCTACAATCACAGACGTGGGGCAGTGTGACTGGGACATGAGTGGATCCTGTCCAGGCACTGCCAGCGGTAGATGGAAGGCAGGTGGGGCTGGTGTCCTTGGTCCTTGAGGCCAGAGCTGCTCCTGACAGGTGGTTGCAGCTGCAGAGGGCCGGGCGGCGCCCATGAGGGCAGGCCCGGGGTGGGAAGTTTGGAAGGAAGAGGCAGTAGAAACGAGCTCAGCCCTCCCAGCAGGAGCTGCCGTCTTCCCCCAGGCTCGGGCTTGGCATCTCTGTGAGGGCAAAGAAATGGGGAGATTGGAGACTCAGCTGCGGTTCCTGCGGTTTCCTGTTGGGGAAAGAGAAGCGTCTCCCGCTGTCCCCAGGGCCCCCGCGGCTGAGCGGGCAGGGGGTAGGAAAGGAGATGGTCACCCCCACACGTCTCATGTGTTTGATGCTGGCAGTGGCCTTGGGCAGTCAGCACCGCTGACTCCATGTTACAGACGAAGACGCCAGTATTCAAGGTGTTACGCGTCTTGTCCAAGATCGGGCAGCTCGTTAGGCGTGGAGAGTGAGCCGTCGGCCCCTCCAGTCAGCCACGGTTCCTGTGCGGCTCTCCCCGGGGCTTCGGTCCCTAGGTATGACACGAACACTTTCATGTTCCTTCTGCCTCAGACGGTCTGTGACCTCTGGGCTGCTCCGGGCACTCAGCACAGTCAGCTGTCCCCCCCCCCCCAAGTCCCTTTTGCGTCTCCTCACTTGACGCACCTTTGGTGAAACCTCTGAGTTTTCTCTGGTTTCCTGGACGAAGCTGAGTGTGACAGAGACAGACTGCCGAGGAGAGGCCATGCGGCTGCCGAGATCAATATTTGCTCACAAGTGCAAGCTGAAGAGGCTGTGGCTTTTTAGTGAGTCCCCATCTTGAGGGACAAGGGACTGTCCCGCCCACAGGTCTGCGCTGGGGGTGGGGTCTCCGGCAGTCTGAGACTGTTCTCCTCCGAATTCCCACTGTCCTTTCTTGAGAGCCATTTGGTTTTAGCTTCTCTAAAGGGCCCGACACGAAGCCTCCGTTTTAACTCAGGAGGGTTCTCGGCTTCCCCGGGTAGGTGAACGGGGCCCTTCTCCTTCCAGAGCCGAAGGCAGGTCCCCTGAGGACAGGTTCTCTCATCTCTGTGGCCGTAGCTCTCCTCCTGCGGTCGCCAGGGTTCCACTGCCTGGGCGGGCCAGGCGCTGCTGGCACGGGACGGGACAAGACCACGACAGGAAACGGCTCCTTTGCGTGTTTCCTGTCGGATGGAGGGGGAAGGAGGGCATGTCGGCGGGCCCAGGGGAGAAGGGCCATCTGGGAAGATGGAAGCTGGAGCGAGGCCTGGAGTGAGAGCCAGTCAGACCCCTGTCCTGTCGGCACCGCTCACGTCCCCAGATGGACCCCTGTGCCTGTCACCCTGCCCTCCAGTGACCCACGTGTTGATACTTTGTGCAAAAAATAATGGGTCATTATATCGCTCTCTCTTTTACGTGACAACTCTGCCACGGTTCCGTTTTCTTCTGTTTCGATAAGTGACAAATACCTGGAAATCCCTACCAGTAAAGTAAAGTGTTTTGTAAACGAGGTGTCCTTTTTACCAAATGAGAATTCATCCTTTAATTTATGTCCTTTAACTTCAGATTTGAGAGCTAGGGGCCCACCTGTGGTCCCACCTGAATATCAGACTTTACAACTGTGTCTATTATTCCCCCAAACCAGACAGTAATAAAACACAGAACGCTGTTCACACCTCCATTTTCCAAGTGTTTCCTGTATCCTCGTTGTCACAGGTGTGAAAAGACATTAAAATGGTGCTTTTGGCTGAAGCGCGAGGACCCCACATAACATCATTCAAAGGCGGAGGGAGACCGTTTGCAGGATTTGCTCCGAAATTCAGTCACGAGTCTCAAAACCCTCGTCCTTAGTGAGGGCTCCAGAGATCGGTAATGGAAAATTAGAAGTGGGTTTCTAGAGAGAACTGGTGAGCCAGTGGGGGAGAGCCCGCCTAGAAGCAGGTCCCAGACTCACCGTCTGCAGAGTGCTGGCTGCAGCTCGGTTCTGCCCACAAGGTGGCCCGGAGCTGGAATGGAAGCAGAGGCGAAGGTCAGAGCCATTCCCTCCCCATTCTGCGTGGCAGGAGATGCACATGCTCTGGCCAACGTGGGTCTCCCGCTGGCTTCTGAGTCCCAGCCGGTCTCCTGCCTCGGGGCCGCTGGGTGGCTGTGGACATCAGCAGTGTCCTCCACAGTTTTCAGATTCCAGGTAGCGCAACAGCCTCCTGGTCTTCGGGATCACTGCCGTGGCGATGAACCCCAAATCGTGTGGTGGGCTTGTGCGGGGCTCCTGAATCTCTCTCCTCCCGCGCTTCCAAGTATATGACCAGCACCTGATTCCTGGGAAAGCTGGCCGGCTGGGAAGTTA
>NW_011888841.1:2622715-2630338 GCF_000151845.1 Pteropus vampyrus
ATCGGTAACGGAAAATTAGAAGTGGGTTTCTAGAGAGAACTGGTGAGCCCCGTGGGGGAGAGCCCGCCCTGCCCTCGTCCTCTCCCGTCGGAGAGGTCTAGAAGCAGGTCCCAGACTCACCGTCTGCAGAGTGCTGGCTGCAGCTCGGTTCTGCCCACGAGGTGGCCCGGAGCTGGAATGGAAGCAGAGGCGAAGGTCAGAGCCGTTCCCGCCCCATTCTGCGTGGCAGGAGATGCACATGCTCTGGCCAACGTGGGTCTCCCACTGGCTTCTGAGTCCCAGCTGGTCTCCTGCCTCGGGGCCGCTGGGCGGCTGTGGACATCAGCAGTGTCCTCCACAGTTTTCAGATTCCAGGTAGCGCAACAGCCTCCTGGTCTTCGGGACCACTGCCGTGGCGATGAACCCCAAATCGTGTGGCGGGCTTGTGCGGGGCTCCTGAATCTCTCTCCTCCCGCGCTTCCAAGTATATGACCAGCACCTGATTTCTGGGAAAGCTGGCCGGCTGGGAAGTTAGAGGGGACAGTCCACCGAACTGCCCTCACTTCTGACACCAATTGCAAGTTCAGGAGTTTGCAGAATCCACCCTCAGTTTTGATAATTCACTGGAAGGACTCGCAGAATCCACTCGAGTTGTTATATTCACAATTATGGTTTATTACAGGAAACGGATATAGATTAAAATCAGCCCAGGGAAGAGGTGCATGTGACAGAGCCTAACAGAGCTCCAAGCGTGGGGTCAGGATGCATTTGCCAGCCAGAGAAGCCTTCATTCTTTCACCTTTTTGGTTAAAATAATAGGGGATTTCTATTTTCTTACGTGAACCTTGACTAATACAGAGGTATGAGAGGTCGAACCTTCGCCTCAGGTCAAGATGGAAGGGTTTTGAATAGATCACCCAGAAAGCTCAATATGGGTCCCCTTCAGACTGAGGGATGCAGTGGTCAAGGGTCTGAGCCCCCCTGGAAAATCTAAAACTTGAGAGACAGGTTCACCTGAGGCTTTGTGAGTAGCAAAGCAGAGGCTTCTATTGCACCAGAATTGGCCTGCACTCTTGGGGTCTGGCAGGCGCAAGGGCGTGGGGTGATTCCCGTGGACCACCGTGGACCGTGAATGAGAGAGGGCAGTGCACGCTCTTCAGCCCTGTCCAGGAAGGCCGCCTAGGTGGGCGAATGCGCTGCTGACGGCTCGGAGGCTGGGGGAAGATACGGAGCCCGTCGGGGGCCTGAGATGCTTTCACACGGGGCAGGGGAGCTGGTGGTACGCGAGCCCCAGCTTTGGAGCATCTCCAGGGAAGCCACGAAAGGGCATAGGAGACGAAAATTCTCCTCCAGGTCAGAGAGAGTTGATGCTGGCTCACCCCAGCAGTGCCAGGCAAGGGAGAACTTTCTGCTCTCCGCTTCCACCACCTCATTCGGTTCCAGTGGGTCTGAAGCTGGACGGGAGGAGTTGAAGCTCAAGGTCAGGGGACTGGAGAACTGGAGAAGAAGGTGGCCACACCCACCTGGCCGGCCTCCGTGTCTCCCCAGTCCTGGGCTGGAAGAGTGGAGGGAGGGGCCTCCAGCTTGGATCTATTCCTGGGGGGTGGCATTTTAATTCTTAAACCACGACTTGTGATTGTGAGTACTGGAGAACTGTTCATATCACTCAAGAGTGACCGGAAGAGCCGTGGGACCTGCCACGTTTTCACCCAGGGGTAGGGGAAGAAGGGCTCCTGGGAATCCATGAATGTCAGGAGACGAAAATGAAGTTGCTCATTCAATGTAACGGTTACACAGATCTGCTTCTCCTCGCGATGGTCAATTCACTGTGGGTGGCGTTGTGTGTGTGTGTGTGTGTGTGTGTGTGTGTGTGTGTGTGTGTGTGTGTGTGTGTGTGTGTGTGTGTGTGTGTGTGTGTGTTTCCTTTTTAAAGCCCCAGAAGCTGTGCCTGGTGTATTACAGCCGCTTGGTAAGTGTCTGCGGTCTGCGTGAAAGGTCGCACGGCTGCGTCTGCGCTTTAAGCCGCTCCCCGTGGGAGTGGAAGGGAGATGGGAGGCAGGTGAGCACAGAGGCTGTGACCCCCAGACGCAACAAGATGGGGGCTGAGGAAAGGGGGTGGCCGTGTGACATGGGGGTTCCCAGTTCACCCAGACTCGAGGAAGCGGGCTGTGCACACGGAGGCTGCAGAGAAGCTGCCTGTGACCGAGAGGCAGAGCCGCCTGTTCCCAGCCACGCTGGCTGCTCTTCCTGGGCTGGAGTGCACGGGGATGCATCTTTCCACCCCCTTTCTCGGTCTGTCCTGATGCTGCCGCTTCCTTTCAGAGGAAAATCTCTCCGTTTCACCCACCCTGGGTCCACTGGGCAGTTTGTCTTTCGCCAGTAACACTACATCGGAGGAAAAGCGTAGCTGGGCAGAGCCGACTCTGGGACCTGCCTGTGACTTGACCATGTCGCGGGGGACCCGGTGTGTGTTACTCCAGCCCCGTTTGTCCGTGCGGCCCCCACCGCACACCAGGGACCCGCACACGCAGAACGAGGCTCACCTCAACGGGAAGCTCGCTGGGAGTGCAGCGCGAGCCCTGTCTGTGGGTGAGGTTGGTTCCCAGCCTCATTGTCTCTGTGATGTCTTCCGTCTCAGTGCAGGTGACTGAAGACCGATGGGTGGACGGATCTTTACTATCGATTAAGCAGTTATGGTCGACCTGGAATGTAGAACAAAACTTTGACTAAGAGGAGCCTGCAGGTGAATGAGAGCAGGTGAGGGGTGGGAGAGAAGTCGGAGCAGGCAGGGAACAGGGGATGGTGGGCATCATGGGCTCCTCTTTGAAAGGCCCTAGAAACCCAGTTAGGCTTGGAGTTGGCCTTTTTGAGATTTGGTAAATCCCCAATGTGGCCCCAAGACTGAGTGAGGCCGGGGGAGGCTGTCGGCTGGAGTTCCCAGGAAGCTGAGCGCCACCCCCTCCTGGACAGGCAGGAGCCCCCTCTTCCCCAACATCTCCGAGCGCCCCTGGCTCCCAGGCCCCATCTCCTGGCACCTCCATTCCCAAGAAAGGGTGCGCCATGTCACATGGGAGGGAGGCATGTCTCTTCCCTTCCTCCCGGGCAGGCGCCCAGGTCCCCTACTGGCTGAGGGCTGTGTCTCCTTCTGGAGGGCCTGCCTTTTAGCCCGAGTGTGGGGTGGAGCCTCATCAGAGGTGAAGGGGACAGGGACACAATCGAAGTCCTCTTCCCTCTGCTTCTATCCCTTCTTCCCTTTGGGTAAAGATTGAGGCCGCGTCAATTAAATGAAAAAGTCAGTATGGTTGGGCTGAGAAATTAAATTGAGAATTAGACTAGCAAGCATTACGGTTCTTATAAGAATATGAAGTCAGCAGAAGGGTGGTGTTCGGGCTGGGTCGCGGGCCTGGTAATTTGGAAGCTTGCCAGAGTATCGTATTCAGAGTGTGATTTTCATCATTTCATATCGAAGGCATTCATAATATCATATGAGCCTTCTTGCCCAGGTCACTATCATTGAGAAGCTATTCCCAAAGGATCTAATCTGGAACAATAGATGGGTAAAATTATTGAATTTATTAACATCTAAATTAAAAAGTCTGAAAAACGGAGTTCTAATTAATCAGCCTGCAAACAGCTACCCCCAAGGAGAAGATAACAAACCCTTTAGCAACAGCCAGGGATTGCAGACATATTATATTTTAAAACAATAATAATATTTTCCCAGCAGCTCCTATCTGAGGACTTCAAAGCTGCCCTATAAATGTTAATTATTTAAAGACTTTCTGAAACCGAAGCAGATAATTACTGTGTTCTCGGGCTTTCTAATGAGGAAGCGTTGCTGAGAGGGAAGGGCGAGTGCCTTTGTCCAAGGTCAAGGTGCGGATCAGGAAACTCGGAGTCCTGTGGCCTCGCTCCTCCTGCGGCCTCCGGACTTTCTGGTCCCTGCTGTTTGTTTTGTCACCAATCCCTCTCCCACCCCCTCCCCCGCCCGCTGAGCCCTGTCTCAGGTGTTCCCCAGCCTCCCAGGGACCTGTCTGTCCCTGGACCCAGCTTCCCCAGGGGCCCCGGCAGCGGGAGCTCCCTGATGCCCAGGCGAGGCCAGCTGGCTCCGGGGGGGTTGGGGGGCTGGGGTCAGGGCTGCACTTGCCCTGGGTTAGAAGGCTGAGGGGGCGCGGGGGGAAGCTGTGCTCCAGATGGACAACAGGTCACAGAGCATCTTCATATTTGATACCTCACCTCGCTGGCACCCAATCCTTGCGAGGCAGGGAGAGGCCGGCAGGACCGGCTCTGTTGTGTAGACACGGAAGGAAACTAATATATGTTGGGCAATTTACATACGCTATCCTACTACGTTAGCTAAGGTTTTTCGTCTTCTTTTTTGAATAGGAAAACTGATGCTCAGAGAGGTTAAGAAATGCAGCCAAGGTCACACAGGTAGTAAATGAAAAGGCCAGGATTTGTATTTAGACTGTCTTCCTGCCTGCCCGGGCCCGTCTGCTGCCCGCCACAGATGGGGATCCTGTGTATCTAGCCTCTCAGAGTATCTAGGCAATGGAACAGGGACGAGAGGCCCGGAGCCCCGACGGACATGCGAGCCTCCTCCACACCCCGGCGGAGTGAGGTCAGGACCCAAAGGTTGCTGATAGTGGTCGCCCGGAGCAACTCAGAGGGGCGCCTTTTCCACCCCTCTCTATTCTGGGTGGTGGCTCCGGCCCCCGTGGGAAGAAGAAGGCCCCTGCCCTTCCACCAGTGCTGGTGTGGAAGGACAGAACTTTCTGGAGGCTGGCTCAGCCTTTGTCACAAGCCATCAGCTCCCTGCTGCTCTGTTTGCTGTGAACTAATTAAGTCTCCCGCTTCTGCCCCTCCCCGCAGCCCTCCCCACAGCCCGTATCATCTAAAGAGCTGCGGCTCCCTGTGCTGCTGTGAGAGGAGGTGACGCACTTAGCGATCTCAACGATCTCAACGAGTCTGAGTGTGGAGAGGTGGGGGCCCCAGGCCACCTACAGCCACTGACCACTTCTCCAGGGCTGGGCCCCAGGCGACCAGGGAACCAGGCGACTTCCTGCTTCCTGCTTTCGTCCATGGCCCACGCTTTCCTAGTGCCCATCCTTCTCCTTCACCCATCCCACGCTGTGTGACCTTGGCACGTCGCTTAATTTTTTTCTCGGTTGTCTTACCTTCGAAATGGCTCCGTGTCCTTGTGGGATGAAATGGGATAGTGTGTTTAGATCATGTAGACCACGCCCAGCACATCATCGGCGCTCAGGGAGACTGAGCAATCGCTGACACTAGTACCATCATCGGCACTACCAGCCTCCCCGACCTTCCACCTCCTCGGCTGTCGGATGCGGTTGAGCAGCCGGATAGAGCCGCTGGGCAAGTGAGAGATAATACAGGATACTTAGCACGGCGGCGTTTGGCCAAAGGCGAGCCGTTCATTCACTCAGACACAGGAACGTGGTGTGCTGCCTGTGATGGTGACGGAGGGGAATGAGAAAGTGTTCAGGTTCCGATTCATTCATTCATTCATTCATTCATTCATTCGAAACTAATTGTTGAAGACCAGCATGCTTCAGGCTCTCTAGAGTCCCCCAGGCCAGCCAGTGTCTCTCAAGAGGTTCTAGGCTTGAGAAGCAAAGCTGGAACCTGAGTTTTGCGGCAGAAAGGACCAGGCAGGTAGAGTTCACCCTCACCGCTCTCCTGATGACTTCTTTCCTTGCTTTGAAATTTTATTTCAGTTAGACTTAGGGCTACATCTTCTAAGGTAATTGCTTTTCAATGGTTCGATGTCTGTTGATCTTATTTCTCCGGTTGGGTTATAAGCTCCATGTGGGCAGGGCCATGCCTCATACCCCTTGGGACACTCACAGCATTGAGCACAAACTGTGACCTTTCTCTAGTTGGACAAGCCAATGAGGCTTCTGGAATCCTGTCGCTATTCCTGTGACCCTGCCCCAATCCAGGCCCTCACGGTCTCTTCCCTGGACCCCAGCAGTGGTGGCTCCCCACTGAGCCTGTGGACTGACATTCAAGTCTCCTCCCTGATCCCTAGTCCTCTCTCACTGACCACTGCCTGCATCACACACCTGGTCATCCAGTCCCACGAGCTCAGTGTGCTGGGACATTGGGGCCTCTCTACTCCAGCTCATTCCTGTTCTTCCTCCAGTCTTTCTAGAAGAATCCGAGCCATCCCTCAAGGCTGAGCAAAATTTCATATAGTCCCTTCAGAGAGGATGCTCGAGGCAAAGTTAATTCTTTCCTTCGCAGTTGATTCCATGGCACACCTTCTGTTTCTAAAATGACTCATCTTTACGCATGTTGGAGGGCTACATATGGCCAACACAAAGTCCTGTCTGTGTACCCAGCTCGTAGGTCTTCGGCAGCCTTCAGTCCCATGGACCCCCCAGCACCTCTCCTGGCACCGAACCTCATGCACGGTCTTTTATAGCTCTCGCCTCTTCTTTTGCTATTTCTGTCAAGTCTTTACCTTACAGAGATATCGCAAAGACAAATGAGATAATATGTAAAAGTGCCTTAAGCTCCAGAAGATGGACTATATTATTATGGCTGTAAAACTCTCTATTGGGGAAATGAAACTTGATGACAGTGAGTAGCAAAGAGAGAGAGAGAGAGGGAGGGAGGGGGTGGGAAGAGAGAGAGAAGCAAAAGGGTTGAACTTGGCCACGGCCGTAACAAATCTTTCCCACGCCCACTGACCAGACAAGTCTACTGCCAGGGTGAAGGGCAGAGCAAGGCTTGGGGTGAGGTGCGATGTGATGCCGGACAGTGGGCATCTCGTCTCCAGAGGGGCCCACTGCTACCCTCTGGGAGTCTCGGCCAGAGCATTGCTTTACATCTCCCTTGAAACACAGCAGAGGCCTTGCAGAACCACAGAGGTGACATCTTGCTCTCGAGCTATGCGGGAGGGTATTTACCTGCAGGCAGTGGCCCTGGTTCCTCTAGAAACCACGGTCGTAGAAACAGAGACATAGAGGCCGGCAGCGATCATGGCCACGTGCTGTCCCTCTGTCCCTCTGCCAGAGCGGCTCTGTTCCCGGAGGGTGCTAAAGACATGCTTTTCGTTGCATAAGTAATTCGTTTTCCTCCAGGAAATGTTCATTTTCTTGCCAAGTTAGTCTTAGTAATAATTACTTATTTGGTGAATTCTTAAGTGGGCCACCAAGTGGACAGTCCAGGCGTTAGAGGCGGAGGGTCTGTGCGCCCCAGAGCTGTAGTCAGGAAAATGGGGAGGTGGGTAGGGAGAGCGAGGGAGCCCTCATGGGTTTTCCCCCTGACCCCTGAGCCTGCTTCCCACCCCGACCTTCGAACACTCTCCCGACTCCGCCAACACTCAGCGAAGGCCCCACCCCTTCTGGGAGCTCCCCCAGGTAAACCTGCCGCTCCCCACGCGGAGGGGGCCCCCACCTGCATTCCCACAACACAGGACTGTCTGTCCTGCACCTGTCGGCCTTCCCGTTGGGGCCCCGGGGAGCAAGGAAGCTGTCGCTCACCTTTGTGTCCCCAGCGCCCCGGGCAGACCTGGCAATGCTTGTTTGTTGACTGACTGTCAGAGGTAATTGCTCAGGGGCCTCGCAGGAAACCAGGCAGCCAGGCCCCAGTTCCTCCCCCTGCACCCCCAGCACC
>NW_011888841.1:2630653-2634670 GCF_000151845.1 Pteropus vampyrus
TTTCCTCCAGGAAATGTTCATTTTCTTGCCAAGTTAGTTTTAGTAATAATTACTTATTTGGTGAATTCTTAAGTGGGCCACCAAGTGGACAGTCCAGGCGTTGGGGGCGGAGGGTCTGTGCGCCCCAGAGCTGTAGTCAGGAAAATGGGGAGGTGGGTAGGGAGAGCGAGGGAGGCCTCATGGGTTTTCCCCCTGACCCCTGAGCCTGCTTCCCACCCCGACCTTCGAACACTCTCCCGACTCCGCCAACACGCAGCGAAGGCCCCACCCCTTCTGGGAGCTCCCCCAGGTAAACCTGCCACTCCCCACGTGGAGGGGGCCCCCACCTGCATTCCCACAACACAGGACTGTCTGTCCTGCACCTGTCGGCCTTCCCGTTGGGGCCCCGGGGAGCACGGAAGCTGTCGCTCACCTTTGTGTCCCCAGCGCCCCGGGCAGACCTGGAAATGCTTGTTTGTTGACTGACTGTCAGAGGTAATTGCTCAGGGGCCTCGCAGGAAACCAGGCAGCCAGGCCCCAGTTCCTCCCCCTGCACCCCCAGCACCGGGCCTTGTTTCTGAGCATCTGTTTCTTCTGGGCATCGAAGCCCCCCTTGTCTCTGGCTCACGTGTGTGTTTTTCTTTTTAATTGTGGTAAAATACACATAACATAAAATTTCCCGCTTTAAGCATTTTTAAGTGTACCGTTCAGTGGCATTAAGTACATTCACAGTGTTGTACAATCGTCACAGCCGTCCAGCCACAAAACTCTTTCCATCTTCCGAAACCGAAACCCTGCCCCCGTTAAACGGGAACCCCCGATCCCCCCGCCCCCAGCCCTGCAACCACCACCTGCTCCCGTCTCTACGAATCTGGCAGTTGACGGTTTTCATGGCACGAAAATATTAAGTGTGGAGAGAGCCTGGGTCCGGCACGGACCACGTGGCGCTGCCTGGAGATCCCACTACCGAGTCACGTGCGCTGCGCTTAACATGTGAGCTTAATATTGACGCGTCTCCTCTTGTGGGTGACGAAGCCCAAAGCTGAACCCAGGTCCACCGACTCTAAACCTGTGCTGGAAACTCCAAGGACTGGATCTTGAATGGGGGAGCACAGGGGCCTCGGGGCAAGCTGTGAGTTTAGCAAATGGAGATTTTTCAGAGTCTCTCAAATTGCACTTGGCTCATGAGATCAGCTTTCTCCTCGATGTGCAGGTTTGCATCTTCTCTTTCCCTTCTGACAGAGGGCTTATTTATTACGAACGAGAGTTCCCGCTTACTTAGAGCTCCGTATTCATGATAGTGACTCCCGCGGGTGGCATTTCACAGACCCCTTGTAAGGTGGCTGTGAACTCGGCACACACTCAGCTTCCGGCTTAGTTACTACTCTTCTTGGGCCTGGCAGGGGGAGCTCAGCCGGGGGTGGTGCATTTTATGCAGCCGTAGCCTGAGGCCAATGGCTGGTCCAACCAGGCACTGCCTCTAGCAGGAATACTAATCCTCCTCGGTCCCTTTTTTTAAACACCTGCCATATGTCAGGCACCGTTTGACCTGCATAACCTCATTTAATCCTCATCACAGCTGCTTTAGGTTCGGTTTGCTAGAAGCAGATTTGAGAAGAGGGTTCTTCGCGAGTGAAACCTACACCAACAGCGTTGTGGGCAGCAGGGTGGGTAGACCAAGGTGTGATACGGCAGGAGCCTGGCCCCGACCTGATTCCCTGGGGAGCGAGGGACCTGGGTGACAGCAGAGTCACCCTGCATTCAGACCTTAAGCAACCGTTATGCTTTCAACACCTCAGTTTGCTCATCTGCGAAATCATACCAATGCTTGCCTTGCCTTCCATCCGGGAACTGAGAAGCCATTCAAATATGTGTGTGAGTGTTTTGAAAACCTCGAGGAGTTTAACAAGTGTAAGGAGTTAACTCAAGGAGAAGGTACCACAGGAGATACCACACAATAGACCCGCAAGAAGCTGCTGGAGATCTCTGCCTTGGGGCGCTGCCCACCCCCTCCGGCTACTTGTGGGCCAGTCCTGTTCTCAGAGCTCACCAGAGAAGCAATGCCCAGCTGAGAGAGGCCCCAGCGGCATGTCTCATGGCTGCAGGCACTTCCCACTGGGTACTTCTGAGTGGGATGACCTTTTCTCTAACAACCTCCATGGCCTTCACGGCCCCCGGTGACTTATCAATTAGTGGGCTCTGCGGTCAGCAATGTGATGGCCTTGGCAATGGGCCGCAGCCCTGTGGCTGCCTGAAGCATACTCCCAGGCTCAGCCAGGGGCACTGGGCCCACGGACCTGCTGGACGTAGCCTGTCTTCGGGTGCATTTCTCCCCTGCCTCCCCTGCCTTGGGAAGCAGCTGTTTGCAGAGGCCGGTGAGGATTTCTCCTTTGCTCTGCAAAAAATGTTAAGCAAATATTTGAGGAATAAGGGCTTTACACTGATGAGAGTAAACACCAAGGAATATCAGCTGTAGGAAACAGAAGTGTTTAAAAAAGAAGAGAGGAAAAATCAATGGGAAACCGCAACCTGTTCTGAGCCAGCCTCGCGGTGACCTGCCAGGTGTGGAGGAAGGGCAGCAATCCAGATTTGCCTGATCTTCCAGTTTTGGGCAACAGCTCCTAGACCCGGGGCCTGCAGGCGACTCCGAAGAGCCTCAATGCCCAGGAGTTTTTGGATAAAATGAGGACTTAATCCTTCCGGATCCTTAAAAAGGCAGAACAGATAAGATGCCAAGACCAGACAGGACCAACTCTGCTGTGCTCTAAACTGGGCAGCAGGCCAGGCAGACAGGCCACGGGAAAGGAGGCTGGGTCACCCTGGGACAGCCTCCCAGGCTTCACCACGAAATGGAAAGTTTGGGCAGATGTCGAGGGCCGCCCACCAGGTACGGATGCTCTCCTCCCCCCTCCCCCCACGTGCCCAACTCACACACACGCCGCTGACCCATGCAGGTGAAGCCTAGAAGGAAGACCTTTGCTGAGTCATCTGTCTGGTGGACCATTCAGTTTTTCTCTGAGATTTTTGCCTCTACCTCTCTCTGGGGGCATAACATAGTGGTTTGACAGCTAGCGTCAAAGCCTTGTCATTTATAGTTTACAAACTCTTTTCACAGACCCCACCTCACTTGATGTCCGAGGTTACACTCCAAAAGTCAAGGCTGGCATAGCTCCACTTTGCAAATGAGAAAGTTGAGGCTCAGATAGGACAGGTACAGAGTAAGAAAGAGATAAGCCAGAACAAGAATCCAGGTCTTCGGGCCCGTACTGCCATGGAGAGAAGAGACGGAGAGACGTAAGGATACTTACTTGCAGAAATTCATTCACGGGACTGGAGAGGCTGACAGCCCTCACATCAGCAAGTTCAAAGGCCATCTGCTGGCCGAAGTCTCTCTTCCTCAGGGGAGGTCAGGCTTTTGTCCCTTAAGGCCTTCAACCGATGGGGTGAGATACACCCAAATTATGGAGAGCAATCTGCTTTTCTCAAAGTCTACTGGTTTAAACGTTAAGCTTGTCTAAAATATACCGTCACAGCAACATCCAGATGTGTTTGATCAAATATCTGGGTACCGCGCCCCAGCCACGCTGCAGTAAAATTGAGCATCACGTCCCTCCACGTTGCACGACCTCTGTTCATTTCGGCCTAGGAAACTGCTCTCATGACCTTGGCCGGCCACGTCCCACGATCAGCAGGCAGGGCACCATCGGCTGAGGAGGGAGCTGGGGGCCCGCTAAGGCAGTTCGTTCTCAGCGGGAGACAGATGTTTGCCCCCAGGGATTCACCTGTGTCTATCTTTTCTTGCGAATTTTGTGCATTTTGTGATCTACAGCACTTCCACTTACTGGGGTGATTCTGTACAAGGCTCCATGGTAACTATTTCAGGCCATGCAGGCCACGTATGTCTCTGCTGCGTATTCTTTGTTTGTCTTACAACTCTTTAAAAATACGAAAACCACTCTTAGCTTGCTGAGCACATAAAAACAGGCCGAAGGCGGATTGGCCTGTGGACTATAATTTTTCCAGCTGAACATTCCAGAT
>NW_011888841.1:2635515-2638089 GCF_000151845.1 Pteropus vampyrus
GCTGGTCCTAGGAAGAAAAACCAACACGTAAAAGGCACATATGCTTTTACGGGTAGAGAATGGCGTGGGGGGAAGGGACTGCTTCCCCTGGGGCCCTGGGGGAGTCAGCGAAGGCCACTCTCGGAGGGGACGATGAGTTACGAGCCAAGTGATGAGAAGGGAGCCATCGCGTGGGACTCTGAGGGAAGGAATACCCAGCACGAAGTCCCCGAGACGGGACCAGGCTGGAGAGACGCTGCGGGGATCAGGGCGAGGACGGAGTGGGGGAGTGAACGGGACGGGGAGCACGGAGGCGGGCAGACCGCGGAACGGCTTTGGCTCAGGTTTTGTTTCAGCCCCAACGAATGAGGAAGAGGATATGAGATTCCTAAAATACAGATTATGTTATAGATGGGCGGGGGTCACGGCCAAGCGGCCGGAAGAGAGCCAGAGAGCGGCTCGTTCTGGGCTGCACAGTGGCAAGAGGGAGAAAAGGTCAAGTCTGGGAAGGTTTTGAAGGCACAGACTGTAGGACCGACGCTGAGCTGACTCTGGGCACGAGGGACGAGAGAGGAAGGGCGACTTCTGAGTTTTCAGCCTGGAGACTGGACGGGGTCGTTTGCTGAGATGTGGATGTCTTGGCAGGTGTGTGCAGCGGGGCAGGGGTGGGAGAGAGAGAGGGAGGGAGGGAGGAAGGGAGTCTGATGGCAGGTGAGCCATCTCAGAGTCTGAGGCTCCGGGTCTGCTTATGCTTCTTGCACCATCCATCGAACCTTGCCAGGCCTCGACTTCCCCACCTGTAAAGCGGAGGCGGCTGAGTGTTCTAGAGCCGCTTGGGATCTCTTTGTAAGCGATGATGTGCCCATGTGTCCGTGTGCGTGCGCACCTATGTGTCCCTGCAAACGTGCTTACGTGATGTGTATTCGCGTGTGCCTCAGCTTGGAGAGGTGGCACCGATCCCACGCGGGTGTCGCAGGGCGAGCTCTGGCTCCGGGCCCCCTTTCCTCCATTTCTCTCTCTAGCAATTCTAGACTCCAGGGGGTGCCACCCCTCCCCCATCTGAGCATGTCCTCCAGCCTCACACCCTCCAAACCGGCCCCAAGCCATTCTTTAAGACCTCCATTCCTCCGTGAAGTCTTCACAGAGCCCCTCGCCTGCTCTTTGCTTACATCCTCTGACCCTGCACAGCTCTTCGTACCTTCCCGCGGGACGGCCACGCTCAGTGTTGGGTTGTAGCTATTTTGCCTGTGGCTGATATCTGTATTTCTTGGGTCAATCAATGAAACACAAATGACTCGTTCACTTAACAAACGCTGATGGAGCACAGATTGCGCCCCATTCTCCCCTTCAGGTGGCTGACCGCTGGGGATACAAAGCTGAGAAGAAATAGTCTCTGCTCTCCAGGGGTTTACGGTCTCTGGAAAAGTCTGGAGACAGCGATCGTGGTGGCATTCGAGGGCCGGAGCCGTGCTGTATTGGGGTTAAATCAGACCTTGCCCTTAGCGACCCCTCGGCTGCTGCTGTGGGGCGGAGGTTGTTCGGAATCTGTGTGGTCCGAATCCAGAGATGCTGGGCAAGTGTGGATCTGTTTAAACCAACCAGAGTCCTACAGCTGCGGCGTCTGGGCATAGGGCCCACCCCCTGACCCCTAGAGCAAGTCCTCCCTCCCCAGCCTCTCCTACAGCCAGGGCCATTTTCCCCACTCTCTTTATATATTCACAATTTTATCTCCATAAATTCTCCAAGCTGGAACATCACACCGCATTAGGGCTTTGCCTTTAATGCATTACCACCCTAATTCATCACACTGCGCTAAATGATGGAGGCTCAGGGCCCCATAAATCACCCTGCACTTCCCAGCTCATGGCCTAATGAATGCGGAGCTTGGGAAGAGACCGAGCTGGTGCCATGTTTCTCCTTCCCCTGGCATTCTCTTGTTTAGGAAGGCTCCCTTCAACTGAACTTGGGGGAAGGACGAAGCGAGGTGAGGGACGTATGGGGCATCAGAATAGGGAGGAGGAGAAGTAGACTCCAGATTTCCTCCCTCTTATTCTTCCTTCCTCCCTCCCTCCCTCCCTCCCTTCCTCCTTCCTTCTGTATTTTAACAATTATTTATTAAGCACATACTTCATAGCACTTAAGTACACCCGAAATACCAGGTATCAAATTCTTGGGTTTGCTATCCTGCCCTTATATATACATGCCCCATTCAGTCATCAGTCAGCGTGGCCTCTGCTGGAGAGTCAGTTAGCCCCCATTCCCCGTGAACACTGAGTTCTTTCAGTAACGCACAGTCCGTCTGGTAAATCACGGCACACGCAGAGCTCTTCCGGGACTGGGGCACTCCATGGGGGCAGGGCACTGGGAGCATCAGGTGTGCTTCTGGCTGAGAAGGGTCAGCATTGTTGAGAGGTCTCCCTATGAACATAGTGAGGTTAAGGATGATTCAGATTTGCTTTTTCATGTATGTGTGTTTTTTTATTGTTCTACGATGAGCATGGGTTACCTATGCAAGAAATCGAAAAGTGATAAACTTGTAAACCAAAGTTAATGGCAGCATGATTCACTATAGCAAAAGGTGGAAACAACCCAAAT
>NW_011888841.1:2638184-2652949 GCF_000151845.1 Pteropus vampyrus
CTCCCTCCCTCCCTCCCTCCCTCCCTTCCTCCTTCCCTCTGTATTTTAACAATTATTTATTAAGCACATACTTCATAGCACTTAAGTACACCCGAAATACCAGGTATCAAATTCTTGGGTTTGCTATCCTGTCCTTATATATACCTGCCCCATTCAGTCATCAGTCAGCGTGGCCTCTGCTGGAGAGTCAGTTAGCCCCATTCCCCGTGAACACTGAGTTCTTTCAGTAACGCACAGCGTGAATTAGTCCGTCTGGTAAATCACGGCACACGCAGAGCTCTTCCGGGACTGGGGCACTCCATGGGGGCAGAGCACTGGGAGCATCAGGCGTGCCTCTGGCTGAGGAGGGTCAGCATTAATTGAGAGGTCTCCCTATGTTCATAGGGAGACCTCTCAACAGTGAGGTTAAGGATGATTCAGATTTGCTTTTTCATGTATGTGTGTTTTCTTATTGTTCTACGATGAGCATAGGTTACCTATGCAAGAAATCGAAAAGTGATAAACTTGTAAACCAAAGTTAATGGCAGCATGATTCACTATAGCAAAAGGTGGAAACAACCCAAATGTCCACCCACAGATGAATGGAAAACAGAATGTGGTTATGTTCACACGATGGAATGTTATTCAGCTTGGAAAGGAACGAGATTCTGACACATGATACAAGATAGACAAACCTCGAAGACAATATGCAAAGCGAAATAAGCCAGACACAAAAGGACAGATGTCGCATGACTTGGCTTATGTGAGGTACCGAGAGCAGGCGCACTCACGGAGACAGGAAGTAGAATGCCGCTGCTAGGGGCTGGCGGAGGAGGGAACGGGGAGTTATTTTTTAACGGTTACAGAATTTCCATTTGGGATGATGGAAGAATTTTGGAGAAGGATGACGGTCACGGTTGTACGACAATGTGAACTTATTTAATACCACTAAATCGTTCACTTAAAAGTGGTTAAAATGGTCGATTTTATGTTTTTGTCTATTTCGCTACTAAACAAACAAACAAATAAAACGATAAAATGAGGGGGCTGGGCCAGGTGTTTCTCGGTGGCCCGTCCGGCTCTAACTCCACGACTCTCTCCACCTCTGACAGTGACTTTGGCAAGGATGGAAAGAAGTAGCCAGCTCCCATCCTCTGGAGCCCAGAGCGTGGCAGGCAGGACACCCCGGGACCCACTCTCATCATCAGAGAGACAGGCCTTGGCTCTCTCCAGGAAGCCGAGGCTCTGGCTGCTGAGTGGGGAGACCTGGAAGCTGCAGCAGAAGTAAGGAGCATTGTTTGCACAGGGCTAATTAGCCAAATGTGTTTTCCTTGCATGTGTCTGTGTTCTCACATTAGGCTTTGCTGCAAATAGGATATTACAGCTAATTAGACTCACAGCTTTGGACAGATCTCTGAATAACCAATAAGTTATTTCTTACAGAAATGTGCTAGTCAGCACTGCGATTCTTCACCTTGAATCGCACGTCTCGACAGCCTCCAGACACCAAGGCTGCAAGGTGAGAAGAATTGCAGAGCCGACTGGAGATGGAATTCTAGAAAGATTTTCTGCTGCCTCAGAAAGGCTTTATAGGCGCAAGTCAAACCGAATACCAGCGCTTTCCATCACAGGCCCTTCGCCTCAGTCAGAACAGGTTCCTCGCACCCTCATCTCCGCCTGGCTCCCCGCCCCCGCGTGGGCTCGCTGTAGGGGACCTTCGTGGGGGCCTCCCAAGCCCACCTAGAAAGGTGTCTTCCTTCCTCGGCCCTGAGCTGTCCCCAGTGCTCCCAAAGGTTGGGCTGCTATAGCCACATGTCGAAGTGACCCTGCCTTCCCCAGCCACCGCCGATTGGCCTTGGGGGGGACACTGACCCAGGAAAAGCCATTCCAGAGGCGAGGTCGAGCCAGGTTGTCTCCCCAGGGAGTCTGGGATAGAAACATGGAGAGAGTGGTTTAGTGAGCTTCTGAGTTCTTTTAGTAACAGCCGACGGGATTGAAACTGGCTCCCTTAAGCAAAGAAGTAGCAATAATACTAATTCCAGTTGACACAGGACCAAGAGGACCTGGGACTGAGGCAGACACAGGCAGCAGGCTCTCCTGGGCTGCCACCAACGTGATTCTGCCCCTCCAGCTCCAGTCCTTGTGACTCTCTTTTCCCAAGTTCACATTTGCAGGAGAAACTGGCTGGCCCAGTTTGTGTCAGGCACCTACTATTGGGACAATCAGCTCTGGCCAGGGGCAGAAATAGCTTTGCGGGCCTCACCTCTGAGACTTAGGGGTCTTCTCAGAGAAGAGGGGACTCTGGGCTGCACAGCCCCTCGGGCGGTATGTGTGGGGGCGGCCTTGATGGAGGCAGCACGGGGAGGCGGTCTGCAGGGGGAGGAGGGCGCCCAGCGTGTGGAGAGGAGCAGGTGCGGGAGATGAGGCGGGAGACGCAGAGGACGAGGAAGATGGTTTCCCTCTCAGATGAAGGTCAAGGGCGGGGCTGCAACCCACGTCTTTGCGTCCCTTCCCCTGCGGCCACCATCTCAGGGACGCTACTCTTGATGACACCATTCTGCAAATGTCATTTGGTCGCTTCCTCCGTGAGAGACTTAGCCGTCCGAAGGTGCTTGCGAGGCCCGAGAAGGAAGGAAGAATTCGCTCTCGTGACAACCGTTGGCCTGGCCGTGTAGGCACGGGTCCTTAGGCCGAGTCACTGGTGAAGAGGGCTGTATCTGTGCCTGCCTCCACCTCCCTCAGCTCCCTCTGGCTCCTGGAAACTGATCGTAGAGAACTCTCTGTGCCCTTCTCGAGACAGCGAGGCACCCCTGCTGGGAGCTTCTGGCTCTTTCCAAGTCTCCCCACCCAAACCAGGGTTCTGGGAGTAGGGTCCCGAGAACTCAAACACCCCGTGTGCAGCTGCCGCCTCGGGGGTGAAGGGACCAAGTTGTTCTGAGTGCTCCTCAGCATCTCTTAGCATCTTGCCAGTTTCTGGCTTAGAGGACATGTCTCCACTCACATTCTCAGCAACCACTTGCCTCTGTGGCACCTCAGAAAGAACGGAGCCCGGAAGGAGGCCCCTCTGCAATGTGGGCTGGACGAATCCTTCCGTGGGCACTTGGGACGGAGACTATGGGGTTCCGGCCTCCGTGAGGGGTGTTACCTTGGATGGAGTTCATGGATGCTCAGGGGAGCAGGACCAGCTGCCTCCACGCGGCTGCACGAGGAAAGCTGCTTTGCAGACAGGGGACAGAGACAGAGAAGGACAGAGCGGAAGAGCAGCAAAGGTGT
This sequence comes from Pteropus vampyrus, assembly GCF_000151845.1. Taxonomy (NCBI): domain Eukaryota; kingdom Metazoa; phylum Chordata; class Mammalia; order Chiroptera; family Pteropodidae; genus Pteropus; species Pteropus vampyrus. Next base: position 2,641,437 of record NW_011888841.1, read on the forward strand.
TTTCCTTCCTTGTCACGCACCATTTCTGAGGCCCAGGACGCCTGTGGCCTTCAGTCCTTTGAGATCCCTCTGGAATAGCCTGCATTCTTGATAGTGGAGATGTCACCCACACAGAGGCAAAATCAGTTCTGGGCGTGGGTGGGGCTTGTTTCGTATGTTCTTTTAAACAGCTGTATTGAGATATAATCACACAACGTAGAGTTTACTTATCTATCGTGGACGAGTCGGTGGTTTTTCGTGCACACGCAGAGTCGTGCGTCCATTGCCATGGTTGATCTTAGAACATTTTCATTTCAAGAGGAAACCCTGCACCCTACCCGCGCCTTCCCTCCCCAGCCTTAGCCAGCCACGGATTTTTTTTTTGTCTCTGTAGATTTTTCGATTCTGGACTTTCATACAAATGAAATCAAATAATATGCAGTCTTTTCATTTAGGAAAATGTTTTCATCTAAGTAGAAGGTGTCAGTTCTCTCTCTCACTCTCTCTTTCTCTCTCTCTCTCTCTCTTTCTCTCCTTCTCCTACCTCTCTGCAAAGTAGCTTGCTTCACTATGCAACCACATGTAGGTACAATTAAATAATATTCCATTTATGTTCCAAAATATGGAATAAATAATTTCATATTTTATGGCTGAATAATGTTCCATTGAATAGGAATAACTACATTTTGTTTATCCATCATCATTTGATGGACATTTGGGTTGTTTCTACCTTTTGACTATTATAAATAATGCTGCTATACACATTCACGTATAAGTTTTTACGTGGACATACGTTTAATTTCCCTTGATTAATATGCCTAAGGGTCCAATTGCTCAATCAAGTTGTTTGAGAATTTTCCAGGCTGCTTTCCAAAGCGGCTATACCGTTTTGCATCCCCGTTGGCAGGGTATGGGGCTCTAATTTCTCCACATTCTCACTCACACTTGTTATTGTCTGACTTTTTGATTCTTGCCATCCTAGCAGGTGTGAAGTCATACCTCCTTATGACCTTGAACCCCGTTTTGCGGGTGGAAGCGGGTGGCAGGAGGTGCCGAGCAAACCAACATACCTAAAAAGAGCAAGCAGTGATTGTGCATGGTTCCCAGTGATCAGTCCACTGCGGGCAGGACCCTTCTAGAAGCAGAGTAGATAGGAAATTGGGTTACTTCAACCAGCAGAGACGAAAGGAATTTGGGCTCCAGCGATGAGGGCAGAGTTCAGAGTCAGTGGGGGGTCAGAGCTGCTTAGGGAAACTGAGGCAGAAGCTCTATCAAACGGATGGCGAACACTCAGCGGACAGACCACTGCTCCCTGCTCCTGCTCCCACGAAGACATCGCTAAGCGATCCCATCGTTCTTTCCCGTAAGCCCAGAAACAGCCTCCACGCAGTGTCGTAGGCAGCCATTCCCACTGGAAAAGGTTGGCATAAGATATGGCGCTTCCTTGTCATTCCTAGACTAGGTCCACCCAGGGAGTAGGGAGGGGGGAGGCCGTGATTCAGGAAGCTTAAGGCTGGAGTCTGGGGGCATGGGAGCTTGCCGTGGCTGGGGCTGAGGGCTCCGGGTTTGGGCAGTAGAGCTGAGTGGGGCGGGCGACAAGGAGAGGCAGGTGACTGCCCTCTTAAGTACCTAAGGATGAGTAGGAGGAGGCTGGTTATGTGACAGTCAGAAGGACGTGATGCTTCCGTGAGGCGCTGCTGGACGTCCCGGGCTGGGCTACCTGGGGAGGGCTCAGCATGGAGGAGGTAGTGGCTGGCCTGGGCGTGCCGCTGGGCAGTTAGGGAACCAGTCAGCGGGGAGCTCAGGGGCCAGGCGTCTTGGACCCCGCAGGGCCGGAGAGGTCAGGCGGAGCAGGCTGAGCTCAGGCCTCCAGAGTCTGGTCACCGGGGTCAGCCAGGCACAGAGTTCGAATGTCAGCTGGGCCAGTTTCATAAAGGGCAGGTGCCGGAAGCAAGTCCAGATGGGCCCGGAAAGTCGAAGGAACCAGGGAAAGGGAACTGAGGGATGTGGGTCCGCTGCAGCCCGGTGGTGCCGGAGAGACGGTGCCCACAGCATCGCCATCCGAGGAGCCTGGAGGCTCCTTCTGGCCTCACGTAGGCGTGTCACAAGCCCAGCAATGGGGACCGCAGGTGATGAGGAGTACCAAGCTGGGGAGGGCTCACGCGCACATCGGATACAGGCCATGCCTGAGAGAGAAACGGAGCTTGCTTAGGGGAAAGACGGTTCCAGCAGAGAGAAGGAAGTTGTGCAAACGTAAATATCAATAGCTATCGAACCACCAGCAGAGGCTGACCACTTCGCCGGTCTCAATGCACAAAGCAAATTTCTGGCCAGAGAAGGTCCGATATGAGGCATATTCTATTTTCAGAGCTGGCATCCTTGAAAAAACAGTTGAGGAGTTGGGACCTCCAGGTTGAAATGGCAATTGGGGAAGGAATTTTGGGGGCAGCTGCTGTATTTTTAATATCCCTTCCTCCCAGTCTGGGTGACCGTACGTTGCACACAGGAATGTATTTGATGGATGATCTACTAACCCTTTAATGGGACTCACTGGACCTGAACGCAATAAGGGTTTTGCTTGCTATAGTGTAGTCCTTCTTATCGGAAGAATAATGTCTCAAGTAGCAAAACTAGAATCTAGAAATGATGCCTTTCTTTATTCATTTATCCAGCCAACACTAACTGAATTACCAGCCAGGACTCTTAGTGGAGACATTGACCTCCAGTAAATGCCTGCCCCACTCCACACACTCGAGTTCTGAACTATCTGAAAAATAAGGCAAAGAATAAGGCAGATGGAGGCCAAAACCTCACAATTAGGACTGAGTGGTTGAAAGATGCAGCTTGGAATAAGAGCAAATGGGCTTATTAACTGACTTTTCAAATTAGACAAATCGACCCAGTCTCAGAGGTGCTGGGTGCCCCCAGACCTCCTCCCCACAAGGGGAGAGTGAGAAGCTGGCTCCCAAGAGGAAAAGGAGGGCACTGAGTCAGGGCCAGTATGTTCAATCTATTTTCTACCAAACCTCTAATCAGATAAAGTCACATCTCCTGCCCAGGGTTAAGCAAGTTAATGGAAGACAGGGATGATGACAGGAGCCTCATGAGAGGAACCTTCAGGACTAGGCAAGGATTGTTACCCACTACACATGGCAGGGGTGGAAATAACAACATGAAAAAAGGTCAGCATTTATGGAGTAATTAACAGGTTAGGCATTAGTTCAAGCACTTCTATTTCTATTGAATAATTTTGTCTTTAAAACAGTCTCATGGGGTGCACACTTTTATTGTCCTCACTTCACAGATGGGGAACTAAGGTACAGAAATGGTAAAGAACCTGCCCAAGGTCACACGGCTTGAAGAAGGACATGGAGCCCATGGAGCCGAGGTTTCACTGTAGGCAGCCTGACCCCAAAGGCTCCAATCCTCAGGACACAGGCCTGGTCTCAGGATGGCAAGGGGCTAATACCTGTTCATCAGTAGCTATAACACGAGCTAGAGGATAAAGAGCTTCCTTCTCTGAATAGAAGGCAATTGCTTCTGAGAAAAGCCTGTTGGAATGGGAGCATTAACTAGTAAACAGTGTGAAAAAATAGTTTGAGGCTCCATCTTGAAACATCACGTTTCAAATTATGAGTAAAATGGTTTTATCTTTGATTTAACACAATTTCTACTAATTTTTAGAATGAACGAAGACTGAATCCAGGGTCGATTCTGGAATTTTTTTTGCATAATTGTCAGACAAAACCGTATGAGAGCAGAAGACAACCTTCTCTCAACTTTCACGAACTAATCGAAAGGCAGTCTTTTTTCCTCAAAAATGTTCGAGGGCTTTATTAATTTCCCAAAGGCTCTCATGATTGCTCGGCGTTCAGATTGTTTTCTGGAGCCCTTCAGAGTCATTATGCCTACTGGTGTTCTCTTCTTCGACTGTCATGTGTTGATGGCTTAGCATGCGATTAGACAGGTCTCCGACGTCAGCTTCATCGACTCTGTGAAGTCTGCGTCTTTCCCAAGAGTCTGCACTTAACTTTGCGATCAATTTGAATTGTGTGTGTTTACAACAGCTCCCGTCAGGAGAGGACTAAAGAGCACAGCAAGGGCTGGTGTTAGCTCGGGTCAAGTGGCATTGCTTTTCCTTAGTCACTGTCTGTAAGAGAAGACATCTTTAGTTCCCAATGTCATAAGCACCAGTGGGACACAGATACGAACACACAGATAACACAGATGCCCTATATATGGGGAGGGCTTAAAGAGGAGATGATGTGTGTGCTATGCCCGAGGGAGCACATGATTTGGACAGGAAGAGACCAGTGAGCAGAGGATATAGAGCATCAGCGGAGGCAGAGTTGGTTAAACACAGCGTGTATATCAGGAGTAGCAAGTAGATCTGAAGGTGAATGTAGGGGAATGTTGGGAAGTGAGGTCCGGAGCAGATCGCAGAGGACTTAGAAGAACGGACTTTATTTCGTGGGCAATGGGGAGCCACCGATGGCTTTGGATCCAGAGCTCAGAATGGAGTTTGACACGCATTGGAAGTTCGAAAAAGCTGTTGAAAAAAAAGCTGATATTAGGGTGGATGGTGACTGAATTACAGCACACATTCGTATAACAAAACCCAGATGTCAAAATTACTGACGTACAAACCCTGGCTAATTCCTTGCTACTTAAATGTTTGATAGAAACGGACCCTATCTATCCCCTCCGGAGTTTCCTGTCACAGGCATTAGGTTCCATATTGAAAATTGTCCTTTTCACAAGGAACATTCGTAGGCGTATTGTAGATAGAGGAGCTATTTTTTAACCTAAGACTTAAACTGACTTCAGTCGCCATCCATCCCGGTGTGCTTTTTGAGGCTGTTACGGTAAAGCGTGAACATTGACCTCTCTAGCTACATGGAAGAGGAACACAGTGTGTGACGCTAACCTCCAGACCTAATTGAAACCATTTGTATTCCAAATTTCAGTTGCCGCTGATCTTTCAGTAACAGCGCCCAGGCAGAAGCTCCGCGTTGGGGTGAGGCCTCGTGTGCCCGCGTGCCCACGTGGATGCCCACAGGCACGTTTAAGAACCAAGCACAGCCAGCATTCCTCAGGAGGTAGCAAAGTCCTGCTGGGAAAAAACAATTGCTTCCAGAACTCTCTGAGACAGACAGATACACACGAGTGCTGAATTGCACTGGGGACTTAACCGAGGGTGTAGAGAAGATGTTCAGATTTCTCCGTCTCTAATTGTGATGATTAAAGACTCGCAGACTCTTTGTCTTTTGGTAACAAAGCAGAAGGTATGCCAGAAAAAAAGAAAGGGTTTGAAATGCGCAATAAGCCATGCGCATGCCCCCTGTGGTGACTTCTTAGGTAGAGAAGAGGGAATGCAAGACAATGAATGCTAATTAGTTTACATTAATCAAAATTACACCCAGCTTCTTTTATTATTATTTTTTCTTTCCAGAGCTCTTAAGTATTTGGAAGCAGGTTATTCTAATTTCACCCCTGTTTTTCAAAAATTAATAAGGGCCATATATTAGTGTAACATTCTGCCTGCTTCATAGAATATATTAGTAAAGGTTTTAATTACTGAAATTATACAGTCATAAAAAGATGATTTAATGAAAGCAATCGTATCATTTGCATTCTGGGCCCGTCTGCTCGCAGATACTGCAACAAGGGCTAAATTACGCTGAAGTGTGGACGGATAATTACCGCCATTCTGCCGGAGGACCCTGGGCTCTGGTGGCTTCCAGTTCCAAATAAATACCTGTTGGAGGGACGAGAAAACCAGCTTCGTGTGAAGAGGATTAGCCATGACGGCGGAGGCCTAACGTCCCTTTTCTTCGCTGATTCCCGAGCTTGCCTTTCCCGGAGGGAGGAGCCCATCGTGACCTCACCGCGGAGAAGCGGGAATTAACCCGGATGCTCTTCTGCTGAAGGGGCTTTCGTGGTGGTTAAAACAATTACAGCCGAGTCCAGGAGAGATGGCCTAGGTATGAAAAAAAAGATTATTTTACTACTGTCATTTTTTTCTTTCTCACATGTGACAGGACAACAGGTGGGCATGTGAAATCATGCACAGGGAAGGGCTGCGTCCAGCTGCCCACAAAGCCAGACTCCAAGTGTGGGCGGATGGGGCTCGACTTGCCCCCCAGGTCCTCCGGGGTTCTCCCCGCTAAGATGGGCAAGCATAGTGACACGGGGACGATGCTGGGGAGCGCTGTCGAGAGCCCACTAGGGGCTGTCTGGGGTTATCTAAGATGTCGTGGTGGCAGCCAGGGGAAGGGTCAGGGGTCTGTCCGGTTTATTTCATTAGATTCATACCATTCCTCAGGTGTACATTCTGGTTTCCCAAGTTCAATCCCACAGATTCTCTTAATACACCCTCCTAATAAAATGTCCGCACTCTGCACCCTGGGGCCCCTCCTTTGAGATGCCCATGATGCCAGGACTTTAGAGATGAAGGGTACACTTAAAACTTTGCTTCTTTTCTACTAATCAAGCAAACTGCTGTCATTGTGGACCTACTGAGTGTAAAGCCCAGTATTGGGGTAGCATAGGGTATGGGGGTGACATTGCCCCCACCCCATGATAATGCTTTTAATGCAAAGTTCACATCATTTGTACACTCAGGAGGATTGAACTCACTGTGGCAGGGACTTAATTATGGGGGAAAAAACTGCATTTAGATGAGCCGAGTAAAGGGTTCTTGGGAAAGGCCTCGTTGAAGGGCAGGGAGGACATGGGGTCGGAGCATTATTGTCATCAAGCTGGGACGGTCATCTGCTCCTTGAAGACGTGAAAGCTGAGGCTTAGAGAGATTGCTCGAGACCACGTGGCGAGAGGTGACAAGGCCAGGACGAGCACTCACGTGCCTGATGCCTTACCTCTGGTCTTCCTTCTCCCCAGCGATCGACAGTTAGAGATGCAGAGAGCCAACGAAACCATCTCACTGAGTTCTCACGTTTCGGGAGTGAGTAAGCCAGCTGGTCCAGAGAAGAGAAGTGACTTGGCCAGAGTCATCCAGGGACAGAAGCAGGGCTGAACCTTGGCGAGGGGACGGGCGGGCGGGAACAGCCTGCAGAGGTTTGTTTGTGCGTGGGCGGGACACTGCAGAGCCCAGCAGGTCCCTCATGGTCCCAGCCCTGCGCTCCAGATGGCGGAGGCACGTGGGCAGCCAGAGCCTGCTTCTCGCTTTGCTCCCAGGGGAATGCGGTACACTGCCCAGGCAATGATTAGAAAAAGAGGAAGGGGCACTGCAGGGAGAGAGGTGATATTTCTGTGCTGCAGCCTTGGGAGAGATCAACTGACACAACTCGCCGGGGACTTGGGCTACTTCCTGTCTGTCTGGGAGGTCACTGAGCTGGGTATGGGGCTCCCTTGGTACTAACTAGGTCAGAGGTGCCAAGGGTGGTTAGAGACCCAGAGACCTGGAGGGTTCCCCCTGCAAAACAAGGCAACGAGGTCCATTTATAAGTGCCTTGAGGCATAGGGTCCCAGTTGGAGCCTGCACTGTGCCCATCACTGAGGCCCGTGTGGCAAGGTAGAGAGGCAGGACAATCAGACGTGCGCTTGAGGAACTGGGATCTTCCTGGAGAGAAATCTTAAGGGGAGAGAGTCAGTTAGCTGAGCGGGCGCTCGTGCTTGGAAGGGAGAGGGATTCTGAAAAGAAGTACCATTCCTGCATCCTGACTCTGTGCCACACTCTGTTCTAAGCACGTTACATATATTAATTTTTAAAATTCTCCCACCAACCCTCCGAAGTAGGAAGTACCAAATCTCCGTTCACCAGAGAAGAAAACTGAGAGACACAGATTTCTGTAACTTGAGCCAGAACACAGAGCGAACGGCAGGGCCAGGCTTGCGTCCCAGAATCTGCGTAGTTAACTAGACTGTGCTGCTCGTAAACACGGCTCATGGGCTGTCACCCCGCCCAGGCCGAGTCCAGTGGTGGAGCCGGGGGAGTAGGAAGCTGCAGATCAGCCCTGAAGCCTGTTTCCTTAGACACTTCACAGACGCTGGGGCACAGGTCAGTGCTGCTTGGGTACGTACCTGGCAAACCCCACAGAGGGGGAGGGTACACTATAAACCAGCCCTAGGAATTAATAATAGAAAATAGGGATAGACATTCCAAAACAAGCAACAGGAAAATACAGGATAAACGCAACTCTAGTGTCTATGGGGCCAACGTTAAAGTGATGACAGTTCATCATTAAGGGAAAACAGCATTGTTTATGGGCTCATTCAAATCCTACTTGGATTGCCTTCTTGGGGGAGCCACATAAAAGAGCAAGTGATTTGAAAGCAGAGATATGCTTTGCCTCGTGACCTTGGGCAGTTCCTTTTTCTTGGCAGGCCCTCATCTGTGTGCTAGAGGTTAGATGGCATCAGCTTTTCCATGCTTGTTCCGTGAAACACCAGTGTCCCGTAAGATTTAACCGCTTACAGAAGTCTAACAGAAGTTCTATGATTGAGAAATGTTGGGAGAAGCTGCCGACTGTCGTATGCTTCTGCGTATACACAGTGCCTGTGAGATGTGAAAGCACAGTTTCCCATCATCACACACATAGAAAATGATGACACACGATTTCAATGGCTCACTGGAGTGAACAGGCGAGGATTACATTTAACACATTACATTTTTCTTCATGTTATGTGCTCGTGATTAGAAAATAAAACATGAAGTCTTTTCAGAAACAATCTTTAATGAGAAACTTGAGCTTGCTTTCATGAACTTACTTTTTAGTATCAGGTTTTATATGTGAAATGGCAGCATATAAATCTTAATCAAGATTTTAATAGTTACCCTTGGAGCACATATGTCGTAGCAAATGGCAGAATAGTATCTCTTATTCCGTGGCCCGCAGAAATTTCCCTCTCATTATTAGTCAGAGTTAATATAATTTGATCTATTTAAATTGTATTTTAAGGGTAAGATGATGCTTTAAATCCAGCAGCGTTTCCTTTTCTGTCATTGACAAATAGAATATCTTAGGGTGATCGGAATGGATTTAGAATGCAATCAAACTTGATCATATTGAGTCTTTCTCAATAATAATGAAGCTTTTCCTTAAGTCTGTACAGATGTTCCTCTAATGGTCTTTAATCACTTTTAGGATTCGTATATTAGTCCTGATTAATATCCCTGATAAATCACATTAACCCCACTTATCCGAAGTTAGATTTTTGCTTCGAATTCATAAACTTCGTCTATACACATTTACATGTTTTCATGCTGTTCTTGTAATTTTTAATTCACTTCTAGCGAATGCTCAAAAATTATTAGTTAAACCAACCACATAAAAAGTCATTATTCTTTAGTATATCTCCATAGTGTAAATGGTTTATACATTAATTTTTCATTCTTTGTCCATAAATTTCTGACACAATTCTTTCCCTGGTCAGCCAATGAGAAACATCGGAAATGGGTATCGTAATACAATTTATTCAGATAAAGCTGAAAACGGATGGGACCGTGCAGCTTGAATTTCATGAGTTTTACCATTTTTATAGTATTATTCGATATGAAATTCAGATCTATAGCTAAACTTGTTCGTCGGAGGGCTTCTCTGCGAATAAAAGATGGTATTACTTGTATCTCATGATTTTCAGCATAAAGTCTTGACGTAGAGCTTTGCTTCTCCTTGTCTCTGCAGCTGTACCGTCTGTGCACAGACTCGTGTGGTTTCCATAGTATTTGTTTTAATGTTTCCGTTTGTCACTCTGATTATGGTATCACCTGTGGTTCGTTTCGGTACCTCTTTGCAAAACAGATAAGATTCTTCCGAGTCTTGTTCTTCGGGGATTCTAACCAATGCAATGACTGGACACAGTCACTACTATCTATGGATTCATCGACCTGCAGTGGAGACCTTTGGATTCAGGAATTTGCCCGTGTGCCTTCTGAAACGCTACCACGCACCTACTAATAGCAGTATTCAAAAGGGTTTCCTTTTCTATTTCCTTTCTTGATGAGTCTCAAACACAGAGCTGATGATTTCTAGGCAGCCAGGTAAAATGAGCAATTGTATGAGGTATTTTGGCCTTGAGTTATTCATCACCTGAACTTATATCTAGCTTCTTCGGTTTGATCCAATAACCTCGTAACTGATTTTTTAGTTATTTGTTTCTTATTATGCACTTGGAGATACTTAGAACATTAGTTTTGGTTTGTTTTTAACCTGCTTAAGGTGGATGTTTTGCAATAACATGCAGACATAGTTTGCTTGGCATCATTTCTTCATTTGCTATCTTTCCTTTATTTTTAATTTTAACAAAATATACGTAACATAAAATTTATCAGCTTAACCGTTTTAAGTGTACAGTTCAGTAGCATTAAGTGTATTCACATTGTTTTGCCACCAGTGTCCAGACTTTTTCATCTTGCAGAACTGAAGCTCCATATGCATGAAACAATTCCCCATTATCTCCTGCTCCTAGCCGCTGGTAACCACTATTCTATTTTCTGTGGAGTTCTTGGAGCTCTTATCAAGGATTAGTTGACCATATATGTGTGGGTTTATTTCTGGACTCTCAATGCTATTCCATTGGTTTCTGTGTCTGTTTTTATGCCAGTCCCGTGCTGTTTCGATTACTATAGCTCATAATATAATGCGAAATCAAGAAGAGTGATATGTCCAGCTTTGTTCTTCTTTCTCAGGATTGCTTTGACTATTCGGACTCTTTTGTGGTTCTATACAGTCAACATACAAAAATCAGTTGCATTTCTAAACACTAATAATGAACTACCAGAAACAGAAATTAGGAAAACAATCCCATCCCATTTACAACAGCATCAAAAACAATAAAATCCTTAGGAATAAATTTAACCAAGAAGGTGAAAGAGCTGTACGTTGAGAACTGCAAGACATTGATTAAAAAAAAAAAAAAAAAATGAAGACGAATGAAAAGATAGCCCCTGTTCTTAATTAGAAGAATTAATACTGTTAAAATGTCCATACTACCCAAAGCCATCTTCAGATTCAGTATAACCCCTATCAAAATCTCAATGACGTTTCTCACAGAAATAGAAAGACAATCCTAAAGTTTGGAACCACAAAAGACCCCGAATAGTCAAAGCAATCTTGAGAAAGAACAAAGCTGGATACATCACACTTCTTGATTTCAAACTATTTTACAAGCCGTAGTAATCAAAACAGCATGGAACTGACATGAAAACAGACACATGGACCAATGGAACAAAATCGAGAGACCAGAAACCACCCGTGCACATACAGTCAACTAATCCTTGACGAGGGCTCCAAGAACTCCACTGGAGCCCATGCCGATGGATGCTACGGGGTCCTCTGCTGGGAAAACTGTGGGAAGTCTGAGGCTATCATGGGGGCTGTTGAGGTCCCCAGAGACGAAGAGAGCGGGGACCACAGTGGCATCTGCCACACGGCTGGTGCTGACAGTGTCCCCTCACGTCTTTGCTCTCCAGCCATCTCTGCTGAGCCGCTCTCCCTAGCCAGGCTTTGCGTGTAGTTGTTCTGCATCGTCTACTCCACTGTGTTACTGCAGCCTCTGCACGGCCTCGTTAG
>NW_011888841.1:2652999-2660590 GCF_000151845.1 Pteropus vampyrus
CGTCATGTGTCATTTATACCCCAAGGAGGCTGTTCAAAAACGAGCCATGTACCCCACACACCCTTCCCTTAGAGGTGATCGTGACCTCTTTGATAGGAAGAATATGACATCATCATACCTGGTCTCAACTGCGTTCTTCTGAATAGACGTTCGAGAGAGGCTTGGACACCAGGCGGTAGGTAGCATTTCCGCCCCCTGGGTTGAAGGAACAGCTCTGAGTGCTCGGGGCATCTTGAGACAGCCCAGGTCCTCCCGTGACCCTCATTCCCTCCCAGCTCGTTTGTCCCTTAGAGCCCCTGTCTGGGACCAGAGCCGTTGTCACTTCTGCACGCTCGTGGACACCGCTAGTGAGGTCGTCTCTCCCCTCCAGGCCGTCCAGACCCCCAAAGCTGAACGTGTGGGTTTTGAATTCCTCATGCTGAATATTCTGGGGCAAGAGAGTTGCCTGCGCCAGCAGGGCAGCCTTGGGAGCCTCGCCTCTGGGCACGTCCACCCTTGGTCTCCTCGAGCCTTTGTCCTCTAAGGCAGGTTCCGTGTCCCCACAGAGAGGGAGAGCAGGGTGGTGGCGAGAGCCCTGTCTTAGGTTTATTGTCGCGCTATCTTCTACGTGGCCCAGAGGGAGGAAGGCTGATTTTCCACGAGAGCTGCATGTAAAAGAGAAAATGCATTCTTTCTTTATAGAAAAAAAGAAAAAAGATTATTATAGAGGGCCTCTAAGGTTGCTGACTCAGCATCCATTTTCTCGTTTCTTCTTCGTAATTGCATTCGGATTTTCATTTATCGATCCACTCCCCCGTCCTCTGTGTTATGGGCTGAAATGTGTCCCCCTGAAGTTCATGTGTTGAAGTCCTAACGCCCAATACTCTTAGAATGTAACCTAATTTGGGGACGGGGTCATTGCAGGTATAGTTAGTGAAGATGAGGTCATACTGGAGTGGCATGGGCCCCTAATCCAACATGACAGGTGTCCTTATTAAAAAGGGAGATTGGGACATAGACAGACGGGCATAGAAGGAACATGATGTGAAACAATATGGGAAGAAGACGGCCCTTGACAAGCCAAGGAGAGACGCCTGAAGCATAGCCTTTCCCCAGAACAAAACCTGACGACACCTTGATTTAAGACTTCTCGCCGCCAGAACTGTGAGATGATAAATTTCTGTGGTTTGAGCCACCTAGTTTGGGAACTTTGTTACAGCAGCCCCAGCAAACTAATATGCTATGCAATTCTCAGAGCAAGGCTCACCCACCCCTGTTCCCCCAAATGATCCCTGTCTGGCTTTCATCCAACTGCACACTCCTCTCCCCGACCAGACCACATCTCAGTTCAAGCCATGCAGGCATTCTGGTCAGTGTGGTGTGCAGGTGAGATGCTTGGAGTGGTGGCAGGCTTTTTGCCGCCATGAGGAAGTCAGCCTTGGGAAGACAAAGTAGAATGAGAAAAGAAACTGGGTCCATATCCTTGGATAGTGTTACATCAGTTCGGGCCAAGGTTTGCCAGCTAGGGAGATTGCCTCGAACATTGGGAACAAAAACCCCACTATGGCTCTTAGAGCTTTTGGACCCCAGGATTGTAGATAAAGGATTGCAGATCACTCTACATTTCTTCCTCCCCTTAGGTTCCTTCTAGTCCAGTTGGAAGACGATACTTTAATATCAGAAGTATTCTACGTTAAGGTCACATGGAACCAGTGCTAGATTTTGTGGTGCAGTCAGTGTGTTGCAAATGTACTTACCTTTTTGATAGGTATTTACTTACAGAATCAACAAACTGGCCCCAAAATATGGATTGAACATTTGATATGTCGATAGCACAGAGGTGGCCCCAGAGAAAGTACAAAGGAAATGTGAGGATAGACCCGTCTATTGGCAACGACCCCACCAGAGACAAAAGGCAGAATGGCAAGGAATTGGTCAAATGAATATGTAATGAAACTATACTCCTTGAATTGTCCTCTCTCTACTAGTGGCTCCTTCAGAAAGAAAGCCAGGGCTGGGGCTGGGGCTGGGGTGACGGCGGTTGGGGGGTGTAGGCATGGGGAGAGAGTGGAGGGAGGGGGACTGAATCCTGGAGAAAGGAGTCCCCAGAGTGTGGGGAACAGGAGGATGGGGAGCCTCAAATCCCAGGTTAGAGCTTTTGGTCTTGATGCCACAGAAAAAAGCAGTTGCGGGTAACTCATATGCTGCATCCAATCTTTTTCAGAAGATCTGGAGGAAAATTGTGGGGTTTGGAGTCAGGCAGACCCGGGACCAGATTTTAGCTTTGTCACTTGCTGTGTGAACAGGTGAATCGGTTTCTCAGTTAAAAGTGATCTTGCAAGACTGTGGTGAGGAACGCGGATAATGAATATATGTAAAAATGTCGCATTCAGAGGCTGCCATGTAGTCGAGGCTCACCCAGCGGGCCTCATAATTGGTGCTTGCTGTTTCGCACACTGTGACAGCGTTCTCCCCTGTGCCTCTCCAGCCTGCGGCTCTTCCTGTCCTTCCTCACTGAGCTGCCCGGTCCCTCTCCAACCGAAGGCTGCCCTGAGTACAGCGGTTACCATCATTTGAAACCTATATTTGAGAGGGGAAAGAAAAATTTCTGTCTTGATCATCTCAGCCCTGGCTTTTTACGGAAAGCATCACACTTAGCAAGCCTAAGAATCCCGTTCTGTTCTTTGTAGAGGCTGCAGCTATTGCTATTATTATGAATTATTATTATTACGATTGTTATCATAATAAGCTCTATGGGGCGATGACACTACGTGGGACATACTGGAACCGGATCCAGTCCCTGCCGAATCTTCATGAGTAGGGTCCACTCTTTTCCTTGACCATCCTTTCAAATGCACAGTGGTCTTGGAGTAGAATTCACCGCTGTTGGTACCCGAGTCACAGGCATTTTCACGAGAATCGTGATCGGTCTTTTTAGATGTGGCTTTTTGCAAATTGTCCACGTGGCAGCCATAAAAAGGTGCCACTCAAATCTTCCACTGGAGGGAGCAAGATTGATTGATGCCTCCAGTTGGATCCACCGTGGCGGATCCACCGTGGCACCGGCTTGGAGGCCCCACTTCCCCTGGGACTGATCCTAGCTAAAGACTGAGCCGGATGAAGGTGCTGTGGCAGCCCCCTCCTACAGGACAGGGACTCCTCAGATGAACCGTCTCGGTTCAGAGACGCTCCATCAACGTGCCGAAGTCTGAGACTTTCTAACCTTACATCCTTCCTTTATTCCTGCACCCCCCCCCCCACCAGGGGCCAGTCTGAAGCCTCTCCAGTCTTCTGCTCCCTCCCCTTTACCCTTCAGACATTTCCCCAGTGAAATCTCTTGCCATCTTGGTATCGGCTCCCCGGAGGGCCCGAACTAACACAGATCTGCACGACTCTAACTGGTGTGGCCCGTCGTGAAGGCAGAGGCAAGGCCTGTGTGACTTCTCGGCCACTTCCTCCTTCCTCCTGGACCTCAAGCCTGTCCTCAGACTTGGGCTGGTGGGCCAGCCCATCTTCGTCCCACATGAGTTAGATAAGATTGTCCCTCTTTGCGAAAGTTCCCCGCTTGGCGTGTGTTTATCTCACTGACTGTTCCTGGCTGGTTTTGCTCTAAAACAAACAGCAGCCTACATCAAAGATGAAAACATCTACAGTTGGCAGCCTGAAGCAGCTGCCGTCCAAATCGGCATCTCAGCTCCATTCATTGTTTTACATAGGAAAATGAATCCTCTGGTCCCGCAAATCACACCTGGTCGTGTTGAGATAACGGTGCATTATTTGCTTTCGGAAAAGCCAGGCTTTAGAGAGGGCGCACATGTTTCATGGCATTTAAGTCAAGATTTGAATGTCGAAGGGAGTGTATGTGTGGCACGTAGTCATCAGTAATGTGACAGCTTCTTACCCATCACCCCTGAGATACTAGGAGAGGGAAAGGGCCGGTAAGGGTCTCCGGCCGGGTTGCTTCTAACTCGCTGTGCGGCAGGAGAGCTCTGCGGGGCATGAGCTGGGTACCGGCGTAGGCGGGAAGCCCCCGTCAGTTTCCAGCGTGCCTCCCCATGGCATGTCTATGCGGTGGGGACCCAGGGGCCCCCACCGAAGGGCACCGCCTCCCTGAGTGGAGCAGACTGACCCTCAGAATTGTCCTGCTCGTAGAATCGAGCAGGTTAGAGATGCAGAGACAGAGACGCTGGAACAGGATCCGGAGGCTGCTGCCCCCACGACGTTCAGCCTTCCCCGTGGAGCCCTAGTCCGAGTGCCTCTCAGCGCCCAGGTGTCCGCCCTGGGCCGAGTCCCCTCGCCTATCGACTCGGGCAGATTTCCAGACTCGCGTCCCGGTGGCTTCCTCCCACCCAGCTCCTGTGTCTTGGCGGCCAGTTCGGGTCTGCCCTGCTCTCGTCCGGCTTTCGTACCCCATGCTCTTCAACCTTCTCAGCTGCGGTCTTCGCTACTGTTTCCAATATCTCAGTGGAGCTCCCTCTCAACGTGAACCCCTGACCCTGTGCTGCTTCTTGGTCCCTGTTGTCCTCAGTCGGCCTGCAGCATTCGACGTGCGGCCCCCACTCCGTGACCCTCCGTCCTCCGCAGTCCTGCACGCTCCCAGGCTCTCCTGCCTCTCAGATGCCCTTTCTCCCTCTCTCCCACTCGGTCGGCCCCACAGAGAGAGCTTCATCCCTCGTCTTTCTCACTCATGTCTCGGCATCATTTAATAGGTCCTATTATTACCCCCACTTGACAGATGAGAAAACTAAGGTATACGAAATTACACGCATCCTCACTTTCTACCCGACATTCTCTCCTGCATTTTGACCTCGATGCCCACCCTGACCGCTGATTTATTATGTCCAAACCTCGCACACCCATTTCTTCCTAAAACGCACGCTTCCCATCTCCATGCCACCTGATGACCTTATTTCCAACAGGGAAACTTCTATTTTTCCAATTCTCAATGACAGGAACCTAAATTTTCTCTCTTCTTCATCTCCAAGTTCTGTCAGGTTTTTTGTTTTTTGTTTTTTCCTTCAAATGTTTGTTCTTTTGTGGGTTGGGAGACAAAGCATTCCTCTAAGAGGCCGGCATAGAGTCCTCAGGAAGAAAGCAGTGTTGATTTAGGAATTCAACTTAGAGGGTGTGTCTGAATTTGGGGGCGGGGGAAGGCTGAGTGGGAAGAGTCTTGGAGGTGGGATAGCTCTGGAAAGAGGGGTCTACCAGTCCCCAGTCCCCTTGTTCTTCTAGTTAAAAAAAAAAAATCCCTAAGTGCTCACTGGGCACACGTCATCCCAGAATAAAGTCGGCCAATCTCCTCCTTCTTTGCAACTAGCTATGAGCTTTCCCCAGCTCCGACCAGTGCTATGGGGAGGACGCATCTTGTGGGGACATCTCCTCCAGGTAGGAGGGGACTCTCACCTCTTTATCTTTCCAATAACTGATCGTACCCTTTGGAGACACTGGGAATGAGACCACACATGGTAAAGCAGGAATATAGGAGCCTGGGCCCTGGCACTGTGGACGGCCACACCAGCCCTGGACTCACAGCAGACTCGTGACTTTGGCATTGTCACGTGAGAGAGAAATAAGCTTCTGTCTCGACTCCACGCTGCTGTTCCTTCGGGCGTCTGTCACGCCCCCCAGTGGGAGCGTGTTATGGCGAGTGTGGTGAAGTAGGATTTTAAGAACAAGCTTTCTGCCAGGCAGGAGGGTGGTGTCACCCTCCCAGCAGCCCAGGCCATTGTGGCGACCCTACAAATCTTCGGTCATGTTAGTTACACTCCGCTTTTTGGCATGAGTGGTTTAGGAGGAAAATCAAAGGAAAGGAGGTGTGTCCTACCTCCCGAGCCACAGAGAAGGTACCAGCTCCACGAAGTGACTCTGGTCAGTGAGAACAGCACAAGAAATAGCCATTCAAGCTTAAGCCTTTGGAAGCCTAGCAATGTCGGGGAGGGCGTGGGAATGACGGTGGCATGTGGAAGGGTTGGACCTGTCTCTACTGAGTCGCAAATGCGACGCGGTTGCACATTTGCATCAGATTTAGATCTAATCTCTTGTCATGACCCTAACTACCCCTTCCTGTCTAGATCAAGACAGAGGCTCCGAGCTCGTCTCTGCTCTAGTCCCTCTTATTTATGATGGCCGGGTTTGCCTTTCGGGAACACTAATTTCGTCACCAACAAGAAGTCACGTGTTCAGGAGTCTACGTCCTCCCCGTTGCTTGGGGGCCAGAGACCCGAGTCTCTGCGGTGAAAAGCGCGGCCCCTCCTGCCTCGTCCTCTGCCCGTCGCAACCATCGAACCATCTCCATCCATCGAACCGTCTCCATCCATCGAAATGTCTGCATCCGCAGAATCTCCTTCTCTACAGTCACCGGGTGGAACGCGCGTGGGTCCTGCCTTGCGCGCTTTCTTTCTCGTACACTCCGGGCCGTATCGTAAGCTACAGCGGACCCACTGAGACTCTGAAAATCACACCCCAACTCCGCTATTTCTCACTCGCGCAGCTGCCACGCTGAGTTCATCGTCGTGATCACTTGCCTCGGTTGTCACATTCTTTCCTAACTGGCGTCCTAGCTTCTTCCCTCGGCCAACTCGGTAGCTGGGGTGAGCTGCTAGATCCCCACTCATGTCAATCACAGTAAAAGGCAAAGGGAGGCCTTTCAATGGCCCGCGAGGCTCTGAACAATCTCTCTCCCCATGATTTCTTTAACTTGATCTGCTGTGCTCTGCTCGCCCATTTCACTCCAGCCATTTCGGCCTCTTTGCGGCGCTGCAGGTGTGCGGAGGTAGAGCCTGCCTCTGGGCCTTTGCAGTTGCTAGTCCGTCTGCCTGGATCACGCTTCCTGGTCTTCACACGGCTCTCTGCACGAACTCCTTCGAACCTTTGCTCAGATGTCACATGGCCTTCCCTAACCACCATGTTTGCCTTTGATATTTCTCACCATCCCCAGTGCACCCCTTTACTCTCCCTGTTTTCTTCCCCTCCACAGCCCTTATTGGGTTCTAAATACTATAGAATTTCTTATTATTTTACTTGTCAGATGCTCTGCGCACTAGAATATAAGCTCCATTATGTTCTAAGGTATTGGCAGCAAGCTTTGTCTGTTTGTCCCACGCTCTGTCCCCAGGCCCTAGCACGTAGTAGGAGCTCCCTCTAACCTGCTGAGTGGACAGATCCGATGCCTGGCCCTTCTCTGGGATTCAGCACTGGCAGTATTTCATGTATCCCATCCCCACAAACGCTTGCTGTATGTAAAGGGAGAAAATAGCTTCTGAAGGAGGTGGCAGGGCCTGGGCATTATTCCAAGAGAGCTTGTGACAGGGATGCTCGGGCTGCAGAGGACAAGCTCACGGAAAGCACAGTGACGGCTCTGACAAGTTCAGGCCCATGCGGATGAACCAAACACAGGGGCGGCCTGTGACCGGCCACTCCGGGAGGGCTTGCCCACTCGCCAGCCCCCGCAGTGCTCTTGAGTCCTCAGCGCCCTGCTTCTGCCAATGGGACGACGTTTTCAGTCTCTCTTCCTCTCTCTCTGCCTCTCTCAGCCAGAACCCTTTGGGCAATGACAGTAACACCCACTCATCCCTCCCAGCAAACGCCCAGAGGGAAGCAAATCCCTTCGGGG
>NW_011888841.1:2661255-2670756 GCF_000151845.1 Pteropus vampyrus
CTGTATGTAAAGGGAGAAAATAGCTTCTGAAGGAGGTGGCAGGGCCTGGGCATTATTCCAAGAGAGCTTGTGACAGGGATGCTTGGGCTGCAGAGGACAAGCTCACGGAAAGCACAGTGACGGCTCTGACAAGTTCGGGCCCATGTGGATGAACCAAACACAGGGGCGGCCTGTGACCGGCCATTCCGGGAGGGCTTGCCCACCCGCCAGCCCCCGCAGTGCTCTTGAGTCCTCAGCACCCTGCTTCTGCCGATGGGACGACATTTTCAGTCTCTCTTCCTCTCCCTCTGCCTCTCTCAGCCAGAACCCTTTGGGCAATGACAGTAACACCCACTCATCCCTCCCAGCAAACGCCCAGAGGGAAGCAAATCCCTTCGGGGCTGTTTGCAGTTCTTGCTATGTGAGTCGCGAGTCTCTACAGGACCCGACAGTGTAGTCACATGAGCTGTTCCAGCTGATGAGGATCTGGGATGACATGGAGAGACACCGAACGCTCCCTTTAAGCACCGAGAGCCTGCTCTGCTCCCAGCTGGACCGCGTCCATCCTGGAAGCTTGCATGAAACATTTCACCCCACAACAAAGCAAACGCCTTGTATGAGGTTCTCCAGAATCCCTCGCAGCTCCCGGAGGCTGTGGTTCTAAATCTGGGGCTTCACCAGCCGATGACGCAGGCCCTCGGCCTGTTTTCCTCTGCCGCCTGCATTTGCTGCCGCTTCTTGTTCCTTATCTCCTCTGCCTTATGGGACTAAAAGTAAAGAGAAACTCAGATCAGTCATGTTTGCAGTTTGTAGTCAGCTCACATTCACCAGTTTTTCGATTGTTCGTAGCTCTACGGGGAAGGGTGGCGGGACCACCATTTGGTGAGGAGACAGCAGTGTGGTGTGACAAACAGAAGCGGAGGTCCCTGAAAGCACAGGCGGGGGCTGATCAGCGGCTCAGGAGCGGGAGAGAGACTTTGAGAGGGGCTGGCTTTGGAGTTGAGCCCTAGGGGAGCTTAGAAATTGCCCAGCCTTTCTATCTGCTGCTCTCTCTGCCCGGAAGCCGTCCCTCAGCAATTTCTGTAGCTGGTTCTTTAAAAAAAAAAAAAAAAAATTTCTCAAGATAAATCTTTTTTAGGATAGTTTTAGGTTTGCAGCAAATTGAGGGGACGGTACAGAGACTCCTGCCCCACACATGCAGAGCTTCCTCCATTACCCACATCTGCCACCAGGGTGGCACAGGCGTTACAGATGATGAACATACGCTGACACAGCGCTGTCACTCAAAGTCCATAGGTTACATTAGGCTTCAGGTTTAGCGTTGTATATTCTAGGAGTTTAGATGGCTGGTTTTTTTTTTTTGTTTTTTTGTTTTTTTTTATCTTTTAACTTTTATTTCACATGCCACCTCCTTGAGCCAAAGCAATCACCAGCGGATGAATGGATAAACAAAATGTGCTCTATCCATACAATGGAGTATTACACAGCCTTCAAAAGGAAGGAAGTTCTGACACAGGCTACAGTCGGGATGAACTTTGAGGACGTTATGCTAAGTGAAATCAGCTTGTCACTGAAAGGCAAATATTATATGATTTCACTTATATGAGCTATGAAGAGTAGCAAACGCCATAGGTAGGAGGTACAGAGGTGGCCGTCAGGGGCTGGGCGGAGGAGAGGACGGGGAATTGGCGCCTAAAGGGTATAGAATTTAGGTTTGGGTTGAAAAAGTTCTGGAGATGGATGGAAGTTGGTGGTAGCTGCACAGCGGTGGGAATGTACTTCATGCCACGGAACTATACACGTAAAAATGGTTAAAATGGCAAATTTTATATTATGTACATTTTTCCAACAAAAAAACATAGATGGAAGTTACACCTGAGAAAGAAAAAGGTCACCTCCCTGGCCATCTGGTCTAAAAAAGACCCTTCCCTTCAGTTATTTGGTTTCTCTCTGTTTTATTATCTTATTACTTTGCTGCATATTACTCACCTCGATCTGAAATTCCTGGACCCGTTTCCTGGTAAGCTTCACGAAGATGGAGATCTTGTCTGGTTTGTTCACAGCTACATCGTGCAGCTGGTGCCATGCCTGGTACGTACTAGGTGCTTAAGCATTATTTGCAGAAGAAAATATTGAAAGCAAGCCGAGTGACATGCAAAGCACAATTAGTATGTCAGAATTGTTATTCGTTTTATGTGGCTTTTCTCAGTCTGTACGTAGCGAGGCTAGTTCAAGGCCAAGGGCCACATGCAGACTTCTTTGTTGACTTGGAGCATCCCTTCTAGAGTGACTAGTGCAGCCCTGAAGCTAAGCCAGGAAGCAGATTGATGATGTTCCAGCAGGGCATGGCCCCCGAGGCTGCTTTTGGCTGTGAGAAGCAGAAACCTCAATCCAGAAGGGTTTGGACAGTAAAGACAATGCATCATCTCCCCTGAAAAGAGGCCTCGAGGTAGGGACTCCAGCGGTTGGTTAACTCTGTGGCTCAGTCTGTCATCAGAGCCCCAGTTCCATTCTATATTTCTGCTCTGCCCTTTCCAGCAGGTGAGTCACGGTCTGAGGCCAAGATGATTTGTTCATGGCATCACACTCGGACACCATGACACTGTTACTCTTGTGGAAGAAGAGAAACAGTCCTTTCTTGTGGCTCTTTTGGGCAAGTGAAGGACTCTTTCACAGAAGCCCTGCAGAAGATTTCCCACTACGTGATGTTGACCAGAATTGCACACCATGCTTGCGCTTAATCTAGTCTCAGGCAAGGGGAATGGGACCGCCATTACTGCCTTAGACTCATATAGACCCTTGGGACTGGGGGTGCTACTAGCCTTCCCAAAGTCACAGGGCAAGCTGATGGTAGACACACGAACAAAATTTGAGACCTTAGAAAGAGGGGGAATGCCTGTTGGGAAGGCAGCCAATAGCATCTATTTTAGGGTGAAATTAGGGGTTGGAATCCATGTCACAATGTCTGTCCTGTCATGGAGCTGGAAGTATGCATTATTCAACATGTCACCCACTATGAAACACTATGACAGACCCCAGACCCCTGCTTCTTTCCCACCACTGACCTTGGCTTATTTGAGAGCAAACTGGCTGTGAAAGTGTTTAAGAAAATGATGCACATCTAGGAACTTGCCTCGTCTTGGGATTTCCAAAACGAGTGGCCATCACTTATTCTTCATCTAGTATGGTGAAGAGAAGGAACGTGAGATTTTCATTTACGTGAGCCTGATTCCAATTCTTATTCCGAAACTCACTCGTTCTTTGACTCAGCATATATTTATCGATCGCCCGTTTGGTGTCGGACACTATACTAAGAACTGGGATATAGGAAATGAGATCTGCCATCATGAAGATTATTACCTAATCTGGAGAGACAGTCAAAAAGCGTATTTTTGACGTTAATTTCATATACGGATATCTACTAAGGAGAAAATAGAAGAATAGGAATAGTAGGATAGAGCGTTGGGGCCTTTGGCTACCTTAGTGGGTCATCAGGAAAACTCTCAGAGGAAGTGAGAGATCTGAGTCGTAGGAAGGAAAAGCTAAGAGGACCTGAGGGAAAGATATTCCAGGTAAACACAAACCTTTTGAGGCAGGAATGAGATGAACATATTTAAGTAGCATCAAGTCGGCTTGTGTTACTGGAGTTTGGAGGGCAAGAGCGAGTGGTAGAAATACAGCAGAACGTTCCACAGGCCTTGTTGGCCATGGTGATGGGAAGTCATCATAGGGTTTTAAGCAGGGAGGGCAACATGGTCCAATTTATGCTTTCAGAAGATTACTCACACTGTCGTGGGGAGGGCGTACCGTGTGGAGGCCGGGCAGGCAGCAAGAGGGGAGGCAGGTGCATCTGGAAGACCGTTCCAGTCAATGAGGCAATTGCGTTTGACTGTGCAAATGCTACAAAGTATTTGGATCCTAGGCCCGCTTGGGAGTCGGAGCTCCAAAGGCTTGCTAATGACTTGCCGAAGGACTAGATAGACAAGCGTGTTGGAGGAAGAAAGGCAAATCAGGAATGACTCCTAGATCTTTGGCCCAAGCAACTGTGCTATTGTGAATTGGCTGAGGAAGACGGGGAGGAAGGAAGAGACTATTTTAGCGGGGGAGGTAAAAGTCAAGACATGTTTTGGACATGTTGAGTCATCTGGGGAGATTAGCCATCCAAATGAAGATGTAAGGGGGTAGTTCAGTGGTGTCCAGAACACAGCTGTAGATTGGAATCCGGGCATCATCCACTTACGAATGATACTTGGAGATCATTTAGGGCAGAGATTGTAATGGGAGGAGAGAAAGGATCCTAGACTCACTAGGTGTGTGATTTGAGTATGTTATGCAGCTTTTCTGAGCTTGATTTTAAACCGGTCTTTAAAATGGGTTTTATAACATCTTCCTTGCAGAGTTGCGAGAAGAATTAAGTTAGATGATGTATATGAAAGCATCTGGCACAGGGCCTGGTAGACTCTAAAGAAATGTTATTTTCTTGACCCCGAGTATCTGCATCCCATTGGGTTAGGTAATAAAGGTGTTTATGTGATCCATTAAAATTGGATCCAGGCAAAGCGAGTGTCCAGCACTTGACATTCCTTTTTCTGACTGATCGACTTCCAAAATATTATTTTTGGGCACTGGGGGATGGATAAAGAAGTTATATCCTATTTCAATGCTAAAAGAGCCCAGATTTTCTCTGGGCGGGGCATCGTGGGTCGGGAGAGAGGAGTGGTCCAGATACGAACGAGAGAGGAAAATGAGGAAAAAGCGTTTCAGGCGGCAAATGATGGAATGAAAGTGCAAAAAGCTCAAGCCTTCAAGCCTCAGTCCCAAGGAGAATGGAGTCTCCGGGCCAGGAGTCAGGGCATGGGCGCGGAGTTCGTTTCCGGTGAAGAGAGAAGTGACGACGAGGTCGGCGTTAGCGAGGCTGAGTGTGAGCTCCAGCGAGGGCATCTCGAGGAGAAATCAGGCAGCCAGCTCAAATTTAGGGAGGTTTTGTAGCTCCGGAGAGAGGCTGGACCAAGAGCTAGAGATTTAGGGAGCCCTGTAAGGAGGTGATGGAAGCCTTGAGAATGATGAGGTCAGCGACAGAATCTATGGCGACAGCCTTCTCTGAGGAGCTCTTTTATTGCTGTTTAATATTTCATGTGGTTGTTTGCCTTCCCCGTTTGATTGTAAACTTCTTAATTGCTTTCCCACTTTCTCAAAGGGGACTTGGTAAATTGCCTCTCTTAGCTTCAGTTTCCTTAATTCTGAAACGAGACTAATAACACCCACAGGTAGGTTGTTTTCAGGACTAAATGAGATCATCTACTGGAGTGATTAGCATAGTGCCTGGAACACAGCAGGTCCTTAATGAATATTGAATATTGTTGCGATGTGATTTATTTGATTCAAAACCAAGAAATGTTGTTGCACACCTGACAGGTACATAAGCACTTCCTGTTCACTCAAGGTATGTGACTGTGAGAAGGGGGTGCTGAAGGGTTGAGGTGAGGGGCTCTCTTGTTAGGCCTCCTTCCTGTCTAAACCCGAGGCCACCCCCTGACTCATTTTGGGAGAACCACCCCTTCCCTCGTTTATATCCGTTGCTCCTACACAGGAGGGAAATGGTAGATTGCTGCGCGTTCACCTGAAAAGAGTATTTCCTGATTATCACAACCCACGTGCTGCTCTGAAGCCTTTCTCTGGCACAAATATCCAGTTCTCCTTGACCCTAGAAGGACTGTCCCAGCCAGGCTGGCGGGCCCCTGAACAGAAGGTAGAAGTCGAGTGGACTCATCTTTCCTGAGAACCAGCCTCAGGCGGCTCCTTGGGTGCGAGGCCACCCCGCTGCTCAGGAGACACCTAAGATGACTTGACCATGATTTCTTGTCTGTGATCCCAGAGAGGGAAGGAGAAAAGAGTATGTTGGAGTTTCCTGATGCCAGCAAAAGTGCCCTCAGGGAGTCTGATGTGTGAGTAGCTTGGGGCTAGTTCTGAATTATTTTTAGTAGCAAAAGAAATCAGCTCCTTAGGCCTGAGTCACTGCACTGCCTCAGAGGAATCCATCCAGGGATGTGGAACTCTGGAGCCCCCGCCTGCGGGGGAAGGAGGGTCTTCCCTTCATCTTCCAGCTTTCTCCCTCAGAAGCCAAAGGAAGACCCTGCAGAGGACACAGGCAGGGGCTTGCGGATATGTGTTCTTCTAGAATGCAGCCGCTCCCACTCCCCCTGTCCATGCCATATCCCTCGCCCACCAATTTTTCCTAAGCTGTCTTGAAACAGCTATGAAAAGGTTTAGAACCAGCTCAGAGTCAGGCAACAGTGATGACTGACTCTCTGCTCATACAGCCTGGGGAGCCAGCTGTGCTCACCGCATCAAAGAGAAGACTGGGCTGAACTACTGCTCAAAACAGCAATTGTTTCCCCTGCCGTCCTGGTTTGGCAACATATAAACGTGTCTTTAGACACCTCGAAGAATAGCTCGGATTAAAAAAATAATAATAATTTTGACATAATTTCCAATGTGCAGAGAAGTTGCAAGATCTGTACGAAGAACTACCCTCAAGCACAAGTAAATGTTAACATTTTAGTACATTTGTTTGATCTCTTTCTCTCTCACCATATATATTGATATATGGTAGAGTTATGCAGTATTATTACCTAATCTGTAGACCTTATTCAGATTGCACCAGTTTTCTTGATCAAGTCCTTTACAGCAGGGGTCCCCAACCCCCAAGAGTTTGGTTCCCTGCCCTGTTAGGAACGGGGCTGCACAGCAGGGGGTGAGTGGCTGGAAAGTCAGCGAAGCTTCATCTGTATCTGCAGCCGCTCCCCAGCGCCAGCATCACCGCCTCGGCTCCACCTCAGATCACCAGGCATCAGATTCTCATAGGAGCACTGGTCCCTGGTGCCAAAAATGTTGGAGACCGCTGCTTTAAAGCAAAATATATTGAGTTGGTGTGTCTCTTTAATTTCAGTGTTGAGTATGTCTTCATATTCTTGAGATTGATATATTTTTCATAGTACGGGCCAGCTATTTTGCAGGAAATTCCTTAATTTGTGTCTGTCTGATATTTCCTCGTGGTTACACTCAGGTTGTGTGCTTTTGGCAGTAATAGCAGAGAAGTGGTGTGTCGTCGGGAGGCACGCGCTGTCACACGCTGTCACTTTGTCTCATTCCCGGTGATGTCAGTTTTGACCGTTTGGTTAAGGTGGGACTGGCCAGATCGCTCCACTGTAAAGTAGCTTCTCTTTCCTTTTTTGTAAACTTTCTTTGTAAGGATCTTGTGGGATGATACTTGGTGAGATTGTGCATACACTCCAGATTTCCCTCACTATTGATGATTTGAGCATCCATTGATGATTTTGGCTTGAGTCTATTATTATGACGATGGTTGCCGAATGCTGATGTTTTAAATCCATTTTTCCTTCTGCATGTATTTGTTGACTTTCTACTGGAAGGAAGTACTTTCTCGCACCCCGCTCCCATATATGTATATATGCATGCATGCATGTATGCATGTATGTTGTACGTATATACGATGTATATATGTATGTATTTATTTTCTCAGTGTTATCAGGCAAAACTATCAGCATAAAATCAATCACGTCAACTAAAAACACCTAACTATTCCTGGCCTTCCTGGAGTTCTCACTGAGAGTGAACGTGTCCAGGCCTGTGCGGTGAGCTGGTGGCTGGCAGGAGGGCTCAGCTGACCAGAGCTGAACTGCATGGGCCTCTGGGAGCGGGACTGGTGCTGGGCTCTGGATGACATGCGGGTGTAGAGGGCAGCAGGCAGGGGCTGAAGGAACTGTCTTGCACGACAGACCGTGAGTCTAAGCACATGAGCAGCAGACATGTGTGTCTTTGTGGCAAAGTGGGACTCAGTGCGGGACAGGGGCGTTTCTGGGCACGAGGCACCCCGTGCTGCAGAACCTCAGGACCTGGCAGCAGTGGCAGTGCAGGGGACAGGGACATGGCCAGCCACTCTCACGTGGGCTTTCAGGAAAATGGGAGCAGGACAGAGGCAGAACATGCCTATAAGCATGGCGGGGGGCAGGGGCTCCTCTGGGTCTTTCAGGGGCAACTTTGCAGAAATCTAAGATCTTATGCGAGCAGGTCAAGATAAACACCAATTAAAGTGAAGTGGGATCTCATGCTAGAGGCTGGGACACTCAGTTCCAACCCATAGAGCACTTTCAGCCTGGCAAATGGTCGCTGGAAGATTATACTAATTGCAGGAGAGGTGGGGCTGCTTTGATTTGGAGCACGGTGCCAAATTGGTGAGCTGCTCCATCTGCCAGCCTCCCATGCTTGTCAGCACAATTTGGTTGTCTCCTGCTCACTCATCAGTGCTTCCTTGGGTAACAATCCTTCTCCTCCAGGATTATGTAGCCCCCGAAGGAACTAACTCTGCGTGCCAGGAGTGATGAATGCACGAGAAGGTCTGCTTAAAGGGGAATACCCAGGGAAGACAGGAAAGGAGATATGTTGCCTGAGAGAAGCATCTTCACCAAATCTACCAATTAGCTCCCCAGGAAATAGTCCATCCCATCTTTCATCTAATTGTAGACCAGATCATTATTCTCTCTGGCATGTGAAGACGTTATCCTAAAGGAAATTTACAATGGTATTAATTTATCATCGACTCAAAGATAACTCGAGCTCCCTAAATTACACTTCGGTTGTATTTAAGTATCAAATCAAATCGAGCCCTGTGCATCTGTCTTTTAGAATGAAGAAATACATACTATGTTAGGAAGCCTTAATTTGAAATGCTGGGTGCATTTCCCACTGTGTATGCTTTAGTAGTTTTCATTTGGAAGTCGCTGCTGGTGCAGGGTTTTCTATAATACAGTCTTGACGCAAGCTTTTGAAAACACGCCAAGATTTACAATGCAGGACAGCGTACTCTCTCAAAGGTTACTTCTTAAATGATTTTTTGGAAGCTTTGTAACAAGCCAAGCTACACTCCTGAAGCAGGACTGGATGATGCCCCCAGGGCGTCAAACACCTGCCCCGCCACCCAGAGGGGACCTGATTTGGGTCCTTCTTTACAGGTGGGGACAGGCACAGTTGGCTGATCTACCGCCCTTGGAAACTACATGCGTCATGGCCTCGGGCTCTCCTGTGCAAAAGTCATCCCACTTGGGTGGGGGACTCAAGTGGAACTCATGGAACAGCTGTCAGCCCTGACCTGGCCAGCAGGGACCTTCCCACAGAGCTGTCACGATTCAATTTCGGTAAATATTTATTGGCAGCCAACACTAGAACAGATGCTCTGGCGTGAGAGTTCAGAAAATGCAAAGCGGTACCTGCCTTCAAAAGATGGGCAACCTAGTTGGGATCCGACCACCATTTACTGAGGAAAACGGTCGAGAACGAACAGAACCAGAGGCTGGGATCACGGGGTTTGAGTTTGGGCCCTGACCCTGTCATTTGCGGGTTTGGGGATCTTGGGAGTGCTGCTCGATCTCCCAGAGCCTCTTGCAGCTTCCGTGTTTTCATCAGGAATGAGAATAGCAGTTCTTACCGCCTAGGTGTCATGTA
>NW_011888841.1:2672381-2675391 GCF_000151845.1 Pteropus vampyrus
GAGACGTGTAAGAATCGCAGTAAAGCAAGCAGCTGGTTTAGCATCTTGGCCCCTCCCCTGCGGAATTTATCATGGGACAATTGGCCGCCTATGACCTTGGCAAGAGTTTCAATGACAGAATATCGCCAGTGTAGTAGGCTGAACAAGATGTATCTGGGATGTGGAGGGTCCCCAAAGCAGCTTTGGAGGAAATGTCTTGAAATCTAAAGCCATCTGCTGAGTGGAATTCCACCGTGTATCTGTGCCTTGATTTATTTATCCTTTCTACCATCAATGGATGTTGAATTGTTTCTAGTTCTTGGCTATTGCAAAAAAAAAAGAAAAATGCTATTATAAATATATAAACTTTTAAGGTTCTAGGTAAAATAGTGATGGGGACAATCGTATTTGTTAATAATGAGAATTTTGAGGGCTTTTAGTCCCTTTAGAAATCTTACAGTTTTGTTTCTTTTCTTTTTTCTTCCTGATTTTAAAAGCCTTCACTGTTTCATCATTAAAAATGTTGTTTGCTATAGGTTTTTGGTAGACTCCTCTTATCAGATGAAGGAAATCCCTTTCTATTTTGTGTTAGTTAAAATTTTTTTTTATCGTAAATAAGTATTTTGAATTTCATCAAACGTGTTCTCTGTCTATTGAGTTAACCGTACTGTTTTGTTCTTTTAATATGCTAATGTGGTGAATGATAATTACAGGTTATCTGAAGTTAAGCCTCATATTCCTGGAATAAACCTAGCTTAGTCACGTCTCGCTATTTCTTTTCATAAAGTATGAGATTCATTCTGCTAATATTCGTATAGGATTATTATTATTGCCTTTATGTTCATGAATAAGGCTTTCTTATGATTTTTCTTTATTACATTTTTCTAGTTTTAGTATCAAAGGTATAGTGGACTTAGAATAAGTTGGGGAGTCGTCTTTTTCTTTTTTTCCTCAAATGATTTGCATAAGATGAGAATATGTTCCACGAATGTTCGGTAGATTATACCCGTAAAATCATCTGGCCTGGTGATTCTTTGTAGGGAAATTAAACATTTGATTCACTTGTTTTAATGGTTATGAGCTATTTGGAATTTTTATTTATTTTTGAGTTGGTTATTTTTAAAGAAATGTGTTAATTTCTTCTAAGTTAATGCATCTTTATGCATTCTTTGGCATACAGTTTTTATGGTAGACGCTAATCTTTTTCGTCTCTGCTGGAGCTCTCATCATATCCCGTTTATGTTTCATATTTTTTGTGTGTGTCTCATTCTTCAACGTTGCCAGAAGCTTGCCTATTTTATTTGTATTTTCAAAGAACCAACTTTCAGTTTTTGTTAATCACATCCATTATATCTTTGTTTTCTATTTCATTAATTTCTGTACTTACAGTTATCTTTCTTTAAATTTATTCTGTTGTCCTTTTTCTAATTTCTAAAGTTGAGTGATCAGCTCATTAATTTTCAGCCTTTCTCCTCTTATATTAATAAGTATTTAAGTCTCTGCATTTCTCTCATATTATCTCCTTCACTGCATGCCATAAGCCTTGGTATATTATTGTATTTTCATTATTGTCTAGCCCAAAATATATTTAAATTTTTCTTAATTTTTTTTTTTATCTACAAAGTATTTAAAAGTGAGGTTTTAAAGTTCTGAGCATACATTTTTGAGTGTTAATTTAATCGCATTGTGATTAGAAATCTTGGTTCATATGAGGATGACTATTTTAAAAATTTGACCTTTCTTTTATGGCCTGTTCCGTGGTCAATTTTTGTAAATATCCCATTGTTATATGGAATCTATATATACCCAATCAACCAAACTTGCTAGTTGAACTTTTATATTTTTACGATTTTTTGTCCTATCAGTAAATAAGAGATACCTCGAACATCTCCCGTTCTGATGATGAGTTTAATTTGTCTATGTATTCTATCAATTTTGCTTTACATATATATGATTGTTTAAGAATTGTTTTACCTCCCAGATCAATTGAACATTTTATTGTATAGAGACCCTATCAATATAATTGCTTTTATGTTTTAAAGTCTCCTTGTTCTAAAGCAGAAAGTTTATTTCTTGGAGCAAAGAGCAAAGGACATTAGTAGAGTAAAGGCATGGGGTGGATATCCATGTGGGGTCAAAACATCCTGCTTAGTGGCTTTTACTTTGTATATTGATCACCACGTTAACCCTGGGTATAAAGAACTTGGAGACAATGACCTTGGCTTCAGGTAGCACACAGTCCAGCTTGGAAGCCAAGACGTGGCTCGCAAAATGGATATGGCACACAAGACAGCGACCGCTAAGTGCTCAATGAGCCGTGCACTTTGTCAGAGAAGGGTGACGTCGAGATGGGGCAGCCAGGGTGTCCCCACATGTCACAGAACGTGAACTAAGCTCAGAAAAATTAGACCCGAATATGACGGGAGGGGGCAGCTGACGAGAAGACCCAGAGACAAGCAGAACGAAACTGACAAAAAAGGAAGGTCCGGGTTATAAAAAAACCCTCAATATTTAATGGTAGGGTGTATATTAGGTTCTGGGCACCATGCCAAACACCTTATGTTGATTATTTTATTTAATCACCCCTCACAACATCCCTTTGAAACACAAATTATAATTCTGTTTTACAGATGAGGAAACTGGGGCCCCGGAAGTTAATTTGCCCAAAGTCACGTAACTATATGAGGAGGAAGAGTTCGATTCATTTAAGGTCTACCTGAAACATCTTCAACTCCGTCCCGGAATGCTTGGCAGCACATGTGGCATTTGGATAGAACCAGGATTCATTTGGGCAAAGAGAAGAGACTAAGATTAGAACCCGAGGCAACACGTATGAGCCCTTTCATTTTTGAGCAGAAGAGTGAGGGAGGCCCAAGCAGGCCTCTTCGGGGGCAGCACGGAGAAGGGTCCTCCGGCAGGGGAAGAAATCACAATGGGGGAGAGGGCTCAGTTTCCTCTAAATAAGATGAGAACGTGACACTTATACTGACCTCTGAACAAATTCCCTTGCCAGGTTACCTTTCACGTCACA
>NW_011888841.1:2676631-2683161 GCF_000151845.1 Pteropus vampyrus
GCCATCTGATCAAAGAAGCTGTTGGTAAGGGCTCTCACGTCGTCTCTCCTGGAGGCCCGGGAGATCTTCTGGAATTCCTCCAAGGTGGCATCTTTCTCGCGGGCGATCTGCTCCATCCTCTGCTCCTTCTTCCTGATGGCTTCCTTGATGCCCTCGACGTGGCACTTTTCCTCTTTCTCGGCTTTCAGCTTCAGGATGTGATGGTTCTTCTCCCGCAGGATGTTGAGCTCTCGGACGTGCTGCGCCTTGTCCCTGATGCTCTTGCGGACATTGCCCCTGGCCTGCCGGATCTTCTGATCCGCCAGCTCCACCAGCAGCCGCTTGTGCACCACCTTCTGCTCCTCCGACTCTTCCGCGCGCCACTTGACCTGCTGGAACTGCTGCTCCTCCTTCCGGGCCTTCTCCCTCAGCTCTCGGTGACGCTCCTTAATCAGGCTCTGGTGGATCTCTTGGGACCGCTGGGAACTCTGTTCCAGGGACAGCTTCCTAAGGAGCTCCTCGGCCTTGGCCTGGCAGTCCATGAGGACCTTCCGGGCTTGGTAATTGACCAGGGAGCTGAGATTGGCTTCCTGGACCTTTTTCTGGCCCTCGGTGATGTGCAGCTGCTTCTTGTGACAGGCCTGCTCCAGCTTCTTCTGCAGCTCCAGGCTGTTCTGCTCCCGCTGGGCCTGCAGCATCTTCTCCTGCTCCTGCAGGCGCTGCACCTGGCACTGCTTCCTGTGCTCGGCCTCAGGGCAGGGCCTCTCCAGCTTCTCCTGGGGCTGTGTGTCCCGGTCCTCCGACTGCACCTTGCATTGGTTCTCTTGCTGGACGGTGTTCTTGGCTTGGCTGTCCCGCGGCCGTGGGACCCGCTGCTCCCAGCTCAGGTGAGCCTTGCGCTGCTCCTTCTGCTGCCACTGCTCCCGGCTCTGCTGCAGTAGCAGCTTGCGCTCCCTTTCCAGGGTCATCTGGACCTTCTGATCCGAGAGCTTCAGCTCCTCCCAGGCTACGGCCGCCTGCTGCTGCAGCTCCCGCATCCTCTGGGCCTTTTTGAGTCGGGTGAGCACCAGAGCCACAATCTTCTGGTCTCTGGAGGACATTACTGCCTCTTCCAGCTTGTTCTTGAGAATCTGAGTGTGCTGGCTCTGCATCTCCTTGCTGGAGACTGAGGGCTGGGAGTACTGGCTGGCTAATGACGCCCCGCGCTCACTACCGTCCCGCTTCGGGGTGTACACACAAGCGGACAGCGTCCTGAACTCTTGGGCGGGTGCGGGAGACTTCTCGGTGGGAAGTGAGGAAAGGGACCAGCGATCTAGACCTCTGTAGACCGGCACCGCCCACGGGTCTCCACTCTGCCCATTTTCTGCCCCCAAGGGTCCACTCAGGGGCGTGTAAGCGCCCTCGGGGTATGGTGAAGGTGAATCTCCGTGGGCAGGAGGATAGTGCTGGCTGGGCTGGGGCAGTTGGGGTGACACCTGGGAAAGCTGCGGCCAGGCCGGGCTGTGCCCACTGCTCCCCAGTGACTGGGGCTGGGTCCTTGGCTCCCCCCAGGCATCTTCCAGGCGCCTGCTGCGGGTCCGGTGCTTCCTGGCGCGGTCCTGGGGCCTCCGGGCCACATCTCTCTGGTGGCGACTTTCCCGAGGCGAGTCAGGGGACCGGGGCCGGCGAGGCCGCAGGGTGGGTGAGCTGCGCGGGGATGACCAGGGTGCCGTAGCCTCACCCCACTCGCCCAGAGTCCCGGCCCAGGAGCCCCTCATGGGCTCAGTCTGGGGCCCGCACAGCCTCTCGGAGGACTTGAGATCTCCGCGGGGCAGCGGGGACTCCCAGGGGTCCGGGTAGGGCCTCGCGGAGAAGTGGCCGAAGCCCTCCATGCTTCCTCCCGGGGCGCCCAGCGTCTGAGCCAGGGTCTCGGGGCCTCCAGGGGGCGCTGCCGAGACACGTCCCCGCCCTCCGATCCCTGGGGTCCTGGGCGCCTGTGACGCCAGGTCCACTTCACAATGCGCCTGGAGCCACCCGCCCCGGCAGCCCTCTCTAGCACCCCCTACCGCGAGCGAGGCAGAGCGAGGGGCAGGAGGCCGGCGGAGGGTGTCGGGTGGAGGGGGGCTGTAGGAAATCAGGAGTGACCCTTAAATCTGAGGGTGCACAGTGGCCCCCCACTAGTATTCCAGGCAGGAATTTGATCTCGCATTTGTACACCTTAAAGCAGCAGTCTTTTAAAAGCACCCAGGTGAAGGTGTCACCCCCGGAATGGAATGTGGAGGAAAAGGTTGAGGTGCAGGGGCGGGAGGGGTGGGGTGGGGAGTCCTCTGAGTCAGTCTTAGCCTCTCGTCACCGTCCCTACCTCTGTGCACCTCTACAGAGTATGCGCCATTGTTCTGCCTGTTTGTTAGCAAATCCAAAGGATGTTTCCGTTAATTCTTAAACTTTAGAACAGGAAAAGGCTAGTCTATTTCCCTCCTAATCTGGCAGTTACTGTTTTGTTAAAATATGAGTGTTGTGTGCACGTTTCAGAAACAGCATCAATGAACACCGTTCCGAAACCCATTTATGTATGTACGTATGTATGTGTGTATGTATGTGTGTATGTATGTGTGTATGTGTGTATATATGTATGTATGTATATCTTTTCCTCCAATTTTGTGAGATTACTTTTCTGTGTTGAGGCACCCTCGGCTAATGGAAAAAGCACTGAATTTGGTCTTGCAAACTTGAGTTTGAATCTCCCCTGCCACTTTCCACCTGCGTGGTCTTGGGCAGGTTACCTACCTTTCCTGACCCCCAAGTTCTGGAAAAGTGGGGTGGAGGAAGGGCCAGGATAACACCAGCACTGCAGGCTGTCTTGGGGGGTCAGATAAAATTATATGTCAAGAGCTTAGCACCCTATTGCATTTAATAAATATTATTTTTGATGTCCTGCTAGGCTTCAGTTAAAGATGGTAAGACTTGATATGTGGGTTTACAAACATTTCTATAGATTCCTAGTTTAAGGAAAGAAGAATGGAATTAAGGTAATCCTAAAACAGTTTAGGTAAAGGGTGGCGTGCTGGGAGGGGCGACCCCCAGGCTCTGTCATGTTCATCCCGTCCTGTGGATCTTGGCTAAGTCACTTCCCTTCTCTGGGGTGCAATAAGGAAACGGTGCTGGATTACATTCTCCATACAGGGCGACTCCTTAAAGAAGAAAAGTGAGTATTTACTCACCCCAGTCCTCTTTACCCACATCTGCTTGGAGTTGCACAGCAACCCCAGCTAGGCGGGGCCAGTAGAATCGACAACATTTCTTTAAGATAAATCTGAAACTTGGCCAATTTAATCATTTTCCCCAGAGGTCACTAGGTCAGTGGTGGGAGTTTTGACTTCAGATTCATTTCTCTTTCTATGACATCATGCTGCCTCTCTGGAAATGCACTTCGAATTGGTGCATGTGTTATGGATCACATGTTTGTGTCCTGCCTCCCGGAAATTCCAATGTTGAAGCCCTACCCCCCAGTGGGTTGGTATCTGGAGGTAGTTAGGTTTAGGTGAAGCCATGATGGGATTAGTGTCCTTATAGGAGGCGGAAGGGACCAGAGCTTCCTCTCTCTGCCGCATGAGGACACGGCTAGAAGATGGCTGTCTGTAAGCCAGGAAGCAGGCTCTCACCAGAACTGAGTGTGCCAGCACCTGGATCTCAGACTTCCCAGCTTCCAGACTGTGAGAAACAAATGTCTGTTGTTTAAGCCATCCAGTCTATGGTGTTCTGTTATAGCAGCCCGAGCTGCCTAAGATGACATGCTTTTAAGAAAATTATGATCAGATGTACACCAGAAGGTCGTGACAGCCATGTCCTAGAAGCCAGGTGTTAGCAGCCTTGACTAGAGTGACTGAGCCCTCCTCCCAAAGGGCCACTCTGCCTGGGTGTGTTTTCCTATGCAGCCATTAGCACCTTTATAGCTGAGGATAAGAAGTGGTTTCTACCCTAGATTTTTATTGGCATCACTTATACCAGTGTTAGAGAAATTATTTTGTGATGTAATTTTTACAAGGAGGCAACTTAAAAAAAAAAAAAACTTAAAAAAAAAAACCACAATTTGAAATGGGATCATTTCACTTTAAGCGAGGAAGTATTTAGGCATGAACTGAGTTGTGCTGATACCTGAGTGTCATATCACTCGATCGAAGCTTGGCCAAACACAACCAAATGTGGCTCTGACCAGTGCCGGGCCATTTCCTGCCACAGAGAAGCAGTGTCACGTGGCGAAAGCTGTCTGAGAGCCAGGAGCAGGTGAACTCGCACGGGCAGGCTGCGTGGAGTGACAGGGGAAGAGGACCAGGAAAGACATCTGGGAGTAGAGGAGACTGATGTCCTAGCAGTCGTGGAAGGAGAGAGTTTCAAGAAAAAGTCATCACCAGGAAAGTGGGCTGGTCGCAGATTCCTTAGGGCCTTGACCGCAAGGCCAAGGAGCACAGGCTCTCCAGCAGGCAGCAGGGTCCGGCCCGCCCGGAGAGATCCAGGGTTCCTTGCAGCTGCCATGGGCCCCATAGGGATGGGGCTGGAGAACTTTGGGACAGGCTCTGAGGCCTCTGTCTCTGCCTTTACCCTTTACCCTCTATCTCCAGATCGGCTCACATTTTATGTTGTCTATTCTGGTTTCATTACACTGAAAAAATTTAGGGTTCTGCTTAGAAAAGGGGTTAAATCCATTGTGCTGATAACAGTGAGGAGTCGATAAAAGTCTTCAAACCAAAAAGGTGACCTAATTGGGTCTATATTTTAGAAATCTCACCCTGGCAGTAGTGCGGAAGATATAGTGGGGGCTGAGGGGAGGGAAATTGGAGACAGCGGGTCGATCAGGAGGTTGATTCAGTAATCCAGGTGAGCAGCAGGAAGTGTAAACCCGGACACAGGCAGGGGCACGTGAAGGGATAGATTCAAGGGACAGTTCAGAGATTGAGGGACAAGGACTTAAAGATGGATTTGATTTGGAGCAAGAGGGTTTCTAACCCGGGTACCTGGGCAGATGGTGCGTGTCAGCGACAAGAGGGCTCTTTCTAGGTGACCTTGAAAACAGTGATCTTGGAAATCAGGTGAAAGAAGCTTTAGAAACAAGTGAACCCCACCGAGAACAGCAAACAGAATGTCTGGAAGAGGCTGACAAACTGGGAAGAGACACCCTTAGTATGATAAGTCCGGTGGGGAGGCGCAAGGCCTTGGAGCATGGCTGTAGGAGCTGGACAGTCCTTCTCACTTGCATCTGATTAAGACCCCTGGGAATATGAAGCCACCTTTAGGTTGTCCAGGAGGCAGATGAAAGAGACGTTTTGCAAATGTTAAGCTGCCCAGCAGTCCCCTGATACTAAGTACAATCATCCTCCTTTTTATTTGGCAGAAAAGTCCTCAGTGCATTTCGTTGGAGGCCTTGAAGTTTGGGCCTCCTGCCAAATGAAGACTGGGCCTCAGTTCTTCATTTTTTGGAGGCTTGGAAAATATGGCAAAATGTGTTCGGCTTCCACAGTTCGAATTAACCGATGGAATAAAAATGTGCTCTGAGCCCTTCCTCAGAGTGGCTGTCAGTTACCGTCATGACTTCAAATTCGATCTCTTAGCAAAGCTCCTAGTTCTTGGATGGGTCGAAGGGGGAGAAACCAGCTAGAGCTGCTCTGTCCAGCACAGCAGGCAGTGGCCACATGTGGTTATGAGCCCTTGAACAGGGGTAGTTCTAACAGACGTGTGCTGTAAGTATATAATATACACTGGATTTCAAAAACTTACCATGAAAAAAAAAGGTAAAATAAATATCTTAACGCCCTTTTTATACTGATTGCTTGTTGAGGTGATATTTTGAATACAGTGGACTGAATTAAATACATTTCAAAATTAATTTCACATGTTACTTATTTTAATGGGGCCACTAGTGAACTTAAAGTTGCATATATATGTTATATATATCACGGTATATTTCTACTGACAGCGCTGCTCTCAATAATCGAGTTTCTCCAATATTCATGCTGTAATGAAAGCTTTCGACATCTAGGTAATTTTTATTTTATGTAAATGTATTGCTTTGAAATCACCCTTTTCTAAGAAGATAATATTTTGGTCAGAAGGCTTTTTTCTCAATGGCTGGATGATAGGGTAAATTATTAATTTTCAAAATTCAGCTTTGCCGTACAATTTCACAGGAATTCAGTTCTTTCATGCCCCAACTTTACTTTTTCTTTACTATACAGGAAAACAGATGCCTCCAAGTCACAGTATCCGAGAAAACAGAACTCTCCACATGAGCCTGTGTAATACAGGCTCATTAAAAATACCAGACCCACAAAACAGTAAAAGAAAAAAAAAACTCATGCGAACACCCAGGGCAGTAAATGAAAACTTATGTTAATACAGTACTAAGAATGAAAATTGTAACTTATAAGTGTCTTTAAAAAGAAAGAAAGAAAGAAAGAAAGAAAGAAAGAAAGAAAGAAAGAAAGAAAAGAAAGAAGGAAAGAAAGAAAGAAAGAAAGAAAAGAAAGAAAGAAAGAAAAGAAAGAAAGAAAGAAAGAAAGAAAGAAAGAAAGAAAGAA
>NW_011888841.1:2683434-2686682 GCF_000151845.1 Pteropus vampyrus
GAAGTGTTGCGTTAATAAGGCCAAGACACCCCAGATGCCAGATCTAATGGCCTCTCCTCAGCCCCATCGTGATTTCTCCGTCCTGTGTGGCATTGCGGTCCACCTTCTTTGACTTTCTTTCTTTTTCCTTCTCTCTTTCCCATTCGGGGTTTCTCTGAGGGCTGCTCGCATGACAGTAACTCTAAGAGTGTACTTAACGGTAGGCAGCCTCTCACGCCTATTTATTTTGTCTCGTCACCCTGTGACCTCTCTTCCCACAATGAATAGGACTCAGCTGTGTAACCAATAGGACTTTGCAGAAATGACAAATGTGATTTCTGAGGCTGGGTCATAGAAGACATTGTGGTCTCCACCTTTCTCTTTCGGATTGCCTGCTCTAGGGGAAGTCAGCTGCCACGTGATGAAGACACTCATCTTAGATTCTCCAGCCCCAAGTGAGTCTGTAGATGTCCGCAGCCTGGCGGACAACTTGACTGCAACCTTACGAGACACCCTGAGCCAGAGACACCCGGCGAAGCTGCTCCCAGATTCCTGATTCACAGCAACTATGAGATCAAACTGTTGCTGACTTAAGATGCTAAGTTTTGGGGTAATTTGTTAGGCATCAGTAGATGAGGATGGGGTTGTATTCTTCCGATTGTGCGTTCCCAGACCCCACCCCAGGCCTACTGAGTCTGGTTCTGTGCCGAGCGAGCGGCTAGGAATCTGCGTGAACATCGCTGGGTGACTCTCTGACCCTCGGCGATGTGAGACTCACCAGTCTTTTTCGTTTTCACTGACTGCCGTCCGTCTCCCTCCGCTCGCTCCATGCCTCCCTTTCCCTACAGTACAGTCCCCCAAAGTCCTGCCCACAGCTGCTTCTCTCCTTATTGTGCATTCCCCGGACCAGTGTGTCTATTCTGGGGCTCGGAGCAACTGTGCTCCCGCTTCTCCCACTCTGACGCCTCCATAAAGCCCCTCAGCCCCAATATCCAACCGCCTGCTGGATGTCTCCAGGTGGATTTCCCTCAGGTTCGACATCAAATTCATACCTATCCTCACGAAACCTCCTTTGCATTTGTGTTCTCTATTTTTGTTAGCAGTTTATAACTTAGTCTCCGAGACTGTCATTTTTGATATCGTCCCTGCTCCCTCTTTTTCCCCTGACCCTCGACGCACACTCATCCCTGAGTTCTGACGGTCCGTCTTCCGAGCGCCCGCGGTCGCTGCCATGGCGGTTATTCCCAATCATCCCCCCTTCTCTGGCCTGTTGGTCTAACTGCCCTCACCCTACTCTTTCTTCACCAAACCTTCTCTTTTGCTCCAAACCTTCATTCTTCCTAAAAGCCTCGTGTCGAATACAACTAATCATGTGATCTTCTCACTTAAAACCCTTTGATGGGTCTCCCTGTCTTTTCCAATGAAGTTTAAACTCTTTGATGTGGCATGTAAGATCGCCATTGTGTGGCCCTCACAGGACCTTCCACCTTTGTTTCTAAAAGCCAGCCACCCCGCAATCCACCCATAAACACACATACTCTCTAGGCATAAGGGGTTTTCCATAATTTCCCAGATGTGCTTTGAAATTTCTATATCTTTCCTCATGCTATAGAATGAAAATGATCCCTTGAGAATGAAAACACCGTGACATGAAGCCCATTGCAAAATTTACCTATGGTGCAATCTGCGAGGTAGTCCACTTTTTCCCCATCTCATTTCAGTCCCTAAACCGCGAGAAGAGAAGGCAGGCCAAGGGCGCAGATGTAAGAAGCTCCACTGAGCTTCTGGCTGCCTGGTTGACTTTGGATAATGGGAGTGAAAAAGGCATGTGTCGCTTCCTGGGGGTCTTCCCCTGCTTTAGCTATACTGGTTGTGCTTCTGTTGAAAGACACGCTTATGAATTCATTGAGCTGATAGCATGTATTAACCCTGACCGAGGTATCATGGTGGATGTAATGATTGAGATCTGGTTCCTGCTCTTTGTCAACTTAGATAGACGTATCTAGCAGACGGTAACAACTGTCAGAAGAGAGATATTAAAATATCAGGAGACTCCACAAGTAAAGGAAATCACCTCTGGGTCGGAGGATGGGGAGTGGGGTAAAGTATCGCCTGTCGCCCACCTGTCAAATGTAAACCCCAAGGACAGGCATCTTTGTTTTGTTCAATTCTGTTTTTCCAGTACCTAGAGCTGCGTCTCACACACAATAGGACTCAAGAAGTATTTGTTGAATGATGGGAGACGGAATAAAAAAAATCGTATGGATAAGAAATGTGGGTTTAGGATCATAATCGTGGTCTTCTTGAAGACCGAGATGATCTCTACCTGCATTTTCATGGGTTTGCATCGTGTTTGGCATATCTTAGGCAGTCAACAAATGCTGCATGAATGTCGAATAAGTTCCAGTGAGGTATTTTTTCTTTCTACCCTTTCCACTATCTTATTAGTGGAGAAAATAGTCATGCCAAGCTGACAGTAGTTTTATAGATAAGGGTCTTTAAGAAACTAAGGGGAAAAAGGCAAGGTGATAGAAGATGAAACAAAATTAAAAGCTCAAGAAAATAACATTTTCATGTAATGCATTACCAGGAGTGCTTCCGAGAGCACCAGTTCACCTTCCCCCGAGAGCCCACTGAAACGGAAAAGTTGACTATTGGTGGTAACATTGTCAAACCACCTCGGTAGCAACACGTGTTCGATTTAATCCAAGAACCAAATATTGCTATATAGAAGTCAAAGCTTAAAGTTATTGCCAAATTATCCAATTCAGAATTAAATAAAAAAGCTAAAGACCCAGAAACCATTTCTGCGGCTGTTCTTCCCTGCCCCCCACCCCACACTGTGATCCAAACTTTTCTAACTGAAATTATATTCTGAGTATCAAATATTTGTGTCGGGCTCTGAAGCGGTAGCCATCTTTGCCTGTTGAAATTACTCGAGCCTTGCTTTAGTGAGAAGCCCACTGGATGCAGAAGCTAAACAACATGATGTCCCAGACCTGCACTGTGTAAGCAGGTCGAACAGAGATGAAGAAAGCAGGGGGTAAAAAAGCAAAGAAATAGGAGTTCAGATTAATTTACAGCCTTTTGGTAGAGCCTGCTCGTTGCCCACCGAAATCTAATTTTCCCTTCTTTTCCTCTGGCACTACATTTCCCAGTTGCCTTCGAAGCCATGTGAGACCATGTGACCAGTGGGCCATATGACCTCACTCTGGCCAATGGAATGTGGGCAGACTAGACGTGGGCCACTTTTAGGTTTGGTCCGTATA
>NW_011888841.1:2689257-2690690 GCF_000151845.1 Pteropus vampyrus
AAGTGTGACCCAGAGAAGGGAAGATTCGAGGGGGCACGAAGCTGTCTCTGAACGGATGAAGTGCTTAAGGAAGAGGAATTCGATTCGGTTTTGCGGGCACAGAGGGGAGAGCCATCGCCAGCGGGTGAAAGTTTCTGGGAGGTTGATCTCAGTTCAATACAAGGAGGGCTTTTCTAAGAGAGCTGTTGGCAAATATAACAGGCTTGCTCAAGAAGTGTTCAGTGGGGATGGATGACCACTTATTTGAAATGTCACAAAGGGGGCTCAAGTACGGATCAGGTGTTTGAACCAGATAAACCTGATGTTCCTTTCAACCCTGGAATACTCTGCACAAACGGATTTGCTCCAGCTGAAGAATGGATTTCAATAGTGCTTAGATATATCTCTATGACTGGAAAAGCATGTTCATGGTCAACAAATATTTTTGAGCTTTAGTGATTTGATGGCTATCAGAAAAGCTTTAGAAATTTTACTGTGAAAAAAGTGAAATAAATATTCAAATTGTAGAAGTCACTCATAGGACCTGGGAAACATTGAAGGGTAGCCGGCTAACCTTTTGGAGTGTCCCAAAGTACAAGCTTTAGCAGGAATGAACTTGTGCCACTCAAAGTCTTAAACTCATTTTGTGCCTAGGTGCCATCTCAACTTTAGAAAGCAAAAATAACTAAATATGTAAATAAAATGCTGAGTGTATTTACCAGAAGTTCATCTATCTTGAAAGAAATTGTTAAAATTACTCCAAGAGTCGACCCAGTAAGAGCTGTCATTCCCCGACTACCGTCAGTATATGAGATTTGGGGAAACTTGGTAGAGGCGAGGGATGATTTGGCGGCAGTATCAGAAACATGGTTTTCACAGTAACAAATTGTCCTGAATAATGGGGTGCCGTTGGCTGTACAGTGCTGCCTGCCGGCACCACCTCGTTAGTTCACGCCCCTCGACTACCGTAGCTGGAACTTTGACCCACAGAGCCAGACGGGCTGAGGAAGGCCAGTCTTGGGAGGGGACAGCGGGTGGCCAGAGCCAGTGGAGAGTGAGAGTCGCACCCGCTGTGAGGCGGGCGAGGGCACAAGAAAGGACACAGAGAGACAGCGTGGACGAGGCGAACACTGGGGGCTGGGATTGCAAACACCCCCGACCCCCTTGGATTCCGTCCTACCGGCCCCTCGGTACCCAACCTGCCTCCTGGAGAGCGCCCCCCGGCGGAGGTTCAGAGGGGCTAGTGCATATCCAGGACAGGCCGAGTCCTCATGCACGACGTCTATAGTTCTAAAAAAGGCAAATAGTTGGGGACCAGTAAGGATGTCCTTCGGGATCCAAGCGGACACGCAGAACCTTGGCCCGGGAGTGGGGGTTGAAAACCGACGACAACGACAGAAAATAAGAGGCTGTAGCAATCGGCCGCGCCCTGCCCCGCCCCGCCAAGTTAACCC
>NW_011888841.1:2692661-2703659 GCF_000151845.1 Pteropus vampyrus
TCGGTCCTGCACAGCTCACGGGAGGTGAGTGACCCTGCTGAGACCAGGAGGGCCCAAGAAGGCGGAAACGGGGAGCCTGGTTGGCAGGACAGCCCCGCCACTCCCCCGTACATCCAGACTTCTGGGGGGTACCTGACAGCTAACGAGCCCCTGGGTCCCAGCCTAAGACTACCTTCTTCCACACCCCTGGAGTTCCCAGGAAATCGTGTGTGGAGCCCGCTTAGCTTCACACACCCACCTCCTGTCTGGAGCTCCCACCGGGCACAGCCTGGCTTCTCTGAAGGAAAAACAATGAGCCTGGCTCATATTCTCACTTTGGGGGAGAGAGAAAGGGAGAGAGAGAGAGAGAGAGAGAGAGAGAGAGAGGTGGCCTGTTTGTGGGTTACCTGTGTTTGTGACCTCTGACCCCTTATTTATACCCTCAGCAGACAGACAGGTCAGGTTTCAGTTACTTGAACCACCTTTGTGGATGGGAAGGATTTGAAGGCCTGGCGGGACTGACTGCAGGACAGGCTTATTAGAAAGTTAACTTTCTCTTTCCTTGGAAGGTGGTGGTGTGTTCCCTCATGTCTGTGCATGTGGGCGCGGAGAGGTTTTCTTTCAGATGTGTTTTTAGACGATTGTTTGGCTTCTCCAGGTCTGATTTACAGGGGGGAGTAAAATCAAGTGCTTTTCTATGAAGTTTATTAGCCGAAATAAAAGTGGTAGCCTCGGTGGCCATCGGTGGCTCACCTATAACAAGTTCGGTTCTGCGGGGCAGGGCTGTCCTTGGCTTGTGGTCGAGGAGGACAGATGGACTGCCCGTCTGAGTTTCGGAGCCCGCTCATCGCTGTCCATCACCGCCGTCCATTCCAGATTTTCTGAGAGCTTGCTAACACGTTCGTAGAAGGACAGAGCTGGGCTACTGCTGATATAGAAACCAATTATAATTGGAGGAAAAACAGGTATTGATTAATATATATAAACCATTTTAGTGTGTGAAAATATTGCTGTTTCAGAGAAATCCAAGGTGAAGATGAAAAAAGAAAAACTGAACAATAATTAGCAATGCGGGGGAGGGGAATAACAAGTTGGGCTTTAACACAGAGTAATCAATAACTCAGGCCTTCCGCTTAGAGGTCTGAACGACGCCCTGAGTGTCCAGGAGCTTTCTGTGATGTCCCTGTCTGTCAGAATCAGTGAGAAAACACTCGCTTTAGGTGGGGACTCATCCATTGTTTGTTTTTTTTGTTTTTTGTTTTGACAAGGGGTAACTTTTTT
Source organism: Pteropus vampyrus (assembly GCF_000151845.1). NCBI lineage: Eukaryota > Metazoa > Chordata > Mammalia > Chiroptera > Pteropodidae > Pteropus > Pteropus vampyrus. The sequence continues at coordinate 2,693,922 of NW_011888841.1, forward strand.
GGTTCTCTTATTTTATAGAAATGTCTCTGAGGCAGGTTTCCTCTTCATAGAGGACCAGGTCAAACAGGATGGCAAGGAAATACCTGTGTGGCCGCCAGGGCTCTGCTCACAGCCCCTGTCCAGCCCGGACATTGGCTCTGCCTGGCGGGCGAGGGGAGCGGGTGGGCGGGGCAGCACGAGCGGGCCTGCGTCATCTCCTTCCTCCTGCTCTTCTCTGCCCCCAGTTCTAGCTCTCATTCCCGCAGACCCGGCGCACGTGATTTTCCATCCTCTCGGCCCCTTTCTCCCATCTAGACAATAGATTCATCAGGGTTCATCTACGGATGTTTCCAGTGTTATTACCGGAAGTGCGAGGTCTGAACACAGCTCGGATTTGAAGGCCGGGCTCTTGGTTCGGCCATCGGCTCAAAGATCTCAGAGCTCGGTGTATGGCGTGGCCCCTTCGGTCTCATGTCAGTCACCCATCCGCTGTATGACACGTCTTTTATGCCTCTCTTCCGAGGGGAGAAGTTATCAAGCAACACGGTCGAGAGCCTTGAATAAGAAGCTGGGAGTAAGGGTGGCCTGTCACCACCCAGTTGCAGAGAGCTCCCTTTCTAGGTGTTCGCATGCTACAGGGAGGCTAGCCATCGGCGTTGTTTCATCTCGAACTCCTTCAGGTTGACAGTGTGATTTCTGGAAGAACATTGATCATTTCAGAATCCCTCTAGGAATAAACAGTTTGGGGGGAGAAGGGTGGTGGGGGATGTTTTATGGAGCTCACTATACAGAGGTGTCTTCCTTAGAGAAGAAACCCAGGCAGAGGCTCTGGGATGACGATAAAAGGAAATTCGCCTTCGTTCTAGACCTGCGCTTCTAAAATCTGAACGTGCATAGAGCCACCTGGGCTCTTGCTAAAGACAGATTCTGCTTCTCTTGGTCTGGGGTGGCGCCGGAGGGTCTGTGTTTCCAACCAGCTCACGGGCGATGCCCTTGCTGCTGGTCCGAGGACCACACTTCATTCGCGATGCGGTAGGCTGAGGCATTCCTGAAGATGAGTCCACTTGACTCCAGACTTTCCGCCATTACTCTCAGTTATCCAAATGCAGATGGCCTATGAGGGAGCAGGTCCCCCCTCGTAGCTAATCACGGAGCTGAAAATCAGCCTTCGGCGAGCGCTTTCTTTTATTTTATCCACAAAAGGTGTATATTTAATAGACATTGTTCTGAAATGTGGATTTTCATTTTTGATTGCTTTCAGGGGAAAGGGAACATCACAATAGCGAGATATAATAGTCTCAGCTGGGAGAAAAAAAGCTTGTGCCCGATACAAGTGTTACAGAAAAAGCCTGAACCAGAGAGAAATTGAGAAAATGATCAGATGAAGCAAAGGGGGAAAAAGAACTCTATCAAAAACGAAATGCTTTGTCCCGGAAAGCCAGAGAATCAGCTCAATTCTTTAAGCCCCAGGAGAGCTTTATGAGCCCGAATTGGCCTTGGGTGACTTTTGGGCGGCTCTTTCCAGATTGTCTTTTGTAAATTAGGAAACGGGGCCCTCATGTGGGGCCACTGAGACCAAACACCCCGAGAGGACTAACGATAGGTTTATAGGCCGACACAGGTCCCCACTACCCCCAGAATCTGCATGGCCGCTTCTCCCTCCCTCCATCCCAGTGTGTGTCACCAGAGGTGGTGTTCGGGGGCCTTTGAGGGCTGCCTGGAGCAGTCCACCTAGGAGCAGAATAAGAGAGCTAAGGGTTTGCTCTAGAAATCGGTCCCCGAAGGTGAGCTCATTCACTCGTCCCTCTATTATGAGGAACGCAGGCCAGGCTCTGCTTCTTGATAGCTTTGGGGTCTTGAAGACTCCAGTTTTCTCATCCGGAAAATTAGGACGATGCTGCTTAATTTATGGGCCGGACATGAGGGGCGGCATCATGTTGCCGCTCCAGAAATGGAGACGTAGTAGTGAGGGTGGGCAGAGTCAATGCTGGGACCTTCCGGGCCTTTGCTTCATTCATTTAATGCACGTCGAGTGCCTGTCCCCACCCTGTGCCAAGCACTGTTGTACACAATGTCCTTTTTACCTAGAAGAACCCTCCCTTACTATTCTTTTGCCCAATGATCAAACTTCTGTTCAAGACCCAACTTCCAATGCCCTAATCGCTGTCATATTTCCCTAGTCGACTTTATTTATTTTTGTGTCCTGGGCACCCAGCACAGCATCTGACACATAGAGATACTCGATGTCGGTTGACAGCAAGAAAAACGATTCCCAAATTCCTACCACATCATTTAGAAGATAATTACCATGGTTGGTGGCAAAAGTGCAAGAATTTCATGGAAGCTGAGGGCACTTTCCATTTGGCGGTGGTCTAGGAGGCTGGAAGAAAAATCTAGAAAGGCTCTAGAGAAGAGGTAGCACCTCAAGGATGGGGTCCGAGGGAGGGGATGGTTGGAGCACCTCAGAAAGTTGAACTTCTTTTTAAAGAAATTTATTTTTACTTTTCAGTTACGGTTGACATAGGATGTTATATTAGTTTTAGGTGTACAACGTAGTGATTAGACATTTCTATACCTTGCGAAGAGATCCGCCCGGTAAATCCAGTACCCGCCTGGCACCGTGCGTAGTTATCACCATATTATTGACTGTTCCTGCACTGTACTTTACAGCCCTGTGACTATTCTTATAACTGGCAGTTTGCACATCTTAATCCCTTTCACCTTTTTTACTCATCCCTCCAACCCCCGCCACCACCCCCCCACCCCCCACTGCATCTGGCAACCATCAGTTTGCTCTCTGCATCTGTGAGTTTGTTTCTGTTTTGTTTATTCGTTTATTTTGTTTGTTTGTTTGTTTGTTTTTAATTCTACATTTAAGCGAAATCATATGGTATTTGTCTTTTCCTGTCTGACTTATTCCACTCAGCGTAATGCCCTCTAGGCCCATCAGAAAGGTTAACTTTGAAGTGAGAACAGAGACGATGGTTTATGAGATCTGAGAGTTGCTTACTCTTCTGTCCAGGAAGGCGTGTTTGATGATTTGAGCCTATGATGCTAAGTTCTAGGGAAAAACTTGGCCCAATATTTCCTCTTTCTTTAAGAAAAAGATCGCCGTACTACTCTAAGACAGTAGAAATTATCCACTCGAGAAGAAAAACAAATAGAAATAATTGAGTTGCTCACAAACCGGAATTAAAAGTGCATTTTAAAACAGCCTCTTAATTGAGAGGATCGTAATCGCTTTATTAATCTTAAACAAGGTAAAACTGGGAACATCAAAGAAGTAGAAATAATCCTTGACGTTAGTTGGAAATGACAATAAACTTGGGAGCGGAGGCCCGTCCGGCCCCTGGAGGGCAGGGCTGGTGGGCGGACACCAGTGTGAAGCTACAAAGATGCCTGGGTTCCAGGGATGGATTTTTATTCTTGGAAGTGAGAGGAAGTGCAGAGCTCGGCGAACCTGATCAACCACCATTTCATTGCTATCCCAATAAACTGAACTTTTCAAGAGAGAGGATGAGTAAGGTGGTTTTTTTGTTTTTGTTTTTTTTTTTTTAAATGAAGGTTCGACCTGGCTGTCTCACATTTCTGCTTGAAATCGGTGACTTTCATCTCCTGGAATTACCAGTGTGGGAGCAGAGCTATACAACGAGGGTCACTCCTGTGCTTTTTCACAGTGTAATGAAATCCAAAAAGACCTTATTTCTTTGGTCTGATTGCATTTATCGCAGATATATATGATTGAATTGAGTGAGCCAGTAAGGGAAGTTCTTTTGAGAAAAATGAAATCCAGCCTTACAGTGGGTTCTACAAAATCTGTGTGCACACAAGGCTGTTCCTGACCTAGCGGCTTTCCAAATTGGGGTTCTCGGTATGTGATAGAATCCGTAGGATTTCCCTAAACACTTAACCTCAGAAGATTCTGATTCTCTCCAGGCGAGAAACAACAGGATCTGCCCGTCATGTGGAAATTTGATAGGTTTAGAGGCTTAATCCTGTGAGAGGCTCTGATTGTCCTATTAGACTGCGTCTGTTTAACTCGGGAGTCTCGGTGTTAGAATCTAATCCGAGGGTACATTTTGACTGTTTCTTTTGGGGGGATGCACATCTGCAAATTTAAGTGATAGTAAGACAGCACATCCTCGATGGCTGATTGGGGCCACCTCTATGTTTAAATCGTACTTATACAAAATGGGGAAATAACGTTTAGAAACCCTCGCGGTTCTTCTGGGAAGGGCTTGCCCAGATTTTTGCCTTTGGAAATGGGGCACCTGGCTTTTCTCTGTCATCCTTCTGTTCATCCCATTGTTCTGTAGGTGGGAGGTGCTCATTTTCTTGTCATAATGACCTAGTGGATATGTTTTAGTTTCTTCAGGCGAAGAGCTGGAGAGGTGTAGGGTCCAGTTTCCCTTGCTACGGTCTCCAACTGCCTAAGTGACGGCGACATAATCACTGCCTCAGTTTTATTATCGTTATCTATGAAACGGGAATAATACTTGCACCCTCTGCCTCCCATGGTGCCTGTGAGAATCAAGTGCATTAATAGGGGAAAGTGTAAGTGTTTGAGGTCTCAACATCATCAGCCACAAACCAGCGATGAATGCCTGCTGCTTTCACTGCACCAGGGTCACCAAGAGCTCCCTTTGTTCTGAAGGGATGTAGCATGACAAACACACGGCCATACCCAGTGTCACAGGCCAAGATGGGTGTGTGCGATTGAAAGCATTAGGTGGCCGCTGAGCCTGGGTCCCAGTAGTCCCATAGAATCCCCTGTCGTGACACGGTGCCGTAGGTCCCAAAGTGGAGATTTATCTCAGAGGCTGTAGAGATGGGGGCGGAGCAGGGGAAGGCTCCCCCAAGATGAAATTTGAGCTAAATCTTAAGCAATAAAATAATTTTCAAGGCAGAGAGGTGTTGAGAGGGGTTTCCCCACACCTCCCCCCCGCCACGGCCTCAGAGAGAGGATAACATAAGCAGAGGCTCGGAATGAGAGAGAACATGTCCCGAACACAAGGACTAGCTCTGGGCAGCCTTAGTGCAGGGCAAAGAGATTGAGGAAGAGGCTGGACAGGCAGATGGGACCTACACGGCCGCTAACGACAAGGCTGAGGAATTTGAATGTTACACTCTAGTCAGCCGGGAGCCTACAAAATATGTCTTCAGGGGCACGGCAGGATCGGACAAGAATTTTTTTTAGCAATATGGAAGATGGAGAAGAGATAGACCCTCATGCATTAAACACTTATTGTGCATCTACCAGCACCTAGGTGGAAGGTGCAGTGGGCACAAAACAAAGCCCTGCCCTGGGGGCCAGTTAGGAAACTCACGCGTTGGCCCTGGAGGAGCATGATGGGGCTTTCACTAGCGAGGAATCAATGCGTGTAACAGACATAAAGAGACCGGGCAGCTGGCTGGACGTGGGGATGGAGCGAGGGCTGCTAGTAGGGACCTGGCAGTGGTCATCTGGAGGGAGGCTAATGAGTTCATTTTGGATGAGGACACTTGCTCTGCCTGAGGGACATCCATTTGGGCCCCATCTGTCCATCAGGCCGTTGAACACTTGCTTTGGTACTCAGGAGAGAGGTTAGAGCTGGAGATGTAGATTTCTGTGTCATCTACATGGGGAGGGTGGGAAGGACTGGGCTTTCGCAGGAGGACGGTGTAGAATGAGCCAAGAAGAGGGTCTGAGGACCAAGCTCAGGAAACGTCACGTTTAAATGTCAAGAGGAGACTCCAGTAACAGGGAGGAGGAGCTCGGTGATGATCCATGTCGGTTACAATAAAACTAACGACAACAACAACAACAGAACTTGATCTTGGCTATTGATTACCCAGTTCGATTCCAGGACAAGACATTCATCCTTATGTTATTATTAGGATGATGTTTAAGCACTTTGAGTTCCGGATGCTCATACCAGCTGGACCAAAAGGGGAGCAGGGTCGGGAGGGAGGAAGGCTGTGGATGGATGGCGGAGGATCTGCATGGCCACGTTTGAAGCCCAGCTGCAGAGGAGGCAGCCTATTTCCCATCCTTCATTGGGAGGACAGGGCTAACCAGAGAACAGGGCCACTAGGTGGCCACGAACAGCTCAGGGGTGTGTTCCTCCTGGGGATGTTGAGCAGAGGGGACCATGTGGGTGAGTGCAGTGATGGTGGCCAGGGGACTTCCTGCTGTCGCCCCTTCTTCTGCATCCCTGGGGGCGCCGGGGCCTTTTACGGGCTCAGTGCTTCCTGGGCATGCCCTTCCTTCCCGCATCCGCTGGCAGCCCTGTCATCTTCTTGGCCTGTCAGTTAATCTTCAAAGGTGTGATTGTTAGAGAGTGATCCCTCTGTCACCCCCCATACACACACCCCGTGACCAGCTCTGTCACCTAGCAGCAACTCACTTACCCTCTCTACGCTTTGCTTTCTTCATCTGGAAATAGGGGTGATAAGGCTGCTCCTTTATACTTCCCAGGGGGCGGGGTGTGCAGGTGTGGAGGAGGCAGGATCAGAAGACAGGTGTTTCATAACTACAAAACAGTTGCGATTGCCGACGTGGAAGGACATCTCTCTGCACCGCGCCTGGGGCTGTTTTTGCCTTTCGCTCGCCCAGGTCTGCAGGGAGGGGCCGGGGCTGCTCCGCACGTGGGTCCTGACCCCTGCGAAAGCTCATTTTGTGTGGCCGTGTCAGGCAGCTGCAGGAGCTCTTTTGCTGCAAAATGGGACGTGCCGATCTGTGCTCTATTCCTGCGGCTGGCGTGATCAGTGAATGGCCATGTCTGGAGATGGAGAAGGTCCTTGTGCCATTGAGAGCGACTTCTCAATAGCTGTGGGACCATGCCTAGTCGGCCCCTTTTGTGGGCTCGCAGAAGCCTCGGGGAAAAGAGATTGAACATGTGAGGCAGGCTGGCGATTCATCACAGGTGCTTCAGAGGTTCGTGGGGGAGGCCGGTGCTCCGTGTGTCCCTGTCTGCCTCCCCATCATCCTGAGTGGCGTTTCTGCCGCTGGAAGCATCTGGGCACAGCGGGCCAGCGTCTGCAGGCTCAGGTGGGACGGTGGGATGAACTGGGAGCTGCATTTAGATCTAGAGAATCGCTGAGTGCTTCCTCCGTGTCGAATGCCTCCTCTCACCTCCAGCTGTCGGCTGGCTGTCTCTAATGCTTGAGAATCCCATTATAGCTCTGCAGGTGGGATGCTGCTTTTGGGTGTCTGTGGGCTGGAGAGCTTGGGATTCCTAGTCCTTAGCGGGAATGCCTGGAAATCCTCTCTCTCCGTCTTCCAGCCTCAGAGCCCTTCAGGAAAGCAGCCCGCCGGCCGAGAAAACCTCACCGCAGCCCCTTCCTGGCCCCCGACCGTCCTCAGCCCTTTGCCACACATGGGCTCCTGGAATTCCAGAGTCTGATTTGGGGAGGGAGTCCTTAAAATAAAACCCCATCAACGGGCTTTGAATTAATCTAAAAGGGTCTCGCATGGTTTCGTGAGGTAGCTGGGCATTTATTCCCCAGAGAGGGGCTTTGCTGAAAGTCGCCTCTGCCGTTCCATTTACATGGTAATCAGCGTGCAGAGCTTCTGCCCTCTGTCATCTCCAGATGAAGGAAGACCTCGTTCTTGGGAGGCCCCCTAAACACACGGAGGGTCTGAAAACAGGAGTGATCCTGCCCCGTCTCTGCAGCAGTCACCTTTGCGCCTTGGGCGAATTGCAGCCGCGCTCAAGGGCAGATTCGGGTGAGTCCCTCGTCGCCGCTGCTGTTCAAACTGTTCTTTCTCAGCTTCTTCCTTGCAGTGCGGTTACCAGGGGCTTTAATCGAAAGCAGAGCTGGTGGCTGGTCTCTACCGCCGCTCTGCTACGTGAGCCGTGTTCATTGCACCTCCGACTTGGCATGCCCTCTAGTACCTGCTGTGTTGATGTCACTGCCACACTGAGTCACGTTCCCGGCAGATGTAGCAGAAGCTCACTTCCTCGGACATGCAAGAGATTGTACCAAGCTCGTTTCTCCCCGCACCCTCGATTTCCTTTCAACTCTGTTCCTGAAGAAAGACAGACACACACGGTCGTGGTCCTGGAGGTGAAGAGCAAGATGGCCACGTGTTCATTACGAGTTCCAGAAGGCAGATGCCGCACTCAGGATGGCCCTGTGACCTGGAGAAACGGTGCGGGGGGGAGGGGGCAAAATTCAAGTTCAGTCTGCTGACCGCGTTCGTGTGCTCTGCCCTGTGCGCTGGTCCCTTCGGCTGGCCTTCTCTCGGCGGCTCCTGGGAGCTGGGTTCCCTTACGTCACCCCCTTTCTGCCTTCACAGGGCCTTTTTGTCCCTTAAGAGACAGCTTGCATCTCACTTCTACTCCTCCCGTGAGCTCGTGGATGGCTCCTGCCTTCTCTAGCTCTGAGAATTCTCAGAATATGAGGAGCATGGACCGTTGGGCTGGGGAGGACCATGGACATGGTCTGGTCCAGGGGGCTTGACACGAAACCCTTGGCTCCCCCCTTGGGGCCCGCCTGGACAGAGTGCGGACTGAGGGGACATGGCTGAGCAAGCCACCCCAGGCCCCTACCTGCCTTCGCTGAGTGCCCACCTGCTTTCTGTGCTGAGCCTCATATCTCAACCTATGAAAGCACCATACCCAGTCCAACCCTGTCGTTCTGATGAGGAGGGACACAGGAGGTCTCAGTCACCCATGTGACACTTTAAGGTGCTCACCAAGAGCAAGAGTCTAGAGATAGACCCCCTGGGATCAAATCTAGCTCTACCGCTTGGTGGCTTTACATGTGGGGCCAACTACTTAATCTGTCTCAGCCTCGGCTTCTTCGCCTGTAGAATGGGCATGATAAGAGCCGTGCCACAGACTGTCGTGAGGATCAAATAGGTTCGCTCGTGGGAGGCACACAGAACAGAGCCTGGCATGTCGTGGGATCTGAGTTAGTGTTGACCGTCAGTGTCCTCATTGTCTTCATTATTGTTATTTGTTCTGTTTTTCTTGTAGAAGCTCCTGGAAGCTAGGATCCACAGCTGATTTGTCTTTTTTTTTTTTTTTACTTGGCCATGCTGTGTGTGTTCTTAGATACTCGGGGTTACTGAGAGAGTACCCTGACGTCAGACGCACCTCGTCAGGGTGGGCACCAGGCTGTCCCTGGGTGACCTCTCAAAGCGCAGCCAGCCTTAGCTAGTCCCAGACTCAGATCCCTTGCTCGGTCAGTGGTTAGTGGACTCTACAGCCACGTTCGGCAGCCAAGACCGGCTACTCTGTGAATGAAAAATATTTCTGAGGGAGCTTTTGTTATTTCTAAACTTTCTCTCCCGTCTTGCTGCTGACAGCTGGGTCAGGTGGTGACAAAAGCTGCGGTAATGGGCAGGAAGGACCACGAGAGGGTTGACGTCTGGCTCAGCCTTGAACCTTGTCCCTTCCTTGGTGAGTGACAGCACCAGGAGGGTCTGAGTGTTTCACTTTGACCTGAAGAGACTCAAACGTGGCTTTGAGCTCTGAGGGTGAGAAGCGAGGACGTCTTTCAGCCTCTTATCTTCCATCATCTGCTGTTATGTTTACTCAGCAGGAATTGGTTAGGCGCTTGCTATGTGCAAGGACTGTGTCAAGTAGGTACTGTGATTAGAAACAGGAGTCCGATATATCCCCAGCCCTCAAGGAGCTTGAGTTTATGTGCTGATACGCGATCAATCCGCTCAGGCTGCCATAACAAAATCCCACAGACTGGGGGCCTTAAACAACAGAGATTTATGCGCTCACAGTTCTGGAGGCCGGAAGTCCAAGATCAAGGTGCCAG
>NW_011888841.1:2703709-2715743 GCF_000151845.1 Pteropus vampyrus
ATCCGCTCAGGCTGCCATAACAAAATCCCACAGACTGGGGGCCTTAAACAACAGAGATTTATGCGCTCACAGTTCTGGAGGCCGGAAGTCCAAGATCAAGGTGCCAGCGGGGTTGGCGTCGAGTGACAGCTCTCCTCCTGGCTTGCAGGCGGCTGTCCACTAGCTGCGTCCTCACCTGGCCTCTCCTTGCCGTGTGTGCGTGGAGGGGGAGGCAGGAAGGGGAGGGAGCACTCTGGTGTTTCTTCCCGTAAGGGCATAAGTCATATGGGCTTAGGACCTCACCTTTAGGATTTCATCGAAACTGAATTACCTCCTTATAGGCCCTGTGTCCAAATATAGTCACATTGGGGTTTAGGGATTCAACGTGTCATATGGGGGGCGGGGAGGGTGGGCACAATTCAGTCCTTAAAAGATACTAAGGATAAATGTTCATTCTGATGAATATTTGAGGACCCGGAGCTCTTGTCCTAGCCAGGGGAGATCAGGGAAGGCTTCCAGGAGGCAGTGATAGTAGAGCTGAGTTCTGAAGGAGGAGTGGCAATTAGGTGAAGAAAGGGAGGAAGAAGCAATATGAACAAATGTATAGCCACATGAACTTGCCTGCGTCTGGGGGTGGGGTGGGGGCGTGGGGAGTTTACAAGCTGTTTACTTACCTATTCATGCATGTCATTAAGTCATTCACCAAACATTTCCTGAGGTTTGGTCTACACAGACTAATATTAAGACACTGATGGCAGGGTCCAGAGATGATCTGGAAGCTCAAATTTGTAGAGTTTCCCAAATTACAGGGCCATCATGTTTGCTCTAACCTAATCAACCTACTGCTAGACACTCCCATTATTCGATTATAGCTACTGGCCACTAAAAAATCAATTGCAAGCAGCTCTGCAGGCCACCCAGTGGGCCCACCCCTGGTTTAGGTCAGGTAAATATTGAATTATTACGTGGAGTTACCCTGAGGAGAAGTGACTGGTTAATATCTACTGTAATAGGAGGCTATCTCCAATCGTGTTTTTAGGTCATTTTGGATCTTTCTTTTATGGCGCAATGTCTTCTCTCCTAGTCAAAACATTTCCTTTGTTCCTCTTTTTCTTCTTCTGATACTTTAAGTTGAAACAAATGGAGCGTCTGAGTGATTTCTGGGTCCGGGTTTGGTTGAGGTGCCATTCTACGGGGCCTGTGTTATGAGACCTGTGGCCCTTTTCATTACAGAAGGGGCCTCGACGGAGAAGGCGGTGGCCAGGCCGACTGGGGTCTGCCTGCCCTGGCTCCCCGACTCTGCTTCTCACATCCTGGGCCACCCCACCCGCATCCCGGAACACGCGTGAAGACTTGTGTAGGCACTTCTCTGCCGAGCGTCTGTAGCTTTCAACAGGTTCTCAGATGGATTCATTACCCAAAAAAGAATTTTTTTTTAAAAAAAATCACAGGCACAGAACTGACTGCTTGGAGTGAGTCTGTGGTTAACCTACTGACAGATCCTGCAGAGAAGGAAGCCATTTTCAAGGGCTGGTGAAATTACTTTTCCGACTTTCTGTTTCCTTTCTCTTGAAGTCTGGGACTTGGACACCGATGGACCGGGGTTCAAGGTGTTCTGGGGGAAAGCAGGGCTGAAGAAGAAAAGCAGGGCGTCCGACAGAGTCATCTGGACCCACGGCCGTCAGAGAGCTGCCCCTCTAATTTAACCCTTCACCCTCCCTGTGCAATTAAAAAAGAAATCTGCTATTAAGTGGGTTCTCTATAAATATTAGAAGAATAAATAGATACAGAAGCAGTAGGAAGATCTTTGGTTCAATAAACATTTATCGAGCCTTTACCGTGTGTAAGGCACGGGGCCTGACAGGGCGGGAGAGTCGGAAGGAGACAGGCAGGACCCCAAATCCTGTGCTGGTACCGAAAACCATGTGTGGAAGGCATCCATCTGTATTTCTTCCCCCTGAAAATGTAGGCGGAATGTGAAATATTCCAATCAACAGGCGAAAGTGACGCTTTTGTCTCATGTATCCCAATAATTCCCCACGTTGTTATGACATATTGGGCATTACAGACTTTATCACTGTGATTATGCTACTCTTTTTAGTGTTATAAGATGATGGTTTAGTGGCACTTGAAAAAAAGTTTTTCGTTTGTTTGTTTTTTGTTTGTTTGTTTTTGCCGTAATGACTATTAGGAACATAATAAATGCCCCCGGTGATGAGATCGCTGGGCTACCCAGTCTGAGCTTTGGGTGAGTGGAGTTAGAGCTGGAGGGTCCCCGAGGCTGTCTTCATTACCCGTGTAGAAACGAGGCCCCGGGAGGACCCGTTTCACAGCCGGCCAGGGCCAGGGCTGGACCCGGGATGCCGTCTCCCTAGTGGGGCTTTTCCATTATCTTGTTTGCCATCCTTCAGACAACTGGAGATTGTGGCAATAGGACCCACCTTTTGGGGGTTATTTGGATTAAATGAGATCATGCACGGGAAAGCCCTTAAAACAGGCCTGGCCCAGGACTCGAGCTCCACGAATGCCGGCCCTCATTGCTTCTTATTCCTTCCCTCCTGTGAATCTCGTTCTCCACAAATTCATTTACTCGTTCTCGAATGGGTTCTTTTCCCTTCCGTGTCTTGCGTAATGTACTTCATGTGCTTATGAGCTGCTAAGCACTTCTTATAATTTCCCTCAGAACATGTATAGTTGTAGGGGACGTGCAGGTAAACCTTGCAATTTTGGGGGTAGCATTTAAATATGCTGTTGTTTTCAGTCTTCATCTCCCTGGGAAGGTCACCCTGTGTCCCCTCACCCACCCCCCGACCACGTCTCTTCATCTTTCCTCTGCCGTGGCTGGGCTGGGGCTCCCTAGTCCCCTGAGGCTTAGCCGAGAGCCCCTGGCAGTGGGCTGGCCCAAGGCCAGTTGGCAGGTTGCTTTCCGATGACATCCAGAATGCTGTTGACAGCTCTGCTTCCGTTTCCGGCAGCATGCTGGGCGGTATTACTTCCAGAGAATGTAAGTGCGAACTCTTCACCGTTTTGTGTGGTAGTGGGTGGCTGGGAGCCCATCGGTGCAGGAAGGCTGTGTGGTGTGACTCATTTTCCCTGAGCTCAGACTGCAGCGCGGGAGCAGGCAGAGGAGGGACCCTGCCCTTGGTGCTGAGAACGTCACACTCGTGAGCGTAGACCGTGAGGTCTTACTACGCCTTATTACGGCGGAATCAGCAAAGCCAACACAGAAGCAGTGGTCCCATGAAGCAATTAATGATTTGTGTGAGAATGTTAATTCAACGCAACATGCTAAAGGAAAGTAGATCATTGGTATTTGTCACGCTTAAGACCTTGTAACTAAGAACTGAAAATTGGAAAACTTTTCTTTTAAAAGTCTACGTTAGCAAGGATACCCAGCCCAGTAGGGTGGAGGTCAGGTCTTCGTATGCCTTAAAATGCTCATCTCAGCTAAGACATCACGGTTTTATAAAGTAGTGGCTTAGATTAATTATCTCACTTATGCGTTCAAGTTAGAATTACTAAGTACTCACTCTGTGAAGGGCAGTATCGCAGGTTGTGTAGAGTGAGCTCTAAGGTGGGACTTCTGCCCTTGCGGGTTGAGACACATTTTGGTGGGAAATGATTCTGTCCCCTGTGATTGTAACAGAAGGAAGTACGTGTCGAGGGCATAATCCGAACATCGCAGGGTCCAGTGGTGGGAAAGATGGCTTCCAGTTGGCTTGACAAAGGCAGCATTTGTAACAGAGGACTCCTCCGAGGTAGGCCTGGAAAGCGTGTACAATTTCAACAGGAGGAAATGGAGAACCGAGAATTTTAGAACAAAGAGCATGAGCATGGGCATTGCCATGGGCGAGGAGAAGCTGTGTTCATGTCAGGTCCGGACTCACTTTGACCTGAAGTGAGAGCGTGTTTTGGACACATTCAGGCTGGAAATGTAGTAATGATGATGATGAAGAGGATGGCTACTGTTTATCAATTACTTGCTTCATGCCAGACATTTCTAACTGCTTTATATATATTAACTCACTTAACCCTGTAAATGAGGTACTGTTCATCCTCATTTTGAGGCAAGTACAGCACAGCAGAGAGGCTGACCGAAGGGCAGGCCCCAGGTCCCGGATTAGGAAATGGCGGGGCTGGCAGGTCTCAATCCAAGCCATCGGCCCCGGCCCTGGTGTCTCCACTGCCCCTTGCCTCCCTGCCTCCAGGCCAGGGGGCACTCAGCCACGAGAGCCTCAGGTGCCAGACCGAGGAAGAGTTTGTCCGCTGCCCTGTCTGCTTGTCCTTTGAAGAGCTCTTTCCCCCAGGACAATGTGAACCCCAGCCCAAAGGTGGTTAAACCCAAAACCTCAAGAGAGAGGAAATCGTAACTAGGAAACATGATTTCCGAATCTCCTAAAAACTGTTTTCTTCCTAAGAACTTGTCCGGAGGCCATCGGTGAGCCTCCGGAAGGGAGCAACGAGTGTGAGGGGCGTGGTTCTCAGCGGGGGTGGTTATGCCCCTCGGGGGGCATTTAGGGATGTCTGGAGACACTTTTAGTTGTCAGGGCTGGAAAAGGGTGGAGTGCATGTGCTGTGGCCTCTTGAAAGTAGAGGCCGAGGATGCAGCTGGCTGTCTTACAGTGCCCAGGGCGGCCTCCGCGATGGAGAAGGATCAGCCCCAAATGTCCATGGGCCAGGATGGGAAGTCTGTGCTGGGGTTTAGTCTGGGTGTGGGCGGGGGAGGCGGGGTGGGTGTGCTGGAGGGGGATGTGGGGCAGGTAACCAGGAGGAGCTGTTTCAGGTGAGGGGTGCTAAGGGCCCAGGTGAGGTACTGGCAGCAGGAATGGGAGGAGAGAGAAAGCCGAGAAGACGTTTCAAAGGATGAATTCAAGAGAACGGAGGAGAAGAAAGATCAATGAAGAATGTGCAGCCGGAGGTTCCTGGTGTGGGTGTCAGGGAGAAGGCTGGAATCATTAGCCGTAATGGAGATGTCAGGAAGAAAAGCTTATTTTAGAAAGATGATGAGTTTGGTCTTAAGATATTTAAATTTTGACATGCAGGTGGAATTGCCCAGCAGGCATTTGAGAATGAGGTTGGAAAGAGAGAAGTTGGGGTTATAAATGCGGATTTAGAAGTCACCTCCTGGGAAGCAGTAATTACAATCAGGTTCAGTATTGAGAAGGCGGAGGGGTGGTGCCTGAGGGCCGGGAGAGGGGAGAGGACGGAGACCCGGGTCCGAAACCCAGCTTCATCTCTTAACAAACGCGTGATCTTGAACGCGTCCTTGAACCTTCTGTGACTCAGTTTCCTCACAGGGGACCAAGAGAATGTTCACAGAGATGGATGGGGAGCTGGGATAATGTGGTGTCGCCCTACTCAGGGACGAAAGGGTTTAGGGAGGGGGCGGCCAGCAGCGGGAAGCTGCAGCGGTGGACGGGGGGTGGGGCGAGAATCAAAAGCAGACCCTGTGCGAAGAGCCCACCAGTGACTCTGGACACAGCACTTTCCCGGTTGGTTTGTAGCTGCTCCCCCAATCTAAGTTGCCTTCGCTGGTCTTACCACAATACCCAGTTATTTATTTTTTTACAGCGCATAACAGAAGCTGTGACTATGTGCACTTAATAGGGAATTACTGGTATTAATCTCCGCCCCGCCCTTGAATAAGAGTGATATTATCGACGAGAGGGAAAGAAAAGATGAATAGACGAGAAGTTGTGAATGAGGGGAGAGAGTCGGCAGAGAGAAAGGCATGAGTATTTCTGCAGAATTCGTTTTTTCTCCCAACCCCCAAACTCCTAGCCTGGAACAGAAGAAACAGTGCCAAATGTTCCAAACTCAGGAAAACTGTCCAGACGGACTCAGGGAAGCAATCTGCCTGCCTTCCTCCCGAACGGAAAGATGGGCCTGCTTTGTTTCAGGGCCTCGGGGAGGACGGTGTGCCCAGCCTCCGATGGGAAGTGTGCTTCCTGATTCAACGAGGGCCATGGGATCTGGGGCGCCTGGCGTGTGGCCGTGAGGTTTTGTTTTTTTTTTTTTGATGTCGAAATTTGACTCATGGAGCCCATCAGATAAGGAACATGGACATTCCGGGGGAGGCTTTCCTCAGCCACGAGCAGTTCTCAAGCAATTCCGTCCGTGTATGAAGTGTAGACTGGCTCTTCCCTCTCTTACAGAGAAGCAGGCCGATTTCCTTCTCAAGAAGGGAAGGTCCAGCAGTGTGCAATGTCAGCCCAGCCTTGCTGTGTTAACGCCGGACAAGGGGGGTACTTGGACCCTCACGAAATCTGTTTTTAGTGGTATGAGCCCCTCACCTGAGAAGCTGGATCCCATGTCCACTTCTAACCCGGCAATGACACCCCTACCTGGCAGTGACACTTGTACCCCGGATCTGCTTATCTCATACCCCACGTATGTCGAACACGTAAAATCCGGCCATCTCTCTGAAGTATTGTAAGAATGATCTTTGCCTTTCAATGCTGAAACCTGCAAATGCGTCTTCCTCCATTGATTGGGTGGTCGGTCTCTCCATATATACTCATAAGGTAGACATAGTTCTTGAGGCTACGCACACAGCTCCAAAAAGCTGTAACTCACATCCCATTTGAACTCTTCTTGGGAGTCTGGCTGTTTAGTGGAAAGCTCAGGTTTTCTTGATGTGTAGTGTGCTCATACATTTAGTTTTTATTTTCTGAAGATGAGGCTTAGAGGTGGTCAAACAGTTCTACCTGTTGCCTTGGAGTTGGGCTGTGTTCTCGTTCTTTCTGTTGATGGAAATAAAGATGGAGGGTCAGGGACAATAAGTGTCGGGGACACCCACTGTGGTTCCCATAGAGATCACACGGGGACTCCAGGGAGTAGAAAACCATAGCTACTTTTAATCTTTTCCTCTTATTAAAAAAGATACATACATACACATATGTGTGTATGTGTTCATTACTGACTTTTTAAAAAGTTGGATAAACAAAACGAAAATGAATGTCACACTCTCCTTTTGTTAAAGATGCGATCTATGTCTCTTTTCTCCTTGTATACATTTTCCCCCCAAAAGGTGCTATATACATTATTTTGTGACCTGCTTCCGTCACTCAACAGTAAGTCGTGATATCTTTGATACTCTTTCAAGAGTTAATCTGTGTAACATCACTTGAACTCGCTGTGCGGCGTTCCATTTTATGTACATCTTGTAATTTATTTAACCATTGTGCTGCCCATACAATGATAGGCAAAAAACAGAGGCAATTTGTCCAGTGGGGGAAACAGTTTGAGAATTACAAAAAACAAATGTATAATGCAAGCTGTAATACGTGCCATTAGGAAAATGGGTTGGTATTGAAAGTGCTTATCTATGTGGGGGGTGGATCTAGCTTAGTCTAGATTGGGGATCTAGCTTAGTCTGGATTGAGGGAGTGTCCGAGAAGGCTCGCCTGGGGAAGTGAGCTTTGAGCAGAGCACGGAAGGGTTTAACTAGGTGAAGATGGAGGGAGAGGGTTTTCCCATCTGAGGGAACAAACAGCCCGTGCAAAGACACTGTGTCAGGGATAGCACAGAATGTTCGAGAACTTGATAGAAGGCCAGTACGGCTGGAGTGAAGAGAGCTTTTTATCTTTATTGGTCATTCGTGTTTTGTGTTTGGAGTTGTTGGTTCGTGTTCTTTGTCGCTTTTTCTGTTTTTTGTCCCTTCTTCATTTGTAAAAACTTTTCATCTATTTACCTTTCACGTAGACTACAATGGTCGTTCTTGTAATTTCCATTTAAATTCATTTATGATAATTCTATTCACCTTTTTTTTCTCAATGGTTTCTGCCATTAGGTGATATGCTTAGAAAGTTCTTCGCCAACCCAAGATTATTTAAATATGCACCTATCGTTTTGATATTTTATTTGTTATAGTGTAACTTTTCGTCAACCTGTAAATTCTTTTCTGCGTCTTGGGAGAAGCGGGATGTAGTATATCATCATCTAAATGGCGAGCCAGTTGTACGAACATTGTTTCCCAAGAGTTCGTTTTCCACCGTTTTGAAATGTCACCCCCACAATATACTAACGTTGTTTAGACCTTCGGGTCTGCTTCCGGACCGTCTGTTACATCCCATCGATTTGATGTCACTTTCTACGCCATCCCCACACAATCTTCATTCCTTGTCTCTTTTAAAATCTGATAGAGTATATCCCTACTCATTCTTCTTCTTTTTCAAAATGTTCTTACCTAGTCCCAGGGAATTATTCTTTCGGATACAGTTCTAGAATCATTTTGTTAATTTTCGAGATTAATTTGGGGGCAAGTGACATCTATTCAATACTAGTGTTCTCTGAAAAATGGCAAACCTCTCGGTTATTTTCAATCGCCTTTTGGGTTATTAGGTAGAACATTTCTAAACACAATGCCAGCCTTGAGGATATTGCTGTTTCATCTAGAAAACATCATGGACCTAGAGAACATGACTGCAGTGAAAACTAGGCCAAGGACAGGACATTGAGGACCCTCATCTGGTTTCTCCATCCTGGGGAAACTCATTTATACTGGGCCCCCATCCGATGCTTTGCACGTTACCTCATTTACTCTTCACATGACCAGCAAATTAGTGATCATTAGCTCTGCTTTACACTGGAGTCTGAGACCCTGAGAAGTGACAGAATTTGGCCAAGACAGGGAAGGGTAGTGATGGGCTAGCAGGAGGCAGGCGGTGTGTGCTGGCAGATGGTTGACATGGGATTGAACGCAGGCCTCTGTGGACACAAAGGCCCGCCTCTTTCTACGAGACTAAGATATTTGCTCCCCTCCTTCAGGCTGAGAGTGGCCCCTCACTGGTCATAACTGGGTGGGGCGTTGGGAGCGCCGGACATGGGTCTGGATGCACATGTGGTTGTCATCATCTTTGAGACGAGGTGGCGGAATGTTGGTTGTCTCTCCATTTGTGTATTTAAAACAAGATCTGGGCCTGTGAATCCTTGGGTGCCCGTCAGTGGATCCGGGGACCACTCGCAGGCACTCCCACGCTGGGTGCTCTGCGTGGGGAGCCTGATGGAGCTGCCCCTTCGGCTTCCCACGCAGCTGTCACAACTGGAAGGTGGCTCTAGGCGGGTGGGCAGCGGGACCTTCTCCAGGCTCTACTGGTGGCAGCTGTCCTGCCTCGTGGGGAGCCTGGGCTGGCAAGATGCAGGCGCAGCTCTGCCATTCTTATGCTGTCCGCCGTGCTCTGAGGGAGGCTGCTGGTCCCGTGATCCAGCTCGCTGATTGCATCAGAGCCCGTGGCCTGCCAAGTGCCCGGACAGGCATCTGGCTGTGCGTTTTTGGCTCCTGTGACATAGTGGGGGACAGGTGGAGTGACGAACGCCCCAGAGACATGCGTACCAGGCAGGCCCAGTGCTGCCACAGTTCTGGTACATACCTTTGGGTGTTATAAATTTACCACAACAACACTTCTGTATAGAACACCGTTGCAAGATCTGCCTCCAGATGAGGACTGCGCGGTCAAACCTGTCTATTTTAGCCATCAAAGTTGCTTTTCTTCCCTCTCTTGGAGCAGCTCTCCCTGATGTGTAAATCACATTAAAGCACAATGTGCAACACACACGGGATGTAAGGTGTATGAGGTCAAGTATATCTTTTTCTAGAAGTCAGTTTTGTCTGGGCGCTTATTGTCTTTTTGAAACAATGGAATTTAAGGAATGTTCCTACAGGGAGTTTGAAGCTTTGGACATACTCCCTCCCGCAGCAGGCCAGTGTGCCCTGGCCTCTCTCTCTCCCTACCCGCCTGACCAGCTCACAGGATGGGGAGGGCCCATGTTCCACCCTCTGTGGGGAAGAGGCCATGCTCTTCAGCCCTGACCTTTTGGCTGGAACCTCGTAGACCCCGCTCCCCAGCGGTCAAAGCGGGGTGAGTATCACAGCCTTTGAACAGAGGCCCACTTTGTATTAGCAAGATTTAAAGGACTAGGCGTTGATGGGCCCTTCCTCACCTTCGAAGGTGGCATGTCTGCTCTCAAAGCCTTCTCTGCACAGGATGCTTCTCCTGCCTCTTCTCTAACATGGGGTGACTGTGGGGTTTAGTCCCAGCTGCAGCACGGTCTACTCACCCAGCTCCACACCCCACGTGGAGGCCTCACGGGGTCAGGCCGTTCCTTTGTGTCCGCTGAGACGACCATGTCTTCCTGCCACCCCTTCGGAAGGACTTGTGAGCCTGTGACTCTTCCAAGCTTCCAGGTGGCGGGGCTGAGTGGACGAGAGCTGAGCTGGCTTGGGCGAAGGCATGGTGGGCATGCACGCGGCTCCCCCTGGGTCTCAGACAAATGGGGTGGTTAACCTCTTGCCACTGTTCATTTTTTCTCGGGGTACTGGGCCTCGTACTAAAGTCCGTGCCACAAGCCAGAACTCTCTTCCAGACTTGACTCTATGTGGTCGTCTTCAGGGAATGAGATTCCAGCAAGACGATCACGAGGCTCTATTATTACCAGTAATTCTTAGCCTGGTTGAGTAGAATAAGACAGCTTTCAGGAGATGAAGGATTTCTGGGTCATTGCTCGTTCATAGGAGACCTGGGGTTCAGAGCTCACTCCCTTCGACTTAGCAAGTTGGTGTCTGCGTCTCTCAGGACTGTTGGGACCCGCCTGGGCGGTGTGAAGGCAGAGTGGTGCGCAGGCCTTGGGACCCAGTGCTTCCTGTGGGCCTTTAGGGGTACAGCCCACAAGGCTTGCTAAGTCAGTGGTGTCCCAGTGCATCAGGGAACCCAGGGCGATTTCCACAGATCCCCTGGCCTCGCCCCCAGAGACTCAGAGAAGGTAGACCTGGGTGGAGCTTGGACATGTAGGAATTTAACAGCCACCCTGTGAGTCTGATGGGTAACTAGCCCGGGCTCTGGTGACCCCCTCAGTCTCACGGCAGATCTGAGACGACTTGACATTCCGGAGGGACGGTGGCTGCAGCCTGGCCGGCGGGAGACACTCCAGAGCTTCAGGGGATGGGAGCTGGCACGGTGGAGCATACGGGGTCACCGCGTCCCACCCCCCCAAGGCCCATCCGGGCTCCTTCTCAGCAGATAAACAGACCCAGTGTCTCGCCTCTCAAATAAAAACCCTTCCTCGATCCCGGAGATGACAGTCCGTTTTGAGTCTCTGTCCTCACTCCCAGCTCCTTCTTCAACCCACTGCAATATGGTTCCCACCCCGCCACGCCGCCGAAATTATCCCGGTCAAGGTCACTGCCAGAAGACACGTGAACACCGCGTCCGGACACACGGCGGAGTGTTGTCCGTTCTCGTCCTTCTTAAGCGCTCTGCAGCTCTCCGTGACTCTCTCTCGAAACGCCCTGCTCCCTAGCGGTAGACTGCGGGGACTTCACTCTGCTCTGTCCCCGGGGTCCGTCCGGTTCTCATCCCCTCTCGCGCCCCGTGGTGTGCCGCCTACGCTTCTCTACCCCCGGGACTCGAAGCGCGGCTGGGACTGAATGTGTGTGTCCCACGCAGAGTGTTTTCCTGGACCTGAGGAGGATATGCAGCCGCCGGCCGCACATTTCTAGGGAGTTGTCCCCCATGCGCCTAGCTTGTCTGCCCCCAAGGTTCCCATCTCGACGAACGGCGTTGTCGCCTTGTCCTCCACATCAGAGGCTTGGATCACCCTGGGTGTCCAACCCAGTCTGCCTGGCAGTTCTCCACCATAGCTGCCTGGAGCATCACCCCCCTCCCTGTCTCCGCTGCCCTCGTTCCAGATCTGGACCACTGGAGAAGCTTCCTGGTGGGTCGCCTGCCTCCAGCATCGCTCCTTCCCGTCCACGTTCCCCACTGCAGACAGACCCGTGGCTGCGAACCCATCTCTGCTTGTCCCCTTCACTGGTTTGCCTCGCTGCGGGTGGAGTGTGAGCTCTGAAGCGTGCAGTCCGCACCTGCCTCTCTGTCCTGCTCGTTTTTTTTTGTTTTTTTGTTTTTTTGTTTTTTGTTTTTTTGTTTTTGCTCTTCTCTCTCTTTTCCAGCCGTACTAATTGCTGAAGGTTCTCTAGATGCTCTGGGCAGCCCCCCGGATCTGTTTACAGAGCCAAGGACCCAGGTGTTCCTCTGAGCACGGTGGCTCCCAGCCTTTA
>NW_011888841.1:2717111-2723401 GCF_000151845.1 Pteropus vampyrus
TGAGCGGAGTGGATTTGGCCAAGGCCTCGCAGATGCTTATGGGCTTGCAGATACACGTGGGCTTCTGCTATGGGGACGCGGAACAAAGGCCGTGTCCAGCTCTGAAAGCCGAGGCTCGAGGCGAACAAGGTGGCTGGAGAGGCGGCGTGGAGTGCCGGGCGGCAGTCGGGGTGGTGTCCACCCCGTGTGCCAGGAGCACGTGGCCAGGGACAATCACTGGGCTGAGAACATGGCAGGAGATGGGCACTGTGAGGCACTTCTGGAATCGTCCCCACCCTTCTCAATGCCTCTGCAGCCGGAGGGAGCTATAGAGGATGCGGCATCCAGCGTAGGGCCACTGAGCCACCACGGGAGGACATTCTAACCCCTGGTCCTTTTTCCCTGTGGCCTGAAGGAGACGCTTGTCTTTGGAGGCCTCCATCTTCCCGTGATTACTGCCAATCACCGAGACTGCAGAATAACTCACTCTAGGGCGGCCGGGCCACATCTCTGTGCCCAGCGTGCGTGTTTTAAAGTCTCAGATCCAAATTATAGCCTTAAAAATAACTAAAAACCGCTAGGTGAAATGAACAGATTTTAAGAAACTTTATATATCTCCGTGCAATGAACTAGGAAGGCTGGTGTTAGGTAATGGGAGAGCTCGAAGATTGTTACAGATACCAGCAGCAGTAAATATCCAATTTTCGCCAGAAAGCAAGTAATTTAATCCCTTTGATGCTTGTTGGGATTCAGGTACCGTGTCTGAATATAGATACGTCATTTATATATGCACTATCATATTTTCTGTAGATATGTGTGTATATGGCCGCGCATCCTCCAAATATTTGAGGAACCGCGTCTCGTGTGTTCTATGGCCACACGTAGTGTCCCCGACATGCCACCCCGATGACTGCATCACTTAGTACTTGGCATTTGGCCAAGAGGACTAGCGCTCCGAAGCTGGAGAGGAACGGGCTGTGACCCGTGCCACATGGTGGCTCTCTCCCCATGACGTGGCCCGCTCTGCAATCGGAGGCCTCTAGAAGCGCCACGTTGGGATTTCATGAAGCAGAATGCGGGCGGGAGGTCAGCCCGGGACTGCACGGCGTCCTTTCGGGACTCAGGACGGCCTGTCCTGCTGCCTTACCCGTGAGCTGTTGTGTCCACACTTTCACCGTTGTTTTCAGGATGATGTGGGCATTTTGTCACTGCCCTTCAGCGGCTCCTGTGGGATGATTTCCTGACGAAGGCGACGAGAGCGTGTGTTGTCCCTGGCGACTCCGCATCGTCACCGCCAGGCTGGGGTGCGGGCTCCCGGGCCCTCGGGGCTCCCCGGGCTCCGGCTCGTGGAAGCAGATGGCTTGGTCAGAGTTTAAAAAAGCCACCAAGTCATGTGAATCGAGGCCTTGCACAGCGGTGAGTTAGTCAGGCGCGGGGTGTTTGGAGAGCCTCGGGCTCCGCCAGCCTCTTTTCTGCCTTGCACAGATAGCATCAAAGGCCTTGGCGGGAAACCAAAGGCTTTTAAGTAGGCAGCGTGGGGGCGACTGTAATTCCAGGCCATGCCTGCCTTTGCTGTTCGGACGCCCTTTTAAGTTGGGTTCAGCCCAGCCACGTGGGGACACAGGTTCAGCTGTGTTTTGTCGGAAGTGATGGAGTTTTGTTGGCACACGAGTTTTCACAGCTGGCTTGGGATGGGAAGAACACAACAGGAAAAAACGTGCCTCTGAGACCTCCGTGGCCCAGGGCGTTGGCGACGCAGGGATTCGAAAGCACCTCGTGACCTCTAACGTGCCACCAAATCCAATCTAAGTCGTCGTTATTGTCCCTCTTCTGATTATTGGCAGTAGCCGCCACTCCGAGCAGCTGTTCTCGCCAATGCCATCAGAGAACATAGTACGAATCTGGTGTTGAAGCAGAAGCGTAGAGATTTAATAGGTGACCTTTGAGTGGATCCACTAAAGCAACGGTCCCCAACCTTTTTGGCACCAGGGACCGGGGCTCCCATGAGAATCTCATGCCTGAGGACCAGAGGCGGAGCTGAGGCGGTGATGCTGGCGCCGGGGAGCAGCTGCAGATACAGATGAAGCTTCGCTGGCTCACCCACCCCTCACCTCCTGCTGTGCAGCCCGGTCCCTAACAAGTCACAGACCAATGCTGGTCCAAGGACCGGGGGCTGGGGACTCCTGCATTAAAGGGCTTGGATGGGCCTGTCTTGGAGAAACACCCTCTCCTTCAGTGAGTCAGTCAGATGGGGGTGTACCTCCAGCACTCATTATGGCAATGGGGGGACAGCTGCAGAAAAACCGTATGTGGGCGCAGGCATTTTTATTGGGACAGAGATCCCAAATCCCCATTTGACAGCCCTCTCTCCCTGCCATCCTTCCCTCTTTTATTTCTGGTGGGTAAATACTTCTGTGGGAGGAGGCCCTAGCTACATGGGGCTGTGCTACCCGAGGACTCCCCTGTTTTTACATAAAACCCACCAGCTATGATGACTTGTACCATGAGACTAAATGCTACAATCAATTGTGTCTACCATCTGTTTACTTGCATTTGTCTCCACTGTACTTGAACTCCGAGGCTCCTATTGCCCGGGGTGCTAACTGTACATTAGCTACGTGAGGCAGGAGATGTGCAGTTTTATTTCTATTAATGCCAAGAGAGAGAGAAAGTTAAAAGCAGTAACTAAGACAAATGGCATTGTTATTGGCAGATCCTCCTTTCTCTGTCGACTAACCTATTTTATTTTTCTTACTGTGGACTTTATTTTCTCCTTGGTTGTTTTCCGAGTCTCCTTGTTTAAGACTTAAAATTCGATGAAAATGGGTACTGAGAGTCTTAGGAAGGAATAAAGATATTTCAGGAGAACTCAGAAGGCATATTAAGCAGGTAAGAGAATGAAGGCCTGGGGAATTTCCCAAACAAAAACGTTCGTTTCTTAAATATGATGGGAGAACAGCGATATGTGGGTTGTGGTTTGGTTGGAAATCCGGCCCTTGGAATTTTGGACCTTTGATGGCCCTCCCTTGCGACAGCATGCCAGTGTGCTTTTAATTCAGTGGTGGGAGCAGAGAAATTACAAACTTCCTCAACTGAGAATGTGCTTAGGAATCAAATGAGTGTGATAATGAGGATGAATGTGAGTTGCTTTTCTGAAAAAATACGAAAAGAGAGTAAGTTGTAGTCGCATGCATAGGAGTGTCTTTCATCCATCTACCTATGCTGTCATCTACCCACCTGTCCGTCCATCCATCCATCCATCCATCCATCCATCCATCCATCCATCCATTAATGCATCCATTCATTGGTCCACTCACTAAATCAATTTTTACTGAGCCCCACACATGTGAAAAGCCAGCAGTAAGGACCTTAGTGACGCAGAGCTGAATCAGGAATGTGTGTCTTCCAGGAGCTCGGCGTCAGAAACAAGCACAGAGCACAAATGACTATAAAAGAGAGAAAGCAAATGTTGATGATGATGATGATGATGATAATAATAGTAATAGCAATAATAATAATATAAAGAAAATAAAAAAGGAACACACAGATGACATGCTGGGGAAAGTTGGAGGAGAGAAAGTTACAACCTTTGGAAAAAGGACATAAGAGTGTGAACACATGGGAAAAGGCAGGGAAATTTCAGGCAAGGTGTTTTCAAGTTTTTTGGAATGAAATTATAAATAAATCAGAACAGAGAACTCATAGTCATTCTTACTCCTTTATTGATCAAGAATAGGATAATTTGGGAGAAATAAAGGCCATTGATAATCCCCAAATTTTATTTGCATGTGTTTTCAGGCTTCTCCCTGATTATAAATAGAAAACTGGACTTATACACCCCCTATTGTCAATCTTCTTTATGCCCATCGATAAGGCTGCTGAACTGAAGCGGAGTTCACCCCCAGAGGGTCCAGCGAGCCGGAGAGGGGGCCGATGTTCGCAGAGGAGGCACGCCAGGTGCTCGGACAGGATCATTGACTTCAGACTGAAGGACTGAATACAGGGGCTGACGTTTGCTTTCTTGGCACCATCCGGCAACAGATGGCCTTGGAAGCCAGGTGGAGGGCGCATGGTGCTAATGGTCATCAAACTCTAGGCCAAAATAAAAGTTTGTGGAATGGTAGTGGGGGCAGAGAGCTCGACAGCCAAGAGGATCCATCAGGGAACCAAAGGGTGGAATTCTTGATGGGTTCTGAGCAGCCATCTAGTCTACCAGCCAAGGCAACAGGGACCGCCCCCGAGGCCCGGCTGCTGACGTGGGGGCCTGACGGCATTGTACCCAGCAAGCCTGGCAGATGTTTCTGAAATCAGGACACGAGAAGATGATGAGGGACTTGGGACAGGGTCGATGGGTGGCTACGGCGGCGGCAGCATCAGTTAATCTTTCCCTGGGCGGGTGCTCTGCTCTTTGAATGGCGTGGGCGGTCAGGCGGAAAAAGCAAACACAGAGGTACGTTTTGATCAGAGAGGAGTCCCCGATGTGTCTCCCCAGAGGAATCAGGATGTTTCCAGGACACAGTAGGTGGGTTCTCTATTCAGAGCAATTCGGACAACTCCGTGCCGAGTACTGGATGGCCAGAGCAGGAAGGAGGTGTAGGTCTTAGTCCTGGCTCGGCCACCTCCCTGAGACTGTCAGCCAGCCACTTAACATCTCAGAGCCCTGGTGTCCTTATCCCTAACACAGAGGATGTCAGGGCCCCGTAAGGACTAAGTGAGACACCACACCTGAGCGCCCTTTGTGCAGCAGCTGGAGTCAAACACATGTAAGATATTTTAACAACGGTCCTACTCGGACGTTTTGACACTGTGATGATCACGTCTAGCAGCAGAGGCGAAAAAGGGCCAATTTTCTTAAAATTTTTTTTAGAGACCACTCATTATTTTCCTGCTGACGGATGACATTGCCCCGTGGTGTTCCGTCTCTGTCCAGTCTTGAGTATGGAAGGAAAGATCGCCTTTGTGGGTACAGAGATTAGAGTCGACTGTTGAGAACTCCGTTCTCTGCCCTACACTTTGGACTAGAGCCAAACAAGAAATTACTCCCGAAGAAAATGTATTTTCAGCAAACTGGTACTTTCTAAATGATGGTTTGACCAAGGAGACTTTGTATGTAAATGAAATATCTTATTGGATCTTTGTGGCTGCTGACAACTCCCTGTGATAGCGTTATGCAGGTGGCCCCTGGCCCAAGGGTGCCCGGCAAGGAGAAGACTGCTTATCATGGCCCCTCATCAAGGCTGGGCTCTGGCCTGGAACCCCATCTGCCTTTTTCTAAATGCACAAAGGCTCCTGAAGGGCTGGCTGTGGCCCTGTGCTCCTCCTCGCTGAGTCAGAGGAAACAGAGCAAGCGGGATCTTGGAGCTGCTCTCCAGAGCTCCTCAAGTTCATGGCCCCAAGCAGGCGGGGTCACCTAATCTGGCTTTCACCAAATAATAGGGAAGTCATTTTCTTTTGTTCTCTGTGCTGATTGGGTTGGAATCAGAGGATGAGTTACATGTGGTTTATGAGAAACTGTGCACATGGACGAGGCTTGGTATGAATTGCGAATTGTCTTTTCTTAGAATTCTGTGAAGCTACCGCAAGTTCCAAATTTACTCTCCCCTGTCACTCTCGATATATTTCCGTTAGAGTCATATCTTTTTTTAATTTTTCTTATGGCTAAATTCCGTCAGATGATGGTATTATTTGGGAATTCTTTTACTTTTTAATGAGCTTGTTTATTTATTTTTTTAATAAAGACCTCGGCACATGGGAGGGTTTTTCTTGTCTTCTGGGGGAGGCAGGAGAGAAAGGACACTGATGTCAAGCCGCGTAACAAGAGCCGGCTTTTCATTCTCAAGTCATTCAGATTTCTGGGTGCTCCGGTTCCTTCCCCGCTTGGCAGAATGGAGGCAGAGGATCTGGAGGCCCATCTCGACGGCGCTGTGGGAGTGGCTGTCGCAGAGACACATGAGAAAAGGGCCCCGCACTGGGGGACGGAGCACTGATGTCGGGGTGGGGTGGGGAAAGTGTGAGTGTGTGTTTGCAACTAAGGACCCTGCAGGCGAGAACAGCCAAGGCAATTGCACTAGGCCACGCTCCACGGTTCTACCTGCGAGTGCCAACGCCTCCTCATTACACATTCACACAGAGACCCCAAGTGCAGAGGTGGCATCTGGGTGTAGGGAAGCCTAGATGTCCTCATGGATGGGGGTGAGAGACATGCTGGCTTTGAGTTCTTTCTCCCAGAGTCCTTGGCCTCTGGTCGTCGGGTGTCCCCCTGGCATCCAGGGCCAGTGTCCACGGCTGGTGTATCTCTTGGGCTTGAGGTC
>NW_011888841.1:2725271-2729927 GCF_000151845.1 Pteropus vampyrus
GGAAGGAAGGAAGGAAGGAAGGAAGGAAGGAAGGAAATCAGTCCTTCTGGGGGCGAAGGAGGAACACGAGCTGTTGGCAGAGTCCACTTCTCCAGGTTTCTTGAGCACTTTCTGAAAGACCAAATGGATTTAAAAGCAGAATCTTTCCTGACCCAGGTTGAGATCTGAGAAATTCTGAGACTCTGACATGTCACTTGAAGCCCTCCCCCACCGCCCCACACCTACCCACTGGTTTGCGACTGTCCTGGACAAGGTCCATGCTGCCGGTCCGGACCCCCGCCGCCTTCACAGGCACACCTCCCGGCCTCAGAGGCCGTCCCTGCCTTCTGAGACTAACCAGATCCTACAGTTCAAGGCCTCCCGAGGTCGGGTCATGTAGGGAGAGACGGGGCCGGACAGCTCTGCATTCAGATCTCGGCTGGTGGGCAACACCGTGAATAGAGATGGACAAATGTGGGGCTTTTCCTTGAGCCTCTGAGGGAGGGAGCCCCGCCTCCTGGCTGCACCTCTGTGATTCCAGCCAAACCCCTGCCCTTAGACCTCAGTTTGCCAATCAGGTCATTCTCATTTCACTTGAATAGCTTTTCAGAGTTTTCAAAGCACTTAGGGATCCTTACCTCCTTGGGCGTGCCATAGCTCTGAGAGATGAACACGGTATTTCAGATCCCTCTTTTTAAGATAAAGGAATAGGCTCTGGAATCTTCCATAACGTGCTGAAGGTCGTGTGTCCCTGAGAGGATGGAGCCAGCCCAGCAGCTGTGATTTATGCTGACCCCGCCCCGTATGGGAGTGAGTGATCCGATCCGGGCCATTTTCCTCTGGTGCTGAGTTGATGCTGGAGCTGCTTTCGTTCCCAGCCCATCCTATTTGCCAGCTAATGAGACAAACTGTAGGCTCCATAAAAAATTAAACAGCAGCTGCTTCATTTTCTTCCTCTCCAACTTTGAAATTATGACGATCTCATTTGCATGGCAGCTCAAGGTGTGACTGTCTCGGCCTGTAGGAGCCAAAGGTTCTTAAATGGAACCAGGATCACATGGTTTTTCTCTAGATTGGCTGGCATGAGATATTTTGAGCCCCAGCGTTCATGAACCGAACCATTAGCCGTGCAAATGGAGCACATGATTCCTGCTCGCCCTGTTGGCTGCTAATTAATACTACTTTACAGGTGGAGGCACTACCTGTGGCTTCTCACTGGAATGATTGCAAAGAGATGAAATTAGAAAATGAATTGAGCTTAGAGAAAATTAGCAAACGGCTGAATCCTAGCGCGGGAAGTTCTGTGCTGTTCTTTCAGCAATGAGAACGGAGACACAGTGCGAGCCCCAGTCAACCCCAGTCCTAAGTACAGATTTTTCTACTTTATTTTCTGGCCAATGATACAGCACAGGCTGCATCTGGACGCTGAAAGAAAGCAGACTTATTTGCTCCTCTGCTATAGAGGTTTGGGGATTTTATAAAATTTTGTAAGAAAAATAATAACAGAAAAACCTGAGCCTGTTTCTGAGTGAGCAAGTATCTGCATTTTTTTTTCCTTTGCATTCATCTTAAACTCATTTATTTCTACATTCGACGGCTCACGAACACCCTCTATCCGCATCGCTACTGTCATCCTGTGACGGTGCATTTAAAGCCACCAATTAGGGTAGAAATTTGTAGATTAAAAAGGACCAATTTTTTGATGCCACTTAGTGAATTTTTCCCCCTTTGTGTAAAGCTGCTCTCCAGCAACCCAAGGCTGCTCGGAGAACATCTTACGCGACTTGTAGCACGCCCCTTCATCATCCAGGCGGCGTGCAGGCGAAGATCAGAGCAAAGGAGATTCGTTTGAGGAAACCGGTGCTATTTTATCGGACCATTTCCGCTTCACCTCCTTGTCCCACAAACCAACTAACTCCACTGACAGGGTATTTACAATACGGTGTTCTGGAAATTAAGTCATTTCAGGTAGGATGTCACGGTTCTTCCTCGATCTCGACCAGACGCTGTTTCCTCCTCAGCGTCCATCTGTTCTGCTCTGTCCCCATCTCGTGGTGCCTGCCCAGCGCGAGCATCGTTTATTTCCCATATGCCGGCAACCCTCCCGAGGAGAGAGATGTAAACCACGCCGGCAGCATTCTGGATGTCGACAGCCTTTACGCATCGACTGCGGTGTCTTGGCCTTCAGCGTCTTGGGCCCTCACAGTTCACACCGGCCCTCCTGCAGGGGGGCGAGTTAAGGAAACCGCTAACGGGACCTTAAGTCGTTTGCAGGAGTCTCCGTGAAGTTTGATACGCGCCGAAGCAGAGCGAGACCCCGGTAGCTCGCTCCCCTGGAAGATCCTCGCCGGTTCCGTTCTGTGTTTGATGTTTGAGACTGGGCTCTGTCAGCTACTCCCCATTTAACACTGCTTTGCCATTAGGGTACATTCAATATAACATTTGTTTCTTGATTAGAAGTGTTCATTACGGAGAATTTGGACAATTTAGAAATTTAGAAAAAAGAAGACTATAAAAATCACTCATCAACTTTCGATCCCAAATAACCCAGTTAATATTTGGGCAGATTTCTTTTCATTGTTTTCTATGCACGTGTATCCGTTTTATTATTCAAAAAAAAAAAAAGGATCGTACTGTATATACTTTTCTTTTTTTTTGTTTGTTTGTTTGTTTTGTTTTGTTTTTTAACTATGTATGGAGCAGGGGGCTTGTCCCACAATCATTAACATTTAATGACTGGAGAATTTCCAAAATGTCGTTGTAATGGTTTCAGAGCATTTTATCATATGAATAGATACTAGCCATTACATGGGTAGCCACCATGCAGGTGCCCCTGCGGAAGCGCTGTCTGACCCGCACGCTTGCAGGCCAGGTGCTGTGAGACCTGACGCTGGGGTCCCCACAGGAGAACAACAGGGCCGCACGCTCTTGCTGCAGCCGAGGCCACGGCACCGCGGTCGTGCTTATAAAAACATGGCAGTGTTGGGCCGCAGAGGTTGGCGCTGACACCCAGAGCACCTTCCAGGGGCACTGCCTTCTCTGTTTGGTTAAAGGCACCATCCCGGGGCCTGTCCAGCCTTTGGACTGGAAGGATGGCCTCACAGGTCCAAAGGACGCGTAAAAGATGAGCCGCCTTCGCAAGCCTGCACTCAAGAGTGTCCCTTTCCAATGAGTCACCAACGGGCCACACATGAGGCCGATCGGCAGCCCCCAGCACACCCTGGTGCTGGAGTCCTTGCATCAACTGATGTTAGAACTCAGCCTTGGAACCCTGGTGGCACGGATGTGACACTTTATAAGTAACACAGATCACATGGGGAAAGCAAATCACCCGTGTTTTATGAATGATAAAAGGAAGTCGGAAAACTCTTTGACGTCGAAGGTGCGACAGGAAGTTAACCAGAAGGACTGGCCCTCTGGAGGGAACCATCTTGTCCTGGGGGTGGCCGTCACCAGGCCTCATGCCTGTAGAGCAGCTGTGACAGGGTGGCTCCTGCCTGTCCACTCCGAACTTAAATACCAGGAAGGAGGCTTCGTGTGGACACCAAGAGGCAAGAAGTGGCACGCTTCCTGCATTTCTCTAAGTCAGATGTCATCTGCTTCACGCGCCTAGCTGCCTGGCTGACGAGAACTTCAGCGGTGTGTGTGTGCGTGTGCGTGTGTGTGCGTGTGCCAGCGTGTGCGTGGTGGGGACTGGGGAGCTCCTTCTCCACACCCACACTCATTGGGTCAGACAAGCCACCTGGGCTCCTGCGGTCCCGGGCAGGGGAAGCCCTGGGTCAGTAGCCCTAGGCGGCCATTTAACCGTTGCCTCTTCAGCTGGCAGCTCTGAGCTGGGATCTTGGGCGCTGCTCCTCTGAGAGGGCTCAGGCTGCCCCTGGCAGCCCTCACTCTGACTCACCGCCTCCCAAAGCTGGGGATGACTCCAGGCTCACCAGTCTGGCCCTTGAGCGACACCTGTGGAGCCCCTGCTACCCTCTTACCCTTGGAAAGCCTCTGGCCCGCTTCTGCTTCCCCCAGACCAAGCTTTCTCCTGCTAACAAAGATAACCGACAGTGAGTAGGCAGACGGCCCAGGGCAAGGTGTAAAGGGAACACACTGCAGGCGTCCGAAGGAGGCGGGACCTGCGAGGTGGCTGGGAGCCCACGTGTGCTGGGACCTGCGAGGTGGCTGGGAGCTGCAAGGCGGCTGGGAGCCCAGGTGTGCTGGGCTACCTTTTTCTTTTCAGTTTCACTCTGAAGCCCTGTTGACCTGTGGCAGGAAGGTTTTCGATGTCTCACCCTGCCGTGCCCTGAGATGAGCTGTTGGAAGAGGGAGTGAAAATCAACTCTCTTTATGCATCAGCAGAATAATGTTCCCCAAAGTTTAAGGTCGGAAAAATTCAGCATACTCTATATACAAGTCTGAACGGATTCATACGGGTAGGTTTGGGAGGCGGTCCGAGGTGGAGGGCTGTCAGGTCAAGTTGCCCGTTCCGGCAGCGGGCAGATGAGGGTAGCCGCTTTGCGAGGTTTGCTTTGCCGCCCTGCGAGTCGGGAGGAACCAGATTGGGAATCTGGACTCTGTTCTCGTCCTCAGAGCCTTGTGAGTCTACACAGTCATTTAAACTTTTTGGTCTCAAATTTCTCAACTATAAAATGAGGGCAAATTTTTTCAGAGACTCTATAATTCCTTCCA
>NW_011888841.1:2732687-2734763 GCF_000151845.1 Pteropus vampyrus
CTATGTTTCTTGCTCAGACGTAGCAGACTTTCTATTCATCTCTGGATCTTTCTTGAAACATGAAAACATTCTCACTATTTCTAGGGAACAGTTACCTAACTTGATTACCGTCCAAATATTCAGAGTTGCTATTATGTTTATAACTAATAAGCATAAGATTATTATGGCGCAGTGTTCAATGTGGATTCTGGGTAATGGAATCCAGGAAACATAGCCTTCGACCCACGTAGATAAATTCCATATCCCCCGACTCGCCGTGCCTTCAAAAAACTAGGTTTAAGTGCTATCTATCTCGTTAATATAAATGTATAAATGCGCTGTAATTAATAGTATATCATGCTATTGGTATGGCAGAAATATTACTATAGTAACAAGCCTGGTCTTTTCTGTATTTCCCAAGGGACACTGCTTTGCAGTGAAAAAATCTGTTTAGCCTAATAAAAGATAACAGTAATAAGCTTCCTATTTTTCCCTCAGATACCTCTTAAATATGTAACCGATAATACACTGAATTATGGAACGACATAGCACGAAGTACACAAACAAAATTAATGTCGACACCTTTGGTTTCCTTTGTCGAATTTTTTGTGTTCTTTCTTACTGGAAAATCTGTCCCAAACCAGTTCTTTTGCTCTGAGCTCTTTCTCCACGAAGAATCTTCGAATCCTTGGCGTTTCTGTTTGGTTTGGGTTTGACGCACTGATACTCAGAAGCCTGCACATCCCTGTGCCCCGGCCAGGGGGCGCAATGGGGTCTGACTGCTCATCTGAGAGCACGCAATGGCGAGGCTTCCGCCAGGAGCCGGCCGTGGTCTTCAGAACAAAGGCCAGCGCTGTCTCTGCATGAAAAGCTACTGGCCCTTGGGTTTCCCATCCAAGTGTGGCTCTTAATTTAAAAAAAAATCAGAGTTCAACTCTCTGGAGGTTTGTATATTACCGTTGACTGTAGAAGTGTTTGTTATTCTTAAGTTCAACTGTCATTTTCAAAGACACTTAATTCTAGGGCAAATTAGGGGAAAAAATAAGCTTGAATATGTTTGGAAATTAAGGTGGTTCTAGGAAATTAGGAGATTGCCTCCCTATGAAGCTGTATGTTTTTGTTCTATGGAGAACTAGTCGAAAATTAATGACATAGCAGTTTAAATACATTTACTGTGCACGTTCCGTAAGCTGGGCATGCTCTCTATATATTTACATCTCATTTAAATTTCACAATAGCCCTAGAAGTCGGCACTATTCTTATAATACCCATTTTATATGTAAAGAAACTTAAGACACAGAGAGGTGAAGTTGCTCATCCAAGGTTACACAGCTAGAAAGTGGTAGAGTCAGGATCGAAAGCATGTGGTCTCACTGTAGAACCTGTGCCTTCAAGCACCAACTACATGATTCGAAGTAAATTTATAAGTTCAAAGAGAAGGACAAGGTGGAGTCTGTTAAGGCAGTGTTTCTCAAACGTTTTTGACCGTGAACCCCTGACAGAAACACATTTTAAATCGCGGACAGAAACACATTTTAAATCGCAGACTAGCCCAAGTGCACAGCGTGACTAATAAAACCGCACAGAACGGTGCCCACTGTCACCGTGCGGGAGACGCTCTGCCTTTTCCTTTCTGCTTCATTTCTAAAAAGTGCTGGTCGTGACCCTTAATATTGATTTCATGACCTACGACGAGGTCGCAACCCGCAGATCAAAAACTGCTGAAAGTCCCGGCCGTCAGCTCGCTGGCCGGGAGGCCTCTGCTCACGTCCTTTGTCGAGTGGGTGCCTGTCACCTCCTTTCTCTCAGTGCCCAGCGCTGGTTGTCGACCGAGTGTATAAATAGACAATAACTTTTCTTCCCCATTTCTATTTTTTTTAAACGCCCTTCTGCCCTTCTTCTCTTTTCTTTTTGAGAACAAAGAGCTGGTGTTTTGCCAAACGCAGAGGTCATTTAGACTGGAAAGGAGAAGGTCGAGAAACAGTGACGGTCTCGTTATGGAATATGCGTGACAGATACATTTTTATAAAGACAATCACATTCTCCCATTGATTTAAATGGTGATTTTAACAGGGTTAAATGGTTAAATTGCTGTTC
>NW_011888841.1:2734813-2737450 GCF_000151845.1 Pteropus vampyrus
TTTGGTTTCCTTTGTCGAATTTTTTGTGTTCTTTCTTACTGGAAAATCTGTCCCAAACCAGTTCTTTTGCTCTGAGCTCTTTCTCCACGAAGAATCTTCGAATCCTTGGCGTTTCTGTTTGGTTTGGGTTTGACGCACTGATACTCAGAAGCCTGCACATCCCTGTGCCCCGGCCAGGGGGCGCAATGGGGTCTGACTGCTCATCTGAGAGCACGCAATGGCGAGGCTTCCGCCAGGAGCCGGCCGTGGTCTTCAGAACAAAGGCCAGCGCTGTCTCTGCATGAAAAGCTACTGGCCCTTGGGTTTCCCATCCAAGTGTGGCTCTTAATTTAAAAAAAAAAATCAGAGTTCAACTCTCTGGAGGTTTGTATATTACCGTTGACTGTAGAAGTGTTTGTTATTCTTAAGTTCAACTGTCATTTTCAAAGACACTTAATTCTAGGGCAAATTAGGGGAAAAAATAAGCTTGAATATGTTTGGAAATTAAGGTGGTTCTAGGAAATTAGGAGATTGCCTCCCTATGAAGCTGTATGTTTTTGTTCTATGGAGAACTAGTCGAAAATTAATGACATAGCAGTTTAAATACATTTACTGTGCACGTTCCGTATGCCAGGCATGCTTTCCATATATTTACATCTCATTTAAATTTCACAATAGCCCTAGAAGTTGGCACTATTCTTATAATACCCATTTTATATGTAAAGAAACTTAAGACACAGAGAGGTGAAGTCGTTCACCCAAGGTTACACAGCTAGAAAGTGGTAGAGTCAGGATCGAAAGCATGTGGTCTCACTGTAGAACCTGTGCCTTCAAGCACCAACTACATGATTCAAAGTAAATTTATAAGTTCAAAGAGAAGGACAAGGTGGAGTCTGTTAAGGCAGTGTTTCTCAAACGTTTTTGACCGTGAACCCCTGACAGAAACACATTTTAAATCGCGGACAGAAACACATTTTAAATCGCAGACTAGCCCAAGTGCACAGCGTGACTAATAAAACCGCACAGAACGGTGCCCACTGTCACCGTGCGGGAGACGCTCTGCCTTTTCCTTTCTGCTTCATTTCTAAAAAGTGCTGGTCGTGACCCTTAATATTGATTTCATGACCTACGATGAGGTCGCAACCCGCAGATCAAAAACTGCTGAAAGTCCCGGCCGTCAGCTCGCTGGCCGGGAGGCCTCTGCTCACGTCCTTTGTCGAGTGGGTGCCTGTCACCTCCTTTCTCTCAGTGCCCAGCGCTGGTTGTCGACCGAGTGTGTATAAATAGACGATAACTTTTCTTCCACATCTCTATTTTTTTTAAACGCCCTTCTGCCCTTCTTCTCTTTTCTTTTTGAGAACAAAGAGCTGGTGTTTTGCCAAACGCGGAGGTTATTTAGACTGGAAAGGGGAAGGTCGAGAAACAGTGACGGTCTCGTTATGGAATATGCGTGACAGATACATTTTTATAAAGACAATCACATTCTCCCATTGATTTAAATGGTGATTTTAACAGGGTTAAATGGTTAAATTGCTGTTCCTGTGGCACCCTGGTTCTGGGACCTCGTCTTTTTCCTGAGAGGCAGGTTGGTTTGGGGCAGGCTTACTTCCTCCTCCATCTCTCCAAGAGCCGAGGTGTTTGAGGCAGCGCTGGGGCCTGGTTTACTCAGACCTTCTAGCATCTTCTGGAAGGTGTTTGGCATGTCCTATACTCTCTACCATCGGGGAGGAGGAGCCTCTGAATGTTTGAGCCTGACCTTGGCTCAGGATAGACCTGAATAGGTAGAACTTCTCTAGAATCTCAGGATCAGAAGAAACACTCCAGTGCAGACACATACCCTGAAGTGACATCAGGAGGCTCTGAAGGGCTCGGGGGCAGAGTGAGGACCATCCCAAATGTCCGGTTGGCTGCAGGGTGGCTGCAGACGTGTGGCATGCCAGGTAATGCTGCGTGATCAGCACACCGACAGCCAGGAGCATGTATTATAAAATACTGATGTTAGAGAATTATTTAAGCTTATTTGCGGCACAGGTTTTGCCTAATCTAATTTTTTAAGTGTTGCTTCTCTCTTCTTCTTCTTTTCTTTGCTGATGTCTTGTTATAGATACATCTGCTCAAATAATTTTTGAGGCTATCAATACACGTGTTCGTTTTATTTTATTTTATTATTTAATTTTTTATATGTGTTCCTTTTAAACGTAAGTTAAGTTTGTTCTCAGAGGAAGAGATTTTTGAGGCGACAAGAAGGCTCACGGGGGCAGAAGACGAGGTGGAATTGGCTGTAAGAAAGTGGCAAAAGGAGCCCCTTATCAATACATCCTCAGGACCCACCAGTTCTGCTCTGTGCTCGTAACTCAGCAAGCCCAGGCGACTCACCCTGCAAAATCTTTAAAAATAGGAAAGGGGTTTGAAGGCTTTTCTCTAATGTGACAGAAAGGTCCCCTTCCCGGCGTAAAGGCTTACTGAAGCGCAGTGATATTTTACTAGTTAGGTGGTTTAAAAGAGACTTTACCTGCATTGCTGGTGAGGAGAAAGAGGCAGGTTTCGTTCAGCCCCGGGGAAGCTGGGAGTCGAGTGTTCAGTTCTAGTGGGGGAAAAGCCTGCGTGGTCCGGAGAGACCTTCCCAAAGCCCGCACACCCTTCCCTCTTTGTCCGCGA
>NW_011888841.1:2737500-2740295 GCF_000151845.1 Pteropus vampyrus
GTATTATAAAATACTGATGTTAGAGAATTATTTAAGCTTATTTGCGGCACAGGTTTTGCCTAATCTAATTTTTTAAGTGTTGCTTCTCTCTTCTTCTTCTTTTCTTTGCTGATGTCTTGTTATAGATACAACATCTGCTCAAATAATTTTTGAGGCTATCAATACACGTGTTCGTTTTATTTTATTTTATTATTTAATTTTTTATATGTGTTCCTTTTAAACGTAAGTTAAGTTTGTTCTCAGAGGAAGAGATTTTTGAGGCGACAAGAAGGCTCACGGGGGCAGAAGACGAGGTGGAATTGGCTGTAAGAAAGTGGCAAAAGGAGCCCCTTATCAATACATCCTCAGGACCCACCAGTTCTGCTCTGTGCTCCTAACTCAGCAAGCCCAGGCGACTCACCCTGCAAAATCTTTAAAAATAGGAAAGGGGTTTGAAGGCTTTTCTCTAATGTGACAGAAAGGTCCCCTTCCCGGCGGAAAGGCTTATTGAAGCGCAGTGATATTTTACTAGTTAGGTGGTTTAAAAGAGACTTTACCTGCATTGCTGGTGAGGAGAAAGAGGCAGGTTTCGTTCAGCCCCGGGGAAGCTGGGAGTCGAGTGTTCAGTTCTAGTGGGGGAAAAGCCTGCGTGGTCCGGAGAGACCTTCCCAAAGCCCGCACACCCTTCCCTCTTTGTCCGCGATGCTCCCCCCACCGCGGGCGAGAGGCCCTCCGGTCCATGAAACCGCCATCTGCGGTCAGGTCGCCATCTCCCCAAGTGCATCTTCTGTCACCAGAAATGTTCTGCAGAAGCTGGCCATTGTCGGTGGACATTCGATGGCTGACCGCCTGGATTCCTGGATGCTCTAGGTGACAAGTCAGAGTTCCCAGCCCCAGCCCACTAAGCCTGGTCTCTGGGGGCGGTGAGGGGCGGGCGTCAGCCTTGGTGACCTCCTCTGGGAGACAAAGGGGTCAGACCAGAGACCGTTAAAGTGACTTTAATGCCAACTGCCAGAGACTGACAGTGAATGCTGTGGGGAAGGGGAGGGGTGAAGGGAGGGGTTTGGGGGTGCACCTGATTCCAGTTAAAATTCGCAACCATGTCCGTTTAAACTTTGGCAGGGACGCCCTTTCCTCCCTAGTCTCAGACCCTCTCAGTCAGTAAATGCATAAAAAAATCCATTTTTTTCTGTCTATATCCTGTTTCTTTCCCCAAAGGTGCATAGAGCAGTTTACAGAGAAATAGAAACTCAGCCCCAGTTCCAAAGTGATTTGGCTACGTTGGATACACTCTTCCTTTCTAGAATACGACTTTTCAGTTTTAATCGGCCAAGAGATGGCTTTTCACACCTGTTTCGTTTTTCCGATTCTTTTCAAAGACTTCTTCTGTCGCTTACAGTGAAACTGTCTGGTAGGTTTCAACAGATTCCGAAGTAACCAAGCCGGAAGTGTCAAGGCGTCCTCGTGAGACCGAGGGTTTGACGGGGTCCCTTACGTGTGAAGACAAGGCCACGCTCATTCCCTGTCACTACCACAGCTTTTGATGGGACTGGCCCAAGTGTCCCTCTTCAGCCAGCGGATGGATGCTTCTCAGACCTGTGCTTAGCTGACCTCTGGGTGACCCCTGACACTGCCACCCATTTCTTCCTTCGTAAAACCCGTTCCCTTGCTCAGTGACAGCAGTCAGGCCTTCCTCCTCGATGGCCCTGTAGGGGTCTCTGTCTCAGTGACATGTCCCTAACACTGTGTGTGTTCCCAGGAGGGCGGCCACCGGTGTCTTCAGCTGCCGCCAGCTCACGGACGCCCGGCTCAGGGCACTGTGTGGCTTCAGACTGCGTTCACCAGCTACCACTAGACGTCTCTGCGGGGTGTCCCTGAGACGCACACTCACCGCCCCCCCCACCACCCCGAACTTGTCCTCATTGCCCCTGCACCACCCTTCACCTTGTCCTGTCAACCTGCGTGTACAGACGGCCCGTCTGTCTACCCGCCGTCAGCATCGGGACCGGCGAGCTGTCCTGGATGCCTCCCTTTTGACTCCTTCCCCGACCCCCTTCCCTATCCTCAATGTCCTCAACGTCTCTTGTAGCCCTATTTCATCACCCCTGCCTGATTTCCCACTCATCGTTTCTCGCCTGGATGCCTGCAGTGGCCTCGATATTCCACAGTTCTCAAACGCTGGCCCTCACGCAGGAGCGGGGCCGGCCGCCCGAGGGTGACGTGCAGAGCTTTGTAAAAGTGTGTCCCCCCTGGGCCTCACCCCTCCTGGGGCAGGCAGGATGGTAGGTCTGTCTTCGTCTAATGCTGCCCCCGTGATCCTGAGATGCAGCTGCTGGCCCAGAAAGCATTTCTGGTCACCTTCCCAGCTCCCTCTGGGTACGAGAGAGGGTTCAAAATGCGAGTGCGATCCCCATCACGTGCCTGGTCAGGACTCTCGGTCCCCACCCCCGCGTCACGTGTGACCTTAGCTAACACGTGCGGCCTTCGGGATCGGCCTCCATCTCTCGTCTCCCTCACCCCCCGGGGCCCAGGCCTCGGGCCACACCTCTCTTTTCCTGACACGTGACGCGTGCTCAGCTGCTTCCGCCTTCGTGCCTCCGCCCCCTCCCCGAGCTGCCCTTCCTCCCCCTGCCTGGCCAGCGTCCGCTCCTCCCAGAGGATGCAGCCGGAGCCCTTCCACAGACTTGGCCCGTCCTCCCCGCCGACCCGCTGACATGCGCACGCCCCTCCCCGGTGCCATTAAAGCAGCCGGGTCCTTGACAGGTGGCGTGTGTGGGAGAATGAAGTGTCCACACCGCTGGGGACCCTGTGCGTTT
>NW_011888841.1:2741540-2750281 GCF_000151845.1 Pteropus vampyrus
CCGTCCTCCCGGCCGACCCGCTGACATGCACTCGCCCCTCCCCGGTGCCATTAAAGCAGCCGGGTCCTTGACAGGTGGCGTGTGTGGGAGAATGACTTACATCCTCTCACCTGCAGACCGCCAGAAGTGTCCACACCACCGGGGACCCTGTGCGTTTATGCTGCGAGGCTTTCTGGCCTGTGAGGGCATCAGGGGTTCCATTGCCTTCCATGGCTGCTGGTTTTGCCACCTCGACGCTATGACGGATATACCTTGCAAGGACCCACCTTAAGACTGCTAGCCTCAGGGGGATTGCCGACAGCCATCATTTAGGAAGCACTTGACAACCTACAACACTTTCCTCTGGCATAAACACATGAAGCCATCGCTTAATGACTTGGCAATAATTCATTGCCCCTCCCCCGCAGGTGTTACCTGCCTCTCTGCAAGCTGGGGCACAGCCTTCTCGCTGGGTCGCTGGGGTGATTAGTCCCAACAGTGTGACAGAGCTGCTGCCACACGTGAGAGAAGGCGAGAAGGCTGGATGATGCTTCGTAAAAGCTTCCGCCGTTTCGCTCACATGTGAAGTCTGAGCAGACTCATATAGGCAGAGAACAAACTGATGGTCGCCAAAGGGGACGGGGGTCGGGGGATGGGTAAGAAAGGTGAAGGGGAATAAGAGGTACGAACCCCTAGTTCTAAAATAAGAAAGGGGCGGGATGTCCAGCACCGGGAATATAATCAGTGATATCGTATAACTTTGTGCAGTGACAGGTGGTTACTAGACTGATCATGGTGATCACATGGTAAGGTATAGACATGTTGAATCGCTGTGTTCACCCCTCAAACTCGTAGGAGATTGTATGTCAACTATACTTTAATAA
This sequence comes from Pteropus vampyrus, assembly GCF_000151845.1. Taxonomy (NCBI): domain Eukaryota; kingdom Metazoa; phylum Chordata; class Mammalia; order Chiroptera; family Pteropodidae; genus Pteropus; species Pteropus vampyrus. The sequence goes on from NW_011888841.1 coordinate 2,742,404, forward strand.
TAAAAAAGCGTCCTCCGCGTGATAAATGTCCGGCCTGTGTCCACTTAGGGGTGTGGTGGAGTCAGTTGCGGTGCTGTCTGCTCCCCCCGCCTCCCTCTTCGGCCGTCCGCTTGCTTCACGATGCGCCTGTGACCTCTGCAGGGAGCATGCTTGAACTGTCACTTCTGGACATCCTGCCACTGTGGCTTTCAGCACGGTGGCACTGACAGAATGTTCGGGATCATGGGGCCACTTGGGGAGGGCGGCAAGTGAGTCCCACACGAGCACTTAGAAGTTGAGGTGGGGGAATCACCTACCAGCTAAGGACATTTTGCAAACTCAACGTGTTAGAGAGAATCAGCTATCTGATGAGTCCAGTATCGGGGCATCACCTGGAAACCAGGTAAATCCTCCAAGAGCCCCAGGGGGACTGGCTTCTGGGTCTTTGTTGGGGTTTTATCGGACGGCCCAGGCTGTTCCTAGCCCTCTGCTGCGTCTCGATGGTGTCCAGCCCCACCTGGCACCAGCAGCTGTGCTGGAGTCGAGGGTGGATGGGCACCTCAGCCCCCATCTGGACGGAGAGTTCTGCGTTTTTCTTCTTGGTACCTACTCAGTGAGGATCGTCCACTGATTTTGTAAGAAATGGATGCCTTCGTAGCACTGAGGGGTACACTTGGTTCACTGTGCACACAGAGGACCCCTTTCTTATCCTTGGCTTCCCCAGCCAGCCATGTTCATCGAAAGACCTGCCTCATCCGGGCCCTACGGGCCTCTACCTCACCCCGCCCTCCAGTCCGTTGATAAGGGGCGGAGCCAAAATGCCTCTCACCTCGTGCCTCCTCCCTCTGAGCTGCCCACTGCCTGGTCTCCTGCCTGAGCTTCGAGCTTCGGGGCTCTCTCTCCTTCAGTTCACCCCTCAAGCTGCTGCTGTCCTGTGGCCTCCCAGTGCCCGCTGCCCTGCCCCCTAGCTCCACACTCGCCTCCTCGCTTGGCTGGGCTTCCTAGGGTCTCCCTGATATGTCGCCGACTCCCTTTTCCAACTACTCATTCATTCGTCACACATTTATGGAGCATATCATGAGAGATTCTGGGGATACAGGGATGAAAAAGTCACGAGACCTGTCCTTGCTGGGCTCACAGTCCGGGGCTGTGTCCACGTTACTGCGTTGGGATGAGGAGGGCTGGGTGGGGGAGCCTGGGCTGACGGAAGGCACCTCGGAGGAGGAAGTGCTAGAACCAGGCCTGGCAGGTGGCGCAGGGGCAGGGAAGTTACGGTCTCTGTGTAACTGTCACGCCTACCTGCTGCCCCCTCAACGTGGCCCACTCTCTCCAGCCCCGGCCATCGCTCACGCCGTTCCCATTAGAACCATCTGCGCCCCCCTGCACAATTAGTTCTGACTATGGACATCTTACACACCCTTCAAGGCCAGGCTCCTCTTCCTCCCTCGACCCTGCGGACCACCTCGGTCTCCTAAGCTCCCCTCAGCAGTCACTCTCCTGTTTCCGCACTTACCACGTCGTATTTCTTTTGTTGTTGACCTTTCCCCATCTCCCTATTCTTAGGACCTTAGCGTGAGACGTGCACTAGAATGCTTATGTTCTCGGCTTTTCGGCTGGCGTAGCTGGGCGGTCCGTGGTGTGGGAGAGTACACAGTGTCTGTCGTTTATCTGGGAAGACCCTTGGCGTTAGAACATATTCAGAGGTAGCTTTTCTTCTCTCTGTCAACGTAGGGTTCGATGACCTTCAGGTGTGTGCTGACCCAGGTGTCCCCGAGAATGGCTTCAGGACGCCCAGCGAAGGGGTATTCTTTGAAAGCTCTGTCACCCGATTTCATTGCCAAGACGGATTCAAGCTGAAGGGTTCTACGAAGAGACTGTGTATGAAGCATCTTAACGGAACCCTGGGCTGGATCCCGAGTGACAAACCCGTCTGCGTGCAAGAAGGTAAAGTGCTCAAACCCACGCCCCTCCCCCTCCTGGGGACGCCGCTCTCGTGGTCTGCTTGCCCTTCTGTGGCCTCGGGTCTAAGGCTTTGTGTGCCAGAGGGGTCAGTATCCTGGGCTGCTGTCTGTTTCAGGGCTAATCCTGCACACAGACAGAGCAGCCCGTGTGTGTAGCGAGGGCCGGGGTAGCAGATAAATTCATCTCAGCGTTATCATCTTTCTTCTCTATCTCTATTACAATCCAATTTATCACTGTTTTTGTCAATGCAAGAGAGCCACTCAGATAACATTAGCACTGTTTATTATTGGGCTGCCAACTCTGCACTCATTTCCATGTTACTCGATCAAAAGCTCAGTAAATGTATTAGACCCAAGCTACATATAATGATACAGGTGATGCATGTTACTCCGCGGATTAAATCAATTACGACTTATCAGTTCTCCGTTAGGTGTGATTCATTGAAGGAAAGAAAGAAATGTGGCAAGCAATGACAGATTTGACAAGATATTCTTTTACTTCTAGCAATTATCCTTAAATCTGTATATATTCAACAAATATATATACAAATAACAAATATATATATTTCAACAAATATATGTTTCAACAAATATATATATAAATTACAAATACATATATTTTTTGTTTACTCTTTGTTGATACTTTTGAGTTTAAAAGAATGCGCTGAGTTTAACTAATTGGAATGCCAAGTTGTTGATTATGTATCTCCAAGGATTGGCAAGGCTGATGTAGGAATAGGCGTGAATCAATAATTAATTCTAGCCCCAAATTACCACGGAGCACAGAACTTAAATTTCATCGAGTTCATCAGAAATGAGTTTTCTGTTTCTCTTAACACCATGATTAATTTTATTTTGGGATGGAGCTTTTATAATAATGACATGTAAACTATTAGTCTGGTTTAATTTTATGAAATTTTAAAAATAATTTAATTTGACCGTTCACGGTCCTCCTAATGGGAACTGTAAAGGATGGATAAGATGGTGTCATCCCCTTAAAGTACTTGCTATCTTTGCTTTTATTTTCAAGGTATTTTTTTAAGAAGCCAAAGTTAATACAAAGAATCAAGGTTTTTAAAAAATAAATTCTTTTTTTCCTCTTACATGCAGTGCATGCAAGCTGTGATTTCCATAAGATTCTATTAATTAAAAACGTTTGGCCACGGATACCCAGTGCTTAAAACGCAGACAAGCTCAAGGACATCTGAGAGCAAAGAAAACCGACAGGCACAGAGATGAAGGCCTGCTGTTAATTTTCCATCCTAAGCGAGGGAAAAATGTATCCCTTTTTAGATGAGCTTCTTTCCAACCCTGTACATAACTGACTGATATGTCGTAATTCCTGGAAAGGGAGTGAAAAGTGGCCTTGGAGTGGGGGCCTTCACCTGTATAAGTGTGTGTGCGTCATTCACACTTAGCCCCAGATGTCTGGGCAGGAGCCGTGGAAGTGGGGACAGCAGGGGATGCCAGCTTTGTCATTATGCAACTGAAAATAAGACCACGTGTTTCCAAAGTTGGGGTCCAGGACCTGAGTGGCCATGATGCTGTTGTGTTCTAATCGTCATTTTGAGAGTTTGGAGGAACAGGCATTGCCTGTGTAAGTATAATGATGTATTGATTTTGAATATCGATGCTAATTTTGTTGGCCTTTGAAAGACCTGTATAAAGAGATCGCCCTGATGGTGAAGAAAAAGTCATCATCGTTAATGTTCTAATAAGCCTTCTCTATTCTACGTGGTTTACAGGGGGACAGGGGACACCTGTACTATGGGTGTCGGGTAGCAGTGAAGAAGCCAACCCTTTTTTACCCCCCTGATTTGTAAATGGCCTTTGCTTGCTGACCAGGATTTATGCTGGGTGAATAGTGAGAGCTGTGGGATTTATTTGTTTCCCTTTGTCAGGTTAATTCTTAGAGGCTGATGAATTTTTGTGTGGTGGTAATAGTAATAATAATAACAAATTATCTCATTTTTATAGGTCATCATCGTTTAATATCTAATATTCACTATCCCAGTTAACATGCACAACCACCCAACAGGAAGAGTCTTACTGTCCTCATTTTCTTTCTTTCTTTCTTTTTTTTACCATTTTATTTTTTAATTTTTTCCCCCTCTCCTCCCCCCGCTCCCCTCTGGTCATCTTCATTTTCTGAGTAGGAAACAGGCTCGAACAGGTTCGCTTACTTTGCCAAGGTCACGCAGCTGATAAGTAAGCAGCACAGATGGAACTAGTTCTAAGCCAGCATTTTTTCCTCTACCTTCTTTTTCTGTGGCAAAAGCCTGACTCTGATCAGTTACAAACAGCACAATGTCATAGTAAATGACATCACTGGGTCTCAGGACGGAAGGGACTCACAGAAATCATGTAATCCAGGCCCTCATTCTGATTTAGTTTTCGTTTGACCAAAGGAAAAACTGAGTCTCGGAGAAGTAAAGAGCCTTCCCAGAGTTAAATGGCAATTTACGGACAGGCCCGTTCAGGCCACGTCACCTCGCTGTCACCTCTCTGTATGAACACTGAGTCCCGTTCACGCAGGACTCTGGTTCCCAAAATGCGCGCCGAGGCCTGCTTGCATCGTGAGCTTGTTAAAGGCGTGCATTCGGACCTCCCGCATTCGAATGTTCGGAGTGAGGCCAAGGACTGCATGTTTTTTAACTCTCAACTGATTCTTAAACACAGAAAAAAAAGGAGTTTGAGACTCACTCAGGCAGGGCTATGGTCTGATAGTGCTTTACAAGGGGAAAGAGAACATGACTTCCTTCAGTGTTAAACAGAGCTCCTGAGGGATCGTTCATTCTCAGCATCAGAGGATGTCACTATTGTCATTTACAACGAAGAAACTAAAGCCTGTAGCATTTAAGTGACTCACACAAGTCATGTGGCACATAAACCGGGATCAGGACCCACATTCTGACTCGCAGTTCAGGACTGACTCTCCTACGCTAGGGGTACACAACCCGGGCTGCATGCCGGAACCACCCGCGGAACTTTCAGAAGTAACAGTGCCTGGAACTTTCTCCAAGACATTCGATTTTAGTTGTTCTGGGCAGTGGGAGATCGAACAGAGGTATTTCTAACCACCCCCCGCCAAGGGAATTCGGTTATCCCTGACACCTGCACTTCATCTCCCTCATTGTCCAGGGGTAGATGAGGTCGAACATTGCACAGGACAGCAGTCCCTGTGCTTAACCCTTCTGGGCTCAGTACCTTGCAGTACCAACAGAGAAAGAAAATGAATTCATTCAGCAAGCATTATTTTTAGGTACTTACTAAAATATTTCGAGGGCCATAGATTTAACCAGGATTGCTATAGGAGATGAATAATTTGATGTGAAGAAGTTTCTTTGAGCTTCTGGGGGGAAAAGGTGCACTACGAGTTTAAGTATTGTTATTACACGATCAATTTTTAATTAAAAGATTCAACTTGACTCATCAGCTAAAGTTTGCAGCAAAGATGGCAGATGACTCCTTTATTCATTGAAACTGTGGTGCAGGCATTTTTTCAACAGGAGGGGAGTTACTCCTATATTAAGGTGAGTTGTCTCCCAGCTCCAGAGACTTCACCAGAACAGATGGATGGATGCTTTAAAAAATGTTTTATTTAGAATCCCTTTTTTGTGCGCATTTTCTATCATCTAAAATTTTTTTCTTGTTGCCTCAGACATGGGTTATCGGAAACAGCAGCCTGTGCCCACAAGGGCAAGTATTTGCATGTCTTCCCCTAAGACAGTCTCTTCTCATTTTCTGTCTTCTGAGATGCCCCTCCCTGTCTCCAGGACACCCATCATTTCTTATTTATGCTTCCTGTAACAGAAATCACTGCTTCCCTCCTCTCTCCCCCTTGTGGCTTTGGTGTGAGTTTGGTTTTTGTTCTTTAAAAGATTTCTTTGACTTAAATGTGGTCAAGACTTGAAAGGAAAATAAAAAATATCCACAGGAAATGAGGTCAGGTCAGATGGGGGCAGATACAACAAAGATAAGTGACAGAATGATCAGTTATAATCGTGGCAAGGTGACAGCTGCTCTGCTACAGACAAGGGTTCACAAGCCTGAGCAGCCGAGCCCCCTGCACACGCAGAAGGAAAATCCAAATCGTAGCAGCCTTTACCAGATGCCTCATGTCACCTCCCGTGTCACGTGAGTGCTGAGATTTCACCCTATCTATACAGGGGCCATAGAGGTGGGGAGTCACTTTAAGTCACAGAATTATTAGGCAAATGCAGAAAAACAGCATCAACACATGTACAGATCCTTGTCAGATCCTGTAGAAAGGCCACGACATGATTGTGAGTGACCTTGGACACCAAACTGATTGCGACAATTCCCAACAAGCAGTTGTTCACAAGCTCGCAACAGAAACTACCCAGAATTAGGTTGGCTGCTTATGAAAAATGCAGGGCCACCCCATGGGGTCCTTCCAAACCCAGTACAGATGAAATGCATCTTCCCTCACACCAGATGAGCAGGTCAGGGCAGCTGTGGCAGCATCCTGAGAGTCCCCTTACTAACGCAGGGCTCCTCCGACCCCACGGGGAAGAGGGGGGCGCTGCGGGCACGAGAGGCCTCGGGTGCAGAGCTGCCTCCCAGCCCGCGCCAATCAGATTCTGTGCTTTATCAGGTCTGTCGGACACAGCTGCTAAGGGACAGGCGGCACTTGCTAACTCTGAGACAGCCTCTGCATTTGGACTGCTGTCTTCAATCTAGTCACTCCCAGCAGCAGGAGATCTCAGCCTTTGACTTCATGGGACTTGCCCGAGGGGGCTTGTTAAAAAGGCACATTTCCAGGCCTCCTCTGGGGTTTGCGTGCACCGGGAATCTGAATTTAGTGGGCACCTCTGGGAGACCCACCTGCTGGTGGGCCTCAGAGCACACCTTGAGATACTTGCCATAGGCACTCGACAAGTAAAACATCAAGATGTAGGGTCAAGCCTCTGTGCGTCGTCAGCCCGCAAGGATGGCGTTAGGACTGCCTTTTTTTATTGTCCCTGTGAGCCCAGCTCTGGCGACCACGTGCTTTCTGTCACTTCCTTGTTGCTGAAAGTGAAAGCTACTCTCCAGAAGGTGGAAAGAGACCTCAAAGTTTCTTTAAAGATAAAATAGCTACAACTCTTTTTATCAAGAACAAAGCAAGAAATCAAGTAGATTTGTCTTCTAGGGTAAAACTCTTTGAACTAAACCCAGTTTCTCCAATAACCTGTGTATCTATATGAGGCCAACTGCCTTCAGAAAATTATCTGGAAAATAATCAAGATTTTATGTTTCTGGAGATTTAAATGGCACCCCAATATGTTTAGTCATTCGTTCCCCCAAATTCTGCGAAGCGCCCTAGGCCCAGAGGCTCCCAGTTTCGTTGGGAAAGATCACTACCTTTCCAGCGAGTGTCCTTACTCTTCCTATATTGATTTTGTTGTTCTTGTTATTGTTTTTAACCTTTTTAAAATTCATAAAACACAACATATACATGGAAAAGTACACAAAACCAAACAGTCCAGTGAATTATCACAAAGCAAACACCACTGTCCGGATGAAGACCCAGAGCAGCGCTGGCACCCCAGAAGCCCCCTCCCGGTCACCGCCTCCTCCTCCGCCCTCAGAGGGGACCTCTTCCCCGAGTCATGGCCATCACGCCCACGGTAACCGCGTAGCCCAGGAGTACACCTTCCTAAACATGGCGCTATTTTAAGTTTAATTTACCTTTGCCTTATTTTTGAGTTTATATACATGGGATTCTGGAGCAAGGATTAATCTACGTTGGACTTCTTTTACTTTATGTTTGTGAAATTCGTGCATATTATTTTGCGTGTAGCTGTAGTTCGTTCATTGGCATTGTTGCATAGTGTTCTGTTATCTGAATAGACCATAATTTGAGCATTCTGATGACAATGGAAATTTAGATTTTATCCAGTTGGGTATTTTTTTTATAAATAGTGCTGCTACG
>NW_011888841.1:2750331-2752681 GCF_000151845.1 Pteropus vampyrus
AGATTCTGTGCTTTATCAGGTCTGTCGGACACAGCTGCTAAGGGACAGGCGGCACTTGCTAACTCTGAGACAGCCTCTGCATTTGGACTGCTGTCTTCAATCTAGTCACTCCCAGCAGCAGGAGATCTCAGCCTTTGACTTCATGGGACTTGCCCGAGGGGGCTTGTTAAAAAGGCACATTTCCAGGCCTCCTCTGGGGTTTGCGTGCACCGGGAATCTGAATTTAGTGGGCACCTCTGGGAGACCCACCTGCTGGTGGGCCTCAGAGCACACCTTGAGATACTTGCCATAGGCACTCGACAAGTAAAACATCAAGATGTAGGGTCAAGCCTCTGTGCGTCGTCAGCCCGCAAGGATGGCGTTAGGACTGCCTTTTTTTATTGTCCCTGTGAGCCCAGCTCTGGCGACCACGTGCTTTCTGTCACTTCCTTGTTGCTGAAAGTGAAAGCTACTCTCCAGAAGGTGGAAAGAGACCTCAAAGTTTCTTTAAAGATAAAATAGCTACAACTCTTTTTATCAAGAACAAAGCAAGAAATCAAGTAGATTTGTCTTCTAGGGTAAAACTCTTTGAACTAAACCCAGTTTCTCCAATAACCTGTGTATCTATATGAGGCCAACTGCCTTCAGAAAATTATCTGGAAAATAATCAAGATTTTATGTTTCTGGAGATTTAAATGGCACCCCAATATGTTTAGTCATTCGTTCCCCCAAATTCTGCGAAGCGCCCTAGGCCCAGAGGCTCCCAGTTTCGTTGGGAAAGATCACTACCTTTCCAGCGAGTGTCCTTACTCTTCCTATATTGATTTTGTTGTTCTTGTTATTGTTTTTAACCTTTTTAAAATTCATAAAACACAACATATACATGGAAAAGTACACAAAACCAAACAGTCCAGTGAATTATCACAAAGCAAACACCACTGTCCGGATGAAGACCCAGAGCAGCGCTGGCACCCCAGAAGCCCCCTCCCGGTCACCGCCTCCTCCTCCGCCCTCAGAGGGGACCTCTTCCCCGAGTCATGGCCATCACGCCCACGGTAACCGCGTAGCCCAGGAGTACACCTTCCTAAACATGGCGCTATTTTAAGTTTAATTTACCTTTGCCTTATTTTTGAGTTTATATACATGGGATTCTGGAGCAAGGATTAATCTACGTTGGACTTCTTTTACTTTATGTTTGTGAAATTCGTGCATATTATTTTGCGTGTAGCTGTAGTTCGTTCATTGGCATTGTTGCATAGTGTTCTGTTATCTGAATAGACCATAATTTGAGCATTCTGATGACAATGGAAATTTAGATTTTATCCAGTTGGGTATTTTTTTATAAATAGTGCTGCTACGAACATGCACAAACATGCCTCTTGGTGAATGGAGATACAGCTTTCTGTTGGAGCTATGCCTAAGGGTAGAATTGCAGGATAGGCCCATGTTCAGCGTTGATAGGAGTGAGCTTCCAGCCATCCTGTCCAGTGGAGTTGTATGGACAGCCCCTCCCCATCCTCCCAGCAACAATGTGTGACTATGCACATGGAGCGCTAACAACCAGAGAAGCTCACCTGAGGCTCGGTGTCCAGAGGTTTTATTGGGGCTTGGTCATTTGCAGGTGTTTGACTACTTGTGTGGCTGACCTGAGTCTCCAGCCCCTCCAAAAATGGAGCGGATAGTGCATGGACCAAGCCTCACCCCCCACCAGCCTTTCTTTGGACAAGGTTAATGCTTACCTGCACATATGGCAAACCCTTTAGGATATAAATCAGAGCATGTCATGGGCCAAGCCTAGAAAGTTCCAGCAGCTCCCCATCACGCTAAAATAAACCCAGATCCCTAATCTAAGGCCCACGTGGTCTGGCCTTTCCAGCTCCTTCTCGCTCACAATATCCCAGACACGCCAATTTCCTTTCGTGTTTTCAAGGACGCTCAGCTCTTTCCTGCTGGCCTTCGCACTAGCCGTTCCTCTGCCTGGAATGCTCTTCTCCAGGTTCACTCATGTCGGCTTCTCCTCGTCCTTCGGTCTCAGCTTAATAAATGTCGTTTCCTCAGAAGCGTCTTTCCTGTCTGCCTGAAGGAGAGGGCTGCCCACCTGCGTCAGTCCCTAGCACGTGACCTTATGATGTGTTGTTCCTCATAGCAGTGATCGTCGCCCGTTAGTTTCTGGCTCATTTATCTGTTCATTTGTCTGTTAGTGGTCTGCCATCCCGCAGGTAGTGGCAGAGTAAGATTCTTGACTTTTTCTCTCTCCTCAGTACTTAGTACATACTAGATTTAGAGTCAGTGCTCAGTTCCCTGGATGGATATATGGATGGATGGATGGATGGATGGATGGATGGATGGATATATGGATGGATGGATGGAT
>NW_011888841.1:2753581-2754101 GCF_000151845.1 Pteropus vampyrus
CCTTTCGTGTTTTCAAGGACGCTCAGCTCTTTCCTGCTGGCCTTCGCACTAGCCGTTCCTCTGCCTGGAATGCTCTTCTCCAGGTTCACTCATGTTGGCTTCTCCTCGTCCTTCGGTCTCAGCTTAATAAATGTCGTTTCCTCAGAAGCGCCTTTCCTGTCTGCCTGAAGGAGAGGGCTGCCCACCTGCGTCAGTCCCTAGCACGTGACCTTGTGATGTGTTCCTCATAGCAGTGATTGTCGCCTGTTAGTTTCTGGCTCATTTATCTGTTCATTTGTCTGTTAGCGGTCTGCCATCCCGCAGGTAGTGACAGAGTAAGATCCTTGACTTTTTCTCTCTCCTCAGTACCTAGTACATACTAGATTTAGAGTCAGCGCTCAGTTCCCTGGATGGATATATGGATGGATGGATGGAAGGATGGATGGATGGATGGATGGATGGATGGATGGATGGATGGATGGATGGATGGATATATGGATGGATGGATGGATGGATATATGGATGGATGGATGGATGGATG
>NW_011888841.1:2758131-2759619 GCF_000151845.1 Pteropus vampyrus
CCCATCAGTCCCAGCTGACAGGACCGTCCTCTGGCAGTGCTGTCCCCTTCTGCCTGAGGCTTTCCCATTACTAATATTCTGGTTTTTTGTTTGTTTGTTTGTTTGTTTGCAGTCTGTTGTTGTCAGATTGTCCCAGTAAACCCAGCCCTAGGAAGTGCTCTTTTGAAAGCCAATCAAGTCCCCAGCCCCCAGAGCCATCCACCAGTCGGTCCCTGCCCCTTCCCTTCCTTTCTTCCTACATCAGGGTTCCCAGGCTCAGCACCTCAGAGCTGACAGTTCGAAGCTTAGAGAAACTTGACGGTCAGGGGGTCCCGTTACTACCAATCCAACCACATCGTGGATTTGGAGGGCTTCGGGGAGTGGCTGAGAAACCCACAATCTTTGAGAGCATTGAGAAAATTCCCGAGGAAGTTCCCATGACTGTCAAAGTGCTGTTCTTGCATTTTGCCTTGTTTCAAAAAATTTTAAGAAGCAATGGACTTGAACCATAGCCCATCTGTAAGTCAGAGCCTGCCTGACTCTAAAAGTAGAAATAAATAGCTCAAGCTTTCAAGCATATAGGCATGGAAAATCAGACACATCAAACAGAGACGCGTCGGAAAGAATGGAGAGAGACACATTGTGACCGATGTGACGGAGATGGGATTAGTTGGGTGGTGTTTAGGGTGGGAGAGGGAGGATCCCAACTTGGCAGCTCAGGATGCATCACGATGCCTGTGCGGTAATCTGGCAGCCGGGACAGTTAGAAATCGATGGTTATAACGGATGCGTCTCACTTTATCTTGCTGTCGTTCTGTTGCACGGGCTCCTCCCCCGCCCTCCTCCCTTGGCCCAGCCTCACGGCTTCCTCCCATCCGCATGCATTCTGCTCTTACTCCATGTTTGGGCGGCAGTAGGTTGCTCGCTCTGAGCCTTTGCAAGATTGGCAGTAATACGTGCTGCTCTATTGATCATCTTTTTCAAAAACAGATAAGGAGGATGGGAAATGCTAATAGCAAATGAACCGCAGCTCAGCCCCCTGCTGTTCTGCAAAGCATATTTGCTTACCAGGCCCAGGCCCTGGCCCCACAGGCCGTGGCTCGGGCGGACCAGCCAGGGTGCTGTCCACAAACACGGCCAAGTGTGGAACTGGATAGAGAGTTCGGGCGAATCCCCGACTCTTGGCTTTCTTCACTTATTTTCAGAATCATCCATAAACTCAGTTGCATAGTATGAAGTGTCACCAGCAAAGTTCCTTCTGTGGCTGGATCCTAAGCCACGTCTTCCTGTATCTCTGGGTAGCAGGTTCTGCTGCTCGTCACTGAGACATGAGCCTAGTGATAAATAAGAAGTCATTTATCAGATCGCTGCGTAGGTCAAGACCGGGTCTGAAAGTAAGAGCTTTCTCGTGAAGCCGTGAACCACAACCGCTTTAAATTCCAAAAATAACGTGTCCTTTCCCCACGACTGCAGATTGCCGCATCCCTCAAATCGAGGATGCTGACATTC
>NW_011888841.1:2760684-2762368 GCF_000151845.1 Pteropus vampyrus
GAGTCACGGCCCCTTGAAGACACAAAGGCTTTGGGTGAGGAGGAGAGAGGCAGCTCAGCCCCTCTCAGCCCTGCTTTCTCACCCCGCCCCCCCAAACTTCCCGTGCTTTTTAGCCTGTTCTAGATTACATTTTCAAAGGAGGCGTGATTCATTTACACTTTCGGAGACCAGCCTCGAAATCTGCCCGCTGGCTCTCGAGTTGGAGGTTGGGCTATTTATTCAAATGAACTCTATTAACCACTAATTGGTTCTGGTCCTGCAGCCCTATCTGAGTCATGGTGAAGGAGATGGCCTCGGACTGCAGCCACTTCTTGCTCCTGTTATGGCACTGAAATACAGTATGCTTCCTTAGGTGTGCTCTGCGCCCCGACATCTCGGGGTGTTGTGGTCAGGAGTTCAGACAGAAGCTTTCCCCTTGCTCTGTCTGGTCCCTCTCGCCCCTCCCCTCCAGGTTCCCTCCCTCAAATCTCAGCCCAAACAGAGCTTTTATAGTTCTGGGACAACAGAAGAGCCTGTCAGCTGCTGTGGGGAGGTGTGCTTCTTCAGACAGCAATACACCCCCCGGCTCATCTTCCCTCCTCCCTCCTCAGAGTCCTCTGTGCCCGAGAGGAGGTCGCCTTGGTCTGTGCCCCGCTCCGCGGGCCGCCCCCACCGGGCACAGCATGAGAAACGAGGAATCGAGATGCCTCCGGCCGCCTGACACCTCTCCAGCCCCCAGGGGAAATCTAATTGGCCCTCAGAGTGACATTTCATTCTCTAACTTTTATTTGCACCTATAGACCCAGGAGCTAACGCCTGGGGAGGCCGTCCTCTCTCACCTGCAAGTGCAAATGGAAATCGTCCGGAGCTATGATTGAGCCGAAGCCGCTTTTCTGCCGTTATATTTAGAACGGGCCGTCTCCAAGCAGGAGTGAGCGAATCTTCCCTTCTCTGATTCACAGCTGGGGTTATAACCCCTTCCGCCTCCTTTTGGGTCTGGGAGAGAAGGGACATTTTTTTCCATGGAACTTCGTGTTTTGGAGAGTGGCATCCTGAAGCCTCCCGCTCACTGTGGGTCAGAGTTAGTTTTATTTAGGGGAAGCCAGTTTATCCAGGCGGGTAGCGTAGGACAACAGTGTGTTGGGCTGTGCCATTTTATGAAAGAGACGTGAGCATCTGTGGATTCCGGCCTCCACAGGGGATCCTGGAACCAATCCATGATACTGAGGGACAAGTGACTTTTCTCAGGAGTCAAAATGTACACGTAGACTTTCGACTGTGCAGGGGTTCAGCACCCCTAACCCCTACGTTGCTCAAGGGTCAACTGTACCCTCCTCGGGAGGAGGCACAGACACAGCCATTGGTGCCAACTCTGGACTATTCATAGAGGTTCTAATCCAGTCACTTGTTCTAATATTGATTTGCTTATCTTTTTTTTTTTTATCAGAATTATTGATTCTGTTTATTCCTGATGTCCAACCTTCCCACACACATTTCACATTTGTCATGAAACACTGTCAATTTTCAGCTCAAGAAAAAATATGTGGGAGGCCGTGGGGCTGCCTCGGGGTGGCTGAGCGCCCTCACCTTTCAGAGTGGTCCATCCTGAGCGCTGGCCAGTTCTGGGCAGCGGTTCTGGGTGGCGGTCTGCTGTGTCTTCAGAGCTCTGTGGCCCCGAGACACAGCGGTGCTGGGTCAGCACTTG
>NW_011888841.1:2763743-2766395 GCF_000151845.1 Pteropus vampyrus
TTTTTTTCCCGCCTCTCCCAGGCTGCCTGAGACCACTGGCCTCTTCCAACGGCTACGTGAACATCTCCGAGTTCCAGACGTCCTTCCCCGTGGGGACGGTGATCTCCTATCACTGCTTCCCCGGGTTTAAACTCGAGGGGGCGGACTACCTCGAGTGCTTGCACAACCTGATCTGGTCGTCCGGCCCGCCCCGGTGCCTTGCTCTGGAAGGTAAGACGTCTCATTCTTTTGGAAGCTGAATTTTGCATGATCGAAAGGGGTGCTTCGTCGGGAGGTGAAGCACTGACGATACGGTCGGCGGTAGCTTTCGCTTCCTGGAGACACGGCGTTTGCCTCCGTCCTGAGCGGAGGCCATTAGCCTGGTCGTCTGCCATGAAGCCGTCCTGAAAGCCAGACACACAGCCTGCTTCCCCCGGCCTTGAGCTTGAGGGATAAAAGAGAAAAGTTTCAGGCATCACAGGTTAAACTGTGAAATACTGCAAAGTTCCGCGAAATGTCTTCAAAAATTAATTTTCTCTGCACCAAATGAAAACAGATTATATTATGGCATCATTAATCTCACCCCTCATTTTTATCGTTCTGTAGATGTTTCTTCCTATTCCCATGCATTTTATGGCGTAGCTGTAAATAGTTTTGCCGCAGACACACCCTCAGAAGCCTGAAACGAAGAGCTCTTTCCTCCTCGTTTTTCTTAAATATATGGGATCGTTTTAGCGTGTGAGTCACGAGTAATCGCTAGCTAGTCGGATGAAGCAGTGTGGGGGACGCGGCAGGCCAGTGTCTGAGAATGCAGAGTTCGTGGCCGCTGCTGCCAGGCACGTTGGACGAGCTGGCTCGGCGTTAATTCAGGTCTTGAAATTATGATTGGAGAGAGCAAACACTGATCTGCTTCTTGGCGTCTGTTGAATGCGGTGGGTGGGAGAGGGGGGTCTTTACACGGAAAGGAGCCTTCCAGTCAGGAGGCCCTCAAAGCCTATCTGCAGACTTTCTTGGGAAACAAAACAAGACGCGACAGAATGTGGAGACAGACGAGTTCTTACAAGTAGCATTTCTATGGTGTGCACCTCAGCGCAGGAAGAGGTCCCATTAGAAGGTGGCGGAGGCAGGGGACAGCCAGAGGAATCAGAGCGGCCCATCTCCTGGGCTACTTCCCACCCACCCCAAATCCCCTGGAGGGTCAGAACCTGCAGTAGAATCGTCAGATAAAATACAAGACGCCCATTTAAATCTGAATTTCAGGTAAATGACAAATACTTTTTTGATGCGAACATGTCCCAGATATTGTCTGGCATGGTCAAAAATTATTCTTTGTGTATCTGAAATATCAGTATAACTGAGAGTCCTATACTTTCACTTGCTGAGTCTGGTAACCCTGCTCCTGAGTGATGGGGCAGCCCCGTTTCTCCACTGGGATAGCTTTTCTGCTGTCTGGACACCCTGGCCGGCCAAGGTGACGGGGCCACTGGTGAAAGGGGGCTTCTGGAGGTTTCTCCCTGCTCAGATAGCCAGGAATATGGGATCGGTGAAAGGGATCGTGATTGTGATGCTATTGATTTGAAATGCCTCCTTCAAAATCTTTTCAAGTTTGGCTGAAATGCCTTTTGAGCCGTCACGTTCTGATAAGCTTCATTTTGGGACTTTGGAAGCAGTTATTGTGGAGCCCAGGAGAGGTGATGTGTGAAGGGGCAGAAAACAAAATCGAACTTCGAGGGGCACTGAGCTGAGCTTACGAACAGGGAGCTGTGCCTGGCTTCTGATGGGAAACGTGTCTCGTGGTTTAACGTGTGTCCCCTCTTCCTCTGCCAGCCGGGGCTGTGGCCAACGGAGGGCGCTGAAAACCCAAGGTGACAGCGGCCTGTGCTAGAAAGGCCTCTTAACACCCTGCCACCCCTCAGTTAAAAAAAAAAAAAATTTACATCTTTATTTTCGATACAGGTCCCTTTAAATTATCTGATGGAATTGGTTTGTGAAAACTTTAGATGCTCTCCTAGCTAAAGGCACCAAAGACATGGCAAAGGTAGACTAAAGGGTTTTTTTTTTTAATGTTAAGACTTGACAGAAACTGGGTTGAATTAAGAAGCAGCGGGTTGAAGGAAGAGGTCGGGGTTCACAGCACCCTCGCCGGATGTACCTCGGTGCTGGCAGTTCTTTAGCTCTTGCTCGAATTGAATGTCACCTTCTCAAAAGGCGCCGCCTCGTTTACGCAATGTTGTCGTAGGGCAGTCAACAGAGATGAACCGTCAGAAAGGGACTCGAACCCTTTGCTCTTTCACCCACCCCCACCCCGATTTCCCGTCTTTCTTGGCACACCGTGTGAGTTTTCTCGGTGGCGTTAGTGAAAATCGCTGCGTCACGCTGTGGCATCACGACCCTCTCGGGGCTTTTCGACGCGTTAGGGTGTTCTGACCCCTACCGTGGCCGGGTCCGGACAGCTGTGCTTTCAACTTGGGCCTTTATTCTTTTCATTTCCTATCTCACTCTTAGTCCCTCAATCTGTCAGCTGTCAGTGTGCCCGTCACTTCATGAGCCAGGAGCTAGAGGATCAGCAGGGTGATCGTGGAGGCGACGTGCGCTGGCAGCGGCCTGGCTGCGTTCGCTGTTCACTGCCTGCGTCTCCGACTTAATCATTTTGACCTGGGGCGAGTCACTTAG
>NW_011888841.1:2766445-2768575 GCF_000151845.1 Pteropus vampyrus
GTTATTGTGGAGCCCAGGAGAGGTGATGTGTGAAGGGGCAGAAAACAAAATCGAACTTCGAGGGGCACTGAGCTGAGCTTACGAACAGGGAGCTGTGCCTGGCTTCTGATGGGAAACGTGTCTCGTGGTTTAACGTGTGTCCCCTCTTCCTCTGCCAGCCGGGGCTGTGGCCAACGGAGGGCGCTGAAAACCCAAGGTGACAGCGGCCTGTGCTAGAAAGGCCTCTTAACACCCTGCCACCCCTCAGTTAAAAAAAAAAAAAATTTACATCTTTATTTTCGATACAGGTCCCTTTAAATTATCTGATGGAATTGGTTTGTGAAAACTTTAGATGCTCTCCTAGCTAAAGGCACCAAAGACATGGCAAAGGTAGACTAAAGGGTTTTTTTTTTTAATGTTAAGACTTGACAGAAACTGGGTTGAATTAAGAAGCAGCGGGTTGAAGGAAGAGGTCGGGGTTCACAGCACCCTCGCCGGATGTACCTCGGTGCTGGCAGTTCTTTAGCTCTTGCTCGAATTGAATGTCACCTTCTCAAAAGGCGCCGCCTCGTTTACGCAATGTTGTCGTAGGGCAGTCAACAGAGATGAACCGTCAGAAAGGGACTCGAACCCTTTGCTCTTTCACCCACCCCCACCCCGATTTCCCGTCTTTCTTGGCACACCGTGTGAGTTTTCTCGGTGGCGTTAGTGAAAATCGCTGCGTCACGCTGTGGCATCACGACCCTCTCGGGGCTTTTCGACGCGTTAGGGTGTTCTGACCCCTACCGTGGCCGGGTCCGGACAGCTGTGCTTTCAACTTGGGCCTTTATTCTTTTCATTTCCTATCTCACTCTTAGTCCCTCAATCTGTCAGCTGTCAGTGTGCCCGTCACTTCATGAGCCAGGAGCTAGAGGATCCGCAGGGTGATCGTGGAGGCGACGTGCGCTGGCAGCGGCCTGGCTGCGTTCGCTGTTCACTGCCTGCGTCTCCGACTTAATCATTTTGACCTGGGGCGAGTCACTTAGCTTCTATCAGCCTCCATTTTCTCGGCTATAAAATGAGAGAAGTGGCTGTCATTACCTCTTGGAACTGTGAGGACGCAGTGTGGTTACAAATGGAACACATTCAGTGAAGTGCTTGGCACACAGTAGGAGATCCATGCGTGTCCATCATTATCCTTGCTCTTGGAATTGTGTACAAAGTCACAATAAATAAGTGAGCATCTGGGCAGGACTGTGGGAAGATAGTACCCAAGCTTTTATGCATATATGTGGTGACACTATTTTGCTTGTTCAAATGCTATTTTGGTTACTTGCATACTTTTAGCTGTGTTTGTGTAAAATGAATCTCAGATAAGGAGAGGAAATACTGAACAATAATAATAATTGCCATTTAATTTTGAGAACTTACTATGTGTCAAAGTGTTTGAGACACACTCTCTATACCTCTTTGACTATATTTTACTCCATTTTACTCCATTTAATTATATTTTACTCCATTTAACTATATTTTACTCCATTTTACTGATGAGCAAACCCTGGCTTTTAAAGGTTCAGTAATTCACCCAAAGTCACGCAGCAAGTAGGTTGGGGAGCTGGTACTCGAACATGGGTCTTTGTCACTTCAAAGCTCATGCTCTTAAGCTCCAAGGCCCATTACCTGATTGACTTGTTCTGATCACTTTACAATCCAACAGGGAAACAATGTGGTATTTTCATAGCCATTTTTTTTTCCAAAGAGCCAAGAAAATTAAAAGAATTCTCACATAGGAAGGGCTTTGTCTTTTGAGCCTCGTTATTCTCCCTGTAGAAATCCCAGCTACAGGGGAAATCCCAGCTGAGTGCAGAGGGAGGCCCTGCTGTCCACTGGGTGGCAGCTAGCTGTCACTGCTGCCATCTAAGTGACCATTAGTCTCCCATGTCACAGTGGAGGTGACTTCAGCCAGTGGGCTGGTTACAGTTACAAGTTGTGTCTCCTTTCCCAGACCAGGAGACCAACACCTTGAAGAATGACAGGACGGGTCCAGACCCCCCAGCTCTAGGTCCGTGGCACTTTCTGCCATGTGGGATGGAGAGCACTTTGTGAGGGCAGGCTTGGCTGGCACCTATGTTGAGTGACAGCTGTCACACTCACATGTCGATAGGCTCCTAA
>NW_011888841.1:2770440-2777848 GCF_000151845.1 Pteropus vampyrus
GGCTCACACTGCCGGAGATGGAAGTGTCATCAGTTTCAGATTCAATTACAGGAGAGGCAGCACTGTGATTTCCTAGGAACCGACCAGCGCCCAGGGGTCCTTTTAGGGCTGCGTCCTTATGTGAGGAAAGGAGAAAAATAAGAAACTGAAAAGCCCTGTTCGGCCAAATGGAACATGACTCGGAAGGTTCTAACTTGGGATCAAAACTCAAAGCCGGTTTGGACAAAGGGGGGTTCCCAGCTCCCAAGCCAACGTCATCGTGGGCTTTGTTCCCAACTCAGGACCCGTTCAGGTGCAAGGGGTGCCTGGTAGAAGAGCCCCCAGCCCCCACTCTCACCCACCTCCACTCCCACGTGCCTCTACCCCGGGTCGATCTCTCCCTGGAGAACAGGCGCCTGGGGCCTTCAAAGCGAGTCTATCGTAGGGCGCGGGAAAGGCCGCAGAGAAATCTGGGCCTCCTCAGAGTTAGGACCTGCCCCGCCTTGGAGAGCAGTGACAGCCTCAGAGGGGACCAAGGGATGACAGCCAAAGGTATCATTCCAGCCCACCCTGTGCCAAGGCTGTTCCCACTCGAAGCACAAAAAGGAGTCCGGGCCCGTCCAGGTTACTGTAAATGAACAGGGTGACGAGGTCAGGTGTCTCTGTGTCATTTTCCAAACCAGAGTGGGGACACTCTCCCAGGGGAGCGTGCGCCTCTCCTCCCGCCTCAATAAGAAAGTGCCGAATTGCATTCCTTAGCTAACTTGGATATTCTTCTACGTCGAACGGTAAGAAGATCGAGAGAAGTGACGGAATGGTCCCCACGGGATTTAATAGTGCTGATTTTGGGTCCTGACCATGGAATTCAGGCTTAGAAAGCCTTAGCCCTCGCCAGTTTCTCTTCCCCTCCCTCCCCCACCGCACCCGGCACCTCCTTTGCAAAGATGACACGTTAGTGCCACAGATGAGTGGCCTCGTCCAAGGCCCCCCTCCGCGGCCTGGGGGTGCCCGTGGAGGCGGTCACTCCCACGCCGGCCTGGCACCTCACTGTGGGGAAGGCTCATGCCTCTGTCTCCTCTCCCTTGGTCACCGACATTCTTGAACAGGGAGAAGCGACATTTAGAATCTCATCTTCCCAGGAGCAACTTCGAGACAGAAGGCAGCTTGGGCTGCCTTCCTCACCCTGGCACATGACACGCAGATTCAACACAGTGACGCTGTGAGGGCTGGAACTTCCTTCGATTCATTCGACTGCTTCGGGATGCCCACCGGATGCCGGGCATTGTGGATGTCCCTTTAAGCCCCGATCTCTCATCCTAACAACAGTCATGAGAAGTGAGGGTGGTGCCCACCAGCAGATGAGAAGATGGAGGCTCGTAGAGCTGCCCCACTTTGCCGAGGTCACCCTGCTCACAAGCGGCCCAGCCCCTGTGCCTCCTGAGACCACGCTTGCTACCCATACTGCTCCCGCAGGCACCTCCAGAGCCCAGAGTGTCTGCTGGAGCTTAGGGACTGGGTTCCTGCCTCGCTCGGCTGCGTACTGGCCGAGGGAGCCAGTCCGTCTCCTCAGTCAGAAAAGGAAGGAGCTGGAAAGTTGATCTTCAAAGCTCCTTGCTGGCAGCCACATTCGTTGACTCTGCTCTTCACCGAATACACTGTCCCCAGAGAGGCTGCCCTGTCCTCGGCTGGCTCTGGGAGACACAGCAAAGGGGTGAGGGCGCTGGGAGAGTCTCTCCCTTTGAAGACCGCTGACAGCTTCCCCGAGACTCAGGTTCATCCGGGCAGTCCCTGAGCCGCCGTCACCAGGAGGGGAGCGCCAGGCGGAGGAAGCGGGCATGCGTCGGGGTCACCTTGGCAGCAGGCACTTTGCTTGTTATCTCCGTTCTGCCGCCAGGTATTATTACTCCCTCTTCTCAGACAAGAAGCAGGACTGATAACTTGGCCGCAGGGAGTGAGCTGCGGAGCCGAGAGTCAAAAGCAGCCCGGACTTGACCCCCAGCCGCAGTGCCCCGCATGGCCTTCTGTCGGGGGGCAGATGCCCATCTTCTGAACAACCTGCCCCGCCACCGGCGCCTTCTGAATGTTCCCTGTAACCTGGATTTTTATTACATAAGAGGTTCAGGAGAAGGGGAGGGACACACCGCGATTCAGCCCCAGCTGCATTGTGTGTCATGATGGATGTCGGGGATTTTCCTTCCTTCCCTCCCCTTCTCTCCCTCCCTCCCAGGTTGGGCTCTGGTGCCAACCAGAAGTGTATCAAGTGCTGTGGCCATTATTATTAGGAAATCAAGTCCTGCTCACATCCCGTGGAGTGGTAACAGCAGTGGCCAACTGGTCACCCACACCTACCCGGGCCTCCCACCGTTCAGAATGGACCAGCTGCCCAGGGTCATGGTCTCTATTAGTTCCTCTTGGGCTGTCACGCTCCCTGTAGACTCGCCCTTGACCCTGTCAGCAGCCGGACTCTATATGAAATTAAATCAGCAGAAAATGAAGAGAAAAGCTATGAATGCCCCCTTTCTCTCTTTTTTTTGCCCAGTATAGCAGTGCGGGCTCCCTTCATGGAAAGATGTGAGGAAGGCTTCTGCCTCATCTGCTTGCCCAGCCTATACCCCTCTCTCTTCTTCCCAACGTAATAAGAGGTTTATGCAAGGGGAGGTCATGCTAGGCCAGGTGGGTTTGGACTCTGAGGCCCAGGCAGTTCCCTAGGAAGCTCAGAGGCCTGAGGTAGGTCTGTTCCCGCCGCCCCCACCCCCAATGGCCCTATTTCACGTACTGTGTTCCCACTTGAGATTTATTTGAAGAAAGAGCTTGCCATTGGAAAGTATGAAAATCATGCATCTAGTTCTGCCTCCTTAGGAACCTGAGACCAGAGAAAGGAAATGATTTGCCAAATCATAGAAAAATTTCCCCATCTCCTCAGACTCCCAGGTGAGCAGACGCCCGACTCAGACCCCTCACTAGGGACCCAGTTTACATCAGTCGAAGTCTCACGGGATTTTCAGATCTTATTTTCAGAAACGAAAGAATCTTCCATGTCCTTCGAATGTGTGTTCCCTGGGCCTGGGGACGAGGAAGTCTCAGGTACCCCCTCTGTCATGCGTTAGTGACATTAGCTAGGGAAGCCCTGTCTGAAGCAGCGTGGAGGTCACTCCGTGAACCGAGAATGTGCTCCGCCGTCTTGGCACATGTGTCAGCGCATAACATACTCTGTGCACATTTTGTTTCCTGCAAACAATCGTTTCCTGCGACTTCCTCTATCCATCACTGTTTCTGTTATAACCACCTTGCCTAAGACCCTAACAAGGTTTTTTCTTCTTTTTAATTTTTTTTTATTGGATGAAAATGCAAAATAGCAAGCAATCTCATTAACGTGCCGTCCATACGCAATAGTAAATTATTCTAATGCCATTTCCATGTACCGTTCATACATTACAGCAGAGTGACCATAGAAACACAGCTGCCTGCGTGTCACGCCGGCATTTCTCAGGAGCCACTGGGCTTAACATTCTCTCTCTCTCCCCAGTAAGGAATCGTCACTGTGGCTTTTTCCTCTTCTTGGTCACACACCACTCCGATTCTCAGGAGTAGACTGCGCCGTGGCATCGAGAAGCTTCATTATTATTATTATTATTTTTTCTATATGGAATCGAGAAACACTGATCTTTCTGTGCTTAAAAAAAAAAAAAAGAAAAAAGAAAAGAAAAGAAAAAAGAAAAAAGAAAAGAAACCAAGAGACCTATTTTCGAAGTAGAGGCGAGTTCTTACTTGCCAGTTACTTTCCAGGCCTTCTTTTCGCTTGAGTTTTCTGACTCCTGACTTGAGAGGTGGCCCTGACTCCCCCTCACCCTCTCTGTCCATGTCCCCTGTTCGCTAGCTTTAGCCCCTTGGCAGCCTCCACCCACCCGTCCCCCCCATCCCTTATCTTTGAAAACATATGACCATCGACCCTCCAGCTCGCCTGGACTCTTTTTTTATTTTTATTTTTGTTTTTATTTTTATTGATTGATTGATTGATTGATTGATTGCCTCATTCAAACGCAGAGACTTACATTAACATCGAAGGAAGAAGCAAGGTGATTTTTCTTCCCACCAAAGAGACCAAGGTGGTAGAATTCTGGAATGTGTTCTTCTACCAGACCGAGACGTAAAGAGAACCCAACAGAAGACTAAATCACCCCATCCCCCCACTGGTCACATTCAGAGATGGGGTGGGATGGGGTGCCACCGGGCTGGGGCCCAGCGGCCTGTCCCAGGCCTGCATCCCCTGGGAGACTCAGCGAACCTGGACCCAGGCATCATCAATTGTGTCTTCATGGACATGTCTCATGGGCACAAGGTCCAGGGACAGGGTTGACTCATCAGTCAGTGAACAATCTGAAGACCGGAGCCCCCGTTACGCTGGGGGTCTGCGGAAGCTCTTTGTCTAATCGTGTCAGTCAGAAGGCTGCATATTTTCCATACCGAGGGCCACTGGTCTGTGACGAGAATCCTATGCATGATCTTTTCCTGGGGTCACCGTCCTGAATTCGTCCGAGTGCCACAGCTTCTGTGGCGGCAGAGAACTTGGACCTGTTTGTCTCGGGCCAGAGGGGACTAAGCCGGGGGCCACCCTGGGGTGCGGGGAACCAGTTTCTTTCTTCCAGTCTTCTCTCATTGCCTTATAGTCGTCTCATAGGTTTGGAAAACTCAGAGACAGGCAAGCCGAGGTCTTTATTTTGTGCTACTTAACATGTCAGGTCACCGAAAGGTACAGAGAGAATTATCGCAAAGCTGCCACCAGTGGTTTGAGCCACTAGCTTGTGCCAGGAGGGTGACTTTATGATGCTCAGAAAATAGATGACCAGCACAAATGGGAAAATCTCGGGTTTTGTCCTTTAACTCTAAAATATCTTCTCCATCCCTGCTCCAGGCAGAATTCATTTCCTTCTTCCATCTCTGGGAAGGTAGGGGACTTGTATTTCTTGGTAATAAAATTTCTTGCAATCAGGTGCAACAGAGAAGGTTATAAATCCCTTTAGTCACTCCCTGAGCCCTATTCAGGCTGGGCGTCACTCGGAAGTCTTCAGCATGGTGGTTTTGGGGTCATTTCTCCCCAGCTTCCAACCCATCCCCATTTTTCTTCACAAATGGTTGCCCAGATTCCCTGTTTTTTTTTTCCCCCAAAGTAATTAAACATTTGGGGGTGATAGGTAGGTAAAATATTCACCTTTCCAAGTCCATCTTGGTGTCTTCTGTCATTCATTTTTTTTTCCTAGAAGCAGTTATTATAATGCCTGTGTTCACAATAGCTTTCTCTTTTTGTACAGGAGGAGGGTTTTTTGTTGTTTTGGGTTTTGTTTTTGCAAAAAGATGGTGCCTGATTCTAAATTGCACCCAGATTTCTCTGGAGTTAAGGTGGTTAGTGGAGACAGTGCTTCCAGAGCTCATCTTTCACCTAGTGACTGTGGCTCCTGCAGGAAAGTGTAGGACTTGGCTCCCATTCTGCGCAGTTGGTTCTTTGATGGATGGGAACCTCATGCATTTTCTAATGCCATCTCTTCCACTCATGGGGGGAAGGATTTAATCGGTCCAGGCATAAAGAAGGCGGGAAAGAGCTGGAGTTATAGAAAAGAAGCCAATTATATTGGAAGTCGGAGTTTTCAAATAATCCTTAGCTCGAGCGATCGCAAGCGAACAGCTGTACCTACATCGATCTGTATTTTCATACCATAAATATCTTATTCTGAGGGAACTTATTTTGAATTGGGAAGAAAAGTAAATTTGTAGGAAGCTAAGAAGCCAAGAATCCTGTAGACAACGATTGCTAAAATAGCCTGTGAGAAGAACCTGACTCTACCAGACTGCTTGATGTTTTTGCAGATACTGTGGCCCTTTGGGTTAACCGTGGGTGACTCTGTTGTCCCCAAAGTCTAAGGCTTTCCATCCTGGGTTCTGCGGGGCCTGCCCGAAGGGAAGAATGGCTGATACTTCCTCGGGGAGCTCTCACATTCCAGGCCTGGAAGCCAAGCGTCCCGGGTTATTGTGCTCCGCTCTGCCCCCTGCAGCGTATGTCACGAATTAACCACTCTCGCGTACACAAAAGTTTTTGACTTCACGTTGAAGAAATCTCGGTGTCTAGTTATTTCAGGCGGATGTTGTGACATTAGCCAAGAAACCGTCCTGCTCCAGCTGGCGGGTCCCTCTGGACCTGGCCCAAGGCCTTGGCCTCCGCCTCCCAGGCCAGGGATGAACACTAGTCTCCCAGAGGTGCTGTAGCAAAGCGCCACGTCCTGGGTGACTTAAAACAGTAGAAATTAATTTCTTCACAGTTTTGGAGGCTAGAAATCCAAAATTAAAGTGTTGACAGGGTCATGTTCCTTCGGAGACTCTGGGTAGAATCCTTCCTGCCTCTTCCATCTTCCGGGGTGGCCTTGGCATTCCTTGGCTTGTAGCTACGCTGTTCCTGTCTCTGCCTCTGTCCACATGGCACCCTCCCTGTGTGTCTCTTTTCCTCTTATAAGGACACCAGTCGTATGGGATTAAGGGCTCAGTCTACTCCCGTATGACCTCACCTTAACCGATTACATCTGCAGTACACCTAATTTCCAAACAAAGTCACATTCCCAGGTACCCGTGGTTAGGACTTTAATGGATTTTTGAGGGGTACAGAATTCAACCCGCACCTTATGCTCTCCCTGCCTTGGCTTGAGGAGAAGCAGATGGTCTCTCTGTCTTTTCTCTACCTCTTACTTCCAGGCTTAAATGGTTGTCTTCAAAGCTCCCCAAGTCCCAGGTGGCCAGCACCCTTTGGACTGTGCCCGCAGCCCTCTCCTGAGCTAGCCTCTCCTTCGGTCCAGTACACAGTACCCCCTGCTGATGCCCGCTGAGCCAAACAGGAGCACACTTCTGTGTCTCCAAGGTTCCTCCGTCTCATCTTTCTCGTGCCTCCAGAGGCCCTGAGGCTTTTCCCCACTGTGCACAGTCCACACCTTAGCGGACAAAGGCATTGTTGCTCTCACATCTGCCTGTGAGTGGGCTGTAGCCCTTTTCCTCTCTGTGTACCCCAAATCTCACAGCAAGACTCAGAAGACGAGCACAGCCTTGGCAGAAGCCTCACTTAAGGTCGAATCCCAGCACTGCTCTTTTCTGGCTGGGTGACCTTGGACCAGGAACTTCACTTTTTGGAGCCTCGGTATCCTTATCTGCAACGACACCTGCTTGAAAAATGGCTGTTAGGTTAAGTGAAATAGTGTATGTATGCTGCTTGTTAAAAGTCGTGGTCGTAATTATTGCTTGCGTTTTATGTCATTGGCCATCATATAGCTAATGATAACAGTGACCGTCTCTGCTTATTGGACATCTACTTTTGTGCCAGGCACTACGCTCGGTGACTTTACAGATATTATTTCTAATTTTTATAAAATCCCTGTAATGTAGGTATTACCAT
>NW_011888841.1:2779948-2780258 GCF_000151845.1 Pteropus vampyrus
TGAGGCACAGCTCTCCACTCACTCCCATTAGAATCAGGTGGGGAGCTTTGGCCTTCGATGACCTCCCAAGCCTGGGGTCCACCCCAGACCGGTTAGGCAGGGCTCCCCAGGGGATGCTCATGTGCAGCCAGGGAAGCATCCCAGTGAGCCCGAGTCCAGAAGGGCTTCATGGCCCAGGCCTGGAAGTCGTTTGTATTTAGCGCTTCTGCTCACATTTCATTGACTAGAATTTACAGGAACAAGGGACCCTGGCAATGCAGACAGCTCCGTGCCCAGGAAGAAGAGGGGTATCGGGTTGTGGGGCGCAGCC
>NW_011888841.1:2780308-2780678 GCF_000151845.1 Pteropus vampyrus
AAAGAGGTTAAGTACAAGGCCAAGATCACATAGCTACGCAATGTGTGAGTCAGATTCGAACCCGAGAAAGTGCGCTTCGCACCATCTGAAGCCGCTGCCGCCAGAGGCATTTCCACCGGTCCACCGATTTCTCCCGCCTTCTCAGTCTTCCTCAGAGGCCCGTCTCATCCTCTCTCCTCTTCCTTCTCCTACCTTATTTTTCCCTTTCTCCCTCTCTCTTCACCGTCTATGACTCGATGCCAGTGGTTCTCAGATTTGTTCGGGTGTCGGAAAAGCATGGAACTCCTCACAGAATAGCATAGTTTCGTTTGTTCGTTTGTTCGTTTGTTTTTGCTTTGCGGGACGCTGTGAAATACTGTGTAAACCTTCG
>NW_011888841.1:2783711-2784968 GCF_000151845.1 Pteropus vampyrus
GTGCATGGGCCGAGGATGAAAACATCTGAAGGAAGCATCTGGCTCAGAAGGATTTTTTTAAAAATTAGAGGCTATAGGTTATAATGTTCTACATTCTTCTGTCTCCCCTAGATAATTTGTGTGAATATTCACAAGGCTATTTTTAAATCTCATTTTCCTCTTTTGCACAGAGTGAAATATATACACGGGTTACGGGGCTGTGATAAGTGATATGTGACTCAGCACTAAGCTTCCCACCCCCACCCCCACCCTGAGCGATGGCCTCACTTCATACTTCATTCAGAAAGCAGGAGCCTTCGAAAAGCCGCTTGCCATCTGTCCACCGCCCTGGCTTCAGATCTGCCCCTGCCGTGTCCAGCTCCACCTTCCCGCTGCCTCCCTCCCGCCGCCAGAGGCCAGCCCTTCCCTCCCGTCCACATGCTCTCCTTCCAACTTCTCAGGGACTTCCTCCCTCCGTCCGGCTCCCACCCTGCAGCACGGGTCCTGTCCTCCTTGTTGGTCACCCCCGTATACAACTTACGAACGAGGTCGGCCATCCAGTGGGTGCGGGCAGACGCTCCCTGGACCCCGGAGGCTCCATTTTCTGCTGCCTTCAGCAGAGTTCTCCAATGAGTCGTCCAGAGTCCCCACCCTGTCCCCTCCTCAGCTCACTGGAGAGTGGCTCCCCTCCTCTGTCGACGTGGCTTTCCGCAAGGTCACCGGCGTCTTCCATGTGGCCACATCCAGGGGTCACCCTTCCATTCCCATCTTTCTCAGTTTGCTAAGAGCCACTCCCTCCCCTTCAAGACAGGGTTTTCTCTCAACTTTGGGGATACGCCCTGGTCCACTTGGCCAGTCTCTTGTACCCCTCACTGATTTCTCGACGTTTGGACTCAAACCCCTCTTTTTTTCTCTCTCTCCCCTTCTTCCTGAGGCGGGTTCGTCCAGCCCCGTGGTTTGCTGTGTTATCTCTACGCTCATGACCACCGAGCTCTATGCTCGCCCCAGGCGCTCTCTCCAGCCGCCTGGCTGACTCTCGGATGCCTGTCTCCCTGGCAGCTCAGACGTGACCGATGCAAAACCAGACTCTTAGCCACGCCCTGGCCACAAACACACAAACCAAAACACCTTCCGTGGCGAATGGCACCATCATCGACCCAGGTGCTAACGTCCGAAATCTCAGAGTCATCCTCGATTCTTCCCTTGGACCCGAATTCCATCTCTCGACAAGTCCTACCGTGGGAATGGAAAATTCTGAGCGATGTCCCGTCGCTCTAC
>NW_011888841.1:2785018-2787038 GCF_000151845.1 Pteropus vampyrus
CATGGAACTCCTCACAGAATAGCATAGTTTCGTTTGTTCGTTTGTTCGTTTGTTTTTGCTTTGCGGGACGCTGTGAAATACTGTGTAAACCTTCGAGGCACTTTTTCTAGCAGAAAAGATGGCTATTTTCTCTTCATAAACTAGAACCGTGCCCACAAGTGTACATGCACACAAACACACACACACACACACACACACACAGCTAAGAATGAAGCAGGCAGGACCAATGGTTCCCACTATTATCAATTATTTATTTCTTTATTTGCTAGGATTTACTAATAGTTAAGAATGAAAAGCCACCAAAAATTTAAGAAAAAAAATTCTGGGAGAAAAATGTGAAATACAGAAAATTCAATACATTTATTTAAGTCTATGAATGTGGCACCTCGGTCTAATTTATGGAAGGAGAATTTAAAAATTGCCAGGATACACTGGCACCATTTAACTCAAGTATAATCTGGTGATGGAAGGGTTTGCTGATTGCAGAGAGTCACAAAGACCTCTATGTGCCCCCTTACCTGCGGCTTTCTGTGTAAATTGTGGAACACACTCCTTTTTAATCTCATGCCCCTGATTTCTTTCCCCTTGAAAAAATTAAGATGCTCATCAGGAATTCCAGCCATAGGGGAATCCTATTTTGTAAAAGGTACAGCCACCAGGACACTTTGACACCACAAGTATCGTGTGATTTATTTTCACCTTGTGGTGATTAAGGCTGTGCTGGACTTAGCTGTTGGTGCTCCAGTCACAGCGAAGAAAGAACAGCCTCAAGAGAATCCAGAAGCACTTGTCAGCTTTTGCCTCCAGCTCCAGCCTTTCCTCCCTGCAAAAGATTTAGTCACAGTATATCATGGTTTTGCACCTGCTCCTTCACCTGTATGTCCTCCATGGCTGCCTCTGGTCTCTAAGACTAGGCACACTTCAGATTTCTTATGCGGAGCTGTATTTTTTTCACACCGAAGTTTTACGGTTGTCATCAGATGCGTTCTGTCTTCAGAGACAACTGTAATGTGGTGACTCCGAGATGGCAAGCCGATCAGAACCCCTCCCCCGGGGGCTGCTGGGTAATACCGATCTTCGATTCGATCTGTCCGCACACCTCTGAGCCAGTAAACACCATGCTCTGTCCGGCCTGGGAGGGAGCAAAGCCCCAGCCTCGTCCTCCTTGGCCTCCTTGGTGGACGCATTTATCGGCCTTCCACGTTGTTACAGCAAAACAAAAGTGGAAAATGTAATGTGCTGTATAATGTTCATTGATTTTCCCTGAGCTAAAAGCTGAGTTTCGGACGTAGCCTTGGAAACAGCTATGATTCCATCCAGCTTCCTGGAATCGCTACCCAAACTGAGACTGCGGGGTCCAGCGGGTGCAGGGGTTATGAGGGTTCGGGGCCCACAGAACTCCGGACGGCAGAGGCTTGGGCGGCTCTGTGCGCGTACGGAGCGGTGCCGGTGTCCCGGTTCCTCTGAGCTCTTGGTCGTCTCGCGATGACGCTTTCCGTGGGACCGCTGGCTTTCCCACGCTTCCCCGTGCTCTTTCAGGCCGGCTGGGGTCCAGATTCCGACGTGAAGAGCGCGCGCTCTCCACCTCACCCCCCGAGCTCAGCTACGAAGTTGTCTCAAGGTCTGGGGCAGCACTTCTCAGACCGTCTTGTGTGTATGAGTCACCCGGGACTCGCTAGCTAAAAGGAAGTTTCTGGTTCAGTAGGTCTGTGTGTGGCTCCGGCTTACGCATTTTAAACGGGCTCCAGGCTGATCTAAAGCGCATGGTCCGTGGACTCCAAAGCGAGGGTCTGGTGGAAGGTGAAGACCCAGAGCAGACGCCAGGGCCGTCTGATTCTCGCCGGCTCCACTGACCGATGGAAGCCATCTATCCCAGCAGGTGGAAAATGGAGTGTGGTTTCTCCCATCTTGCTGTTCCAGGGGCCTGAGGCACAGCTCTCCACTCACTCCCATTAGAATCAGGTGGGGAGCTTTGGCCTTCGATGACCTCCCAAGCCTGGGGTCCACCCCAGACCGGTTA
>NW_011888841.1:2789183-2790723 GCF_000151845.1 Pteropus vampyrus
GTAGAGAAAGAACCAGTAGTTTGGGTTTGTTTTCCAATACGTTACAGGCCAATAACTGTATGATATTCAATAAAAATGGATTATATAAAAAATAAAACAAAAAAAAGAATAATTTTTAATTTTTAGATTCAACCGTAGTAAAATTATATTTTAATAAACAGAAATCAAAAACACTCTTGGATATTGTGACAAAGTCAACTTGCTAAGAACTTTTTCCAAATCGGTTACTCTGGACTTCTCGATTTATGTTGTTGTGACTAGGAGCGAGCCGCCTGGGTACCAGCACTGGCCTGCGGACCCCAGATTTCAGTTTTAGCACCATCTCCCTAACAGCTCCCCTAAAAGCGACCCTTCCCCACGCACACCCAATACGGTTGGCGCGTCTCCTCTGCTGCCCATTGGTCTCCATCGTGGCCCTGAGAGCCTGTGATCAGATGTAATGCGAGCAGTTCCTGATCTTGAAATCGGTCTCTTGTCTAGCTGACAGGTGGTTCCTCCCGGCTCTCTGACTACCCAGGTGCCCTGTCGAAGGGGCTTCTGGTGCCCGCCTGTGCCTGTGGTCAGGAAGGGGAGAGAGAGCGAGTGGTTCCGTCCTGCCCTCTGTCAGGAAACCACACCTGAACCTCCATCAAGGCTTAAGCCATTTCCAACCTCCAGTCATAGACTCCAACCTCTAAGAGTCAGGGTGGAGTTGGAGACTCAGGTGGGGGAACTGTATCAGTCAGGGTTCTCCAGAGAAACAAACCCGTAGGAGATTTAGAGAGGTAGGTAGATAGGTAGATGGAAAGATGGGTGGATGTGTAGATAGATAATAGAGAGATGGCAGATGACAGATGATAGATAGATAGATATAGATAATAGATAGATTGATAGATGATAGGTAGATGATTGATAGATGATGATAGATAGATGATAATTAGATGGGTGATGATAGGTAGATAGATGATAGATAGATGATAGGTAGATGCTAGATGATAGATAATAGACAGATAGATGATAGATAGATAGATAGATAGATAGATGATAATTAGATGGGTGATGATAGGTAGATAGATGATAGATAGATGATAGGTAGATGATAGATAGATAGAGAGATAGATAGATAGATACTATGAGAGGAATTACCTCTGTGATGGAGGCCAGGAGTCCCATGATGTCCTGTCTGTCAGCTGGAGGCCCAGGAAGCCAGAGCTGTAATTCAGCCCCAGTCTGAAGGCCTGAGAAGCAGGGGAGCCGATGTCCGTCTGAAGCAGATCAGCGTCCCAGCTCAAGCAGAGAGAGCAGCTTCGCGCTTCCCCTGCGAGTGAAAGAATATAATCGGCACTCTTGGACAAGAGCCTGAAGAGCCTCTTCTTTGTGTGTGGGGAGGGGGGGAGGGGGGCGGGGCTGGAGTGCAGTCTGTCCGGGTCTCATCAGCTCCCTTAAATATTCCAGATTCCAGAGTGCCGATAAGGCAAAACAGGAGGAGACACTCTAGGAGTCATTTTCTTCTACTTAGAAATGCATCGAGCTTTCTGTCCAGCTTCATTCCATTTCACGG
>NW_011888841.1:2790773-2791342 GCF_000151845.1 Pteropus vampyrus
TTAACCCCGTCGCGGGAGGCTGTGGGGAGAGGCGGGAGACTCCGGAGCTTGAGGTATTTCTACATTGTTAGTTCGAAGTAAGCTTCCCGAGCTTAGAATTGACGACACTTTCGTTGTCACTTCCTTCCAAGGTAGAAGAATGCCCCACCCCCTGCCCCGGCCGGGACACACGGGGGGGGGGGGCGGGGGGGGACACACGGGGTTTCCCTCGCGGCAACACTAATGGTCGGCCAAGTGCAGTCATTCGAGACACTGCAAGGAGTCAAGATAAATGTCCCCACGCAGGCGAAATGCGTCTCCATCAGCAGCCGATGATGAGGGACTCGGAGCGAGGGCCTCTGCAGTGGGCGGTTGTGACCGGCCTCTGAGAAAATGTGCAGATGACGCCTCACGGTTCTCTCCAGGCGCGTCTGGGGCCAGCCTGGTGCGGTCCAGGGATCCTGATTGCTCATAGGGCCTGCCAGGGCCGCGGCGCCCAAGGGCGGGGTGGGAACTCCAGCAAGCGTAGGCGTTGGCGGGACTAATCACTCCCACCTGTTACATGCCCCCCGTGTCCTGGAGGTTTGTGT
>NW_011888841.1:2791392-2793295 GCF_000151845.1 Pteropus vampyrus
CTCCATCGTGGCCCTGAGAGCCTGTGATCAGATGTAATGCGAGCAGTTCCTGATCTTGAAATCGGTCTCTTGTCTAGCTGACAGGTGGTTCCTCCCGGCTCTCTGACTACCCAGGTGCCCTGTCGAAGGGGCTTCTGGTGCCCGCCTGTGCCTGTGGTCAGGAAGGGGAGAGAGAGCGAGTGGTTCCGTCCTGCCCTCTGTCAGGAAACCACACCTGAACCTCCATCAAGGCTTAAGCCATTTCCAACCTCCAGTCATAGAATCCAACCTCTAAGAGTCAGGGTGGAGTTGGAGACTCAGGTGGGGGAACTGTATCAGTCAGGGTTCTCCAGAGAAACAAACCCGTAGGAGATTTAGAGAGATAGGTAGATAGGTAGATGGAAAGATGGATGGATGTGTAGATAGATAATAGAGAGATGGCAGATGACAGATGATAGATAGATAGATATAGATAATAGATTGATAGATGATAGGTAGATGATTGATAGATGATGATAGATAGATAGGTGATAATTAGATGGGTGATGATAGGTAGATAGATGATAGATAGATGATAGATAGATGATAGATAGATAGAGAGATAGATAGATAGATACTATGAGAGGAATTACCTGTGTGATGGAGGCCAGGAGTCCCATGATGTCCTGTCTGTCAGCTGGAGGCCCAGGAAGCCAGAGCTGTAATTCAGCCCCAGTCTGAAGGCCTGAGAAGCAGGGGAACCGATGTCCGTCT
The DNA here is from genome assembly GCF_000151845.1 of Pteropus vampyrus. Classification (NCBI taxonomy): domain Eukaryota; kingdom Metazoa; phylum Chordata; class Mammalia; order Chiroptera; family Pteropodidae; genus Pteropus; species Pteropus vampyrus. The sequence goes on from NW_011888841.1 coordinate 2,792,125, forward strand.
GAAGCAGATCAGCGTCCCAGCTCAAGCAGAGAGAGCAGCTTCGCGCTTCCCCTGCGAGTGAAAGAATATAATCGGCACTCTTGGACAAGAGCCTGAAGAGCCTCTTCTTTGTGTGTGGGGAGGGGGGGAGGGGGGCGGGGCTGGAGTGCAGTCTGTCCGGGTCTCATCAGCTCCCTTAAATATTCCAGATTCCAGAGTGCCGATAAGGCAAAACAGGAGGAGACACTCTAGGAGTCATTTTCTTCTACTTAGAAATGCATCGAGCTTTCTGTCCAGCTTCATTCCATTTCACGGTGGGCAGTAGGGTTAGGTGGCCTTCTCTGAGCCCCGACAGCGAGCGTGGGGGCCTGGGTGGACGGAGGCACGAGGGGAGCCGTTGAGACTCATTTACCTGTAAGCAAGTGAAGGTGCTCCGACCACATACTGGTAATGGGGACGGCATGGGCTCCTGCTTCCACACCCCAAACACGAGCTGGCATCTGCTCCCTGACTCCAGTGCCCTCCCGGCTGTCCATTCCCTGCGTCATGAACGGCACTCACTGAAGAGGCTGGTGCAGTCCACCTCCCACAGGGAGCCAGCCAGGATTGAGAAGGGCGAGGCGGAGGCCCCGCGCTGCTGCCTTTAGCCGGTCAGGTGCGTGAGCATCGCAGGCTTCCTGAGGGTGAGGCAGCACCCATCGCTGGAGGAGGTCCCCACAGAGGACCGATCGCAGGGCCGGTGTGCTCCAGTGAGGAGCCGTCAGCTGGGCTGCCCCACTGAGGGGGTCTGGCCAGGGGACACTCTCCCAACTCACACACTTAATTGGGCCACGTTCTTGCTCGAGGACAGGGAGAAAATCCACCTGGGGGCACATTGCTCACGAGGCAAGAATCAGCAGGATGGACACCTCACCCAGGCCAGAGGTGGCCCGTGAGGAGCTGGAGGAATCCCAGGCACTGGGCGACACCGTGCTCCCCACACTCCCCAGCAGCTTCACCTTGAGATGGCGGGCGGGGCGTGGGTCCCCCACCCTGGAAAACACACCGGCCACAGCAGTCCTGACACGAGCCCCCTTCGCAATCCGCTCGCCCAGTGCCCTTAGCTCAGGCGTCGTCACACCAGCTCTACCTGGTGGGTGTTGTTTTATCCGTATGACAGATGATGACAGATGAGGGGACTGAGTGAGAAGCG
>NW_011888841.1:2795420-2796768 GCF_000151845.1 Pteropus vampyrus
TCTCCAGGCGCGTCTGGGGCCAGCCTGGTGCGGTCCAGGGATCCTGATTGCTCATAGGGCCTGCCAGGGCCGCGGCGCCCAAGGGCGGGGTGGGAACTCCAGCAAGCGTAGGCGTTGGCGGGACTAATCACTCCCACCTGTTACATGCCCCCCGTGTCCTGGAGGTTTGTGTTTGACGCACTTAACATCCACCTTTGAACAACCCCGGAGTTAAGAAGTGTCCCCCTCATACACAGAGGGGGAGCCCAAACCCCAGGCAGTTAAACGAGCTGCCCCACACCCTGGAGCTGCGACTGGAACATAAATTCGGGGACCCGCAGGGCTTGTGTTTGGGTGCACGGTGCTGTGCCGCTCCCGGTCCCTTGTCACGTGGTTGCCCCCTGCAGCCCAGCTGCCCTCCAGCATGTGGGACCGTGGGCCTCAGGGTTCCTGAGTGCTTTGAACAGTCCTTTCTCCCCCAGACCAAGGGAGGAAGCACGCTGCTAATCCCGCTCCCAGACATTTACAGGGCCCCTTCTGGCCTCGTGGTGCTTCCTGGGCCTTGGACACGTGCTGGTAATTTTCTAACCCGACAGGCCACTTGTTGGGAGGCCCTGCGGGAGGAGAGCCTACGCTGTGTGCCCTGGGCCATGGCACTGGGGGAGCCTCGCTGGGGTGGAACACAGGGGCCACTGGGGCAGCCCCATGAGCACATGTAGCCCTGGGGCCCTGTAGTGGCGGGCGTCGGATCTCCCCACGCTGCGTCTGCCTCGCTCTGGTCAAGGGGCTCCGCTCTCCCAGGGAGGCGGTTCTGAGAGCCTGCTTGCCCCCCTCGTAGGGGGCCGGATGCCGGAGCCCACAATGCTGTTCCTCTCCTCAGACACTCGGGGCCTGGCTGTCCCCAGCTGCCCACTTCCATGTGTCAGCTCTGAACTAAGCCCTTGCCAGCCTTCCTCAGAATAACCCTCAGACACTTCTGTGTCACACATGGGGACGTGAGCTCAGAGGTGAGAAGGGACTTGTTCGTGGTCACTCAGCTGGGGAGGGGTTGGGCCGGGGCTCAGACCCAGGCCTGCCTGGGGCCAGCCTGAGCCCGCGCCCTGTCCCCAGCTGTCTCTGGAGAACTCGAACTCTGTTTCTCCACCTCTGAAAAGAGCCTGTAGGGTCTGCGTTAGAGAGGGTGTCTGCGACAAGACATCGGGTGGTCCGCTGAGCAGGGCGCCCATCTTGCTACCCGGCCGCAGGGGGCACACGCTGCTGCCAGCAGGTTCTACCACCCTGCTTTTCTGTGGCCTTCCAGTGGCCAGTGTGGGGCGGCAGCTCCCCACGTGGACATGGCCTGCGTGTGGGTGAGCTGGGAGGGGGTTTG
>NW_011888841.1:2796818-2797488 GCF_000151845.1 Pteropus vampyrus
CCGGCCACAGCAGTCCTGACACGAGCCCCCTTCGCAATCCGCTCGCCCAGTGCCCTTAGCTCAGGCGTCGTCACACCAGCTCTACCTGGTGGGTGTTGTTTTATCCGTATGACAGATGATGACAGATGAGGGGACTGAGTGAGAAGCGTAGCTCACTTGCCTGAGGTTATTTACCCAACGGGCTGAGCCTGGGGCCGGAGCTGAAGGCCAGGGGTGGAGCGGTTCTAGAGGGAGAGATTTTAAGGTCATTAGAACATCTGGGAGTTTTCAGGCTGTTCCAATAACGCGGAGCTGCTGCTGGCATTTCCCACGCAGGCCGGAGATGCTGACCCCTGCAGTGCGCTGTCCCATGGCAGTCCCAGGGGAGGAACCCCTGCCTGGCCCCTGTGCCCCTGTACCCCGGTGAGAGGCTCTGCGGGCTTATCCCTCGCTTTCTCTGAGCTCTTTGAGATTGCTACGTGATTCTGTCAGGGAAGGAGTCTGATTTCTCCCTGCTCCCCAGGCTGCTCCTGCAAAAGGGAAGGGCTGGGGCTGTCCTACCTCTGGGAGACTGAGGCCCAGTTCCCAGGCTGCGGCAGGCACCCCTCTTTCACGCTGATGGCAGCCACTCTGAATCCGGGCTGTGCGGGCACTGCTCAGGCACAGAGCTGCCGGCCCTTCATTGTCCACG
>NW_011888841.1:2798973-2812875 GCF_000151845.1 Pteropus vampyrus
CACCCTGCTTTTCTGTGGCCTTCCAGTGGCCAGTGTGGGGCGGCAGCTCCCCACGTGGACATGGCCTGCGTGTGGGTGAGCTGGGAGGGGGTTTGCAGCCCGGCGTTTGGGTATCTGGCCCTGGGCAGGGGCTCAAATGTTCTCTCTCTCGCTCTCTCTGCCTCTTTCTCTCTCTGTCTCTCTGTCTTTGTCTGTCTGTCTGTCTCTCTCGCTCTCTCTGTCTCTTTCTCTCTCTGTCTCTCTGTCTCTGTCTCTGTCTCTTTCTCTCTCTGTCTCTGTCTCTCTGTCTCTCTGTCTCTCTGTCTCTCTCTCTCTCTCTCCTCTCTCTCCCCGCCCTTCTAATGGTTTCCGTAGGTGTGGATTTGAAGCTGACCTGGGTAGAGTTTGTGCTTTGATTGTTTCTCAAAGACTGTTCAAATGGCAATGGCAGTTCTGAGTCCTTCTCTAGGAAAGAGAGCACTTTGTGTCTCGAGATGAACAAGCACCGACTCCACTAAAGCCTTCGTTTTGGACGCAGAGATGGAACTGTTCTTGCCTTGCAACCCAGGGAGCAGGCTCAAGAGAGGAAACTGAAAGCCACCTCTTTCTTCCCCTAAAAATCGTAAAATATTAGGGTCAGGAAAAACGGTTAAACGCCATCGAGGATAGAACAAGCTTCCACTTGACAGAGGAGGAAATCAGGGCTTAAACTGGTTCCGTGACCCGCGTGACATCGCCGCGTGCCGGTGGCAGAGCAAAGCCCCCAGCGCCCCTCCCGGTGCCCGCTGCTCACCCCCACTGCTCGGGGCGCCTGCGAGGCTGCGGCTGGGCCTGCACACAGAGCCGGCAGAATCGGGGTCCACTCGTCACTGGCCGAACCCCAGCAAGGCATTTGGGAATCGGGTTAGGGACACTGGCCGGGGATTCGAACAGTCTCGAGTTACTACGATAGCCACAGAAAGAGACTGGGGATAGGCTGTTCCTTTCGGTAAGATTTTGTCCGTAAATATCTTAGTTTTATTTACTAGGTTGTCTGGCAAATAATGGCATGCATTATTAATAGAGCCGCTTAATACTGTCTCTTAAACATGCTCTTTGCCACGTAAAAGGAACCTCTCTTTCATCATGGGCTTTACAAGACCACGTGGCGGCCGCATGTGCTCAGAATGTCGCAGGAAAACTTAGAGAAGGGACCGTCTCTGGGACGACCCGCCAGTCGGCCCGATGCCTTCTCCTGGCCCGCCCCGTGTCTCGAGGGCTCCGCCCTGGGCGAGTGCGCGGTACTGAAACTCTTATTCTCCTCTCCTGCCCAAGTTTGCCCGCTCCCCCCGGCGGTGAGCCACGGCGACTTCGTGTGCCACCCGCGGCCCTGCGAGCTCTACAACCACGGCACCGTCGTGGAGTTCTACTGCGACCCCGGCTACAGCCTCACCAGCGACTACAAGTACATCACCTGCCAGTACGGGGAGTGGTTTCCTTCCTACCAGGTCTACTGCATCAAGTCAGGTGAGCAGGGGGAGGGCCGCGCCTGGCCCGCAGGCAGGGTCGGCCTGCGGGCAGCGGCCCAGGGCTGGGCCCTGAGCTCCGTCCCTCCTCCCTCGCTGTGGCGGCGTAGTGACCATACGGCAGACACTGGGCACCGGCGCCCGCCCACCCGCCCTCCGTGTCCTGCCCATGCTGGTCCTGCCAGCTCACCGTGGTGTGGCCGCCAGCCCTGGACAGGTGGAGGTGAGGGCAGGGGAGATGGAGGTGCCAGCAATGGAGGCCAAAGCATAAGGGACAGGGTGGCTCATGCCAAAGGGACAGAACTCTCTTTTGGAAAGGTCGGCCCTCGCCTCCCTTGCCTGGCAGGTGTGACAGCCAGAGGTGGCGATGAGTGGGGGCCGTGGAGGGGCATGGCCCTTCCTGTCCCTGTCCCTTTCCTCACTCAACCAACAGTCTATTCCAGAACACCCACGAAGGACGTTAGCCCAGCTCCCCACGCACCCCCTTCACCCTCTGCCCGAGAAGCAGGTACGTTATCTGTCCCCGTGCCTGGCTCTCACCCGGTCTGGAATGTGACGTGCAGCTCTGCCCTCAGCCTGGCGGAGACCACGCGGGAGAGCATTTTTAGCGCTGTGGGATCCTGAGCCGGCATGGGGGGCGCCCGGAGGCATGCGACGAGCGGCTCAGGCGCCAGAAAAATCCAGCAAACGGCACGTGGGAAGCTTCGTGCCCGTCACGGTCTGGGGCCCTCATGTGCTGCTTTGTTCTCTCTCAGCAGAGCAAACGTGGCCCAGCACCCACGAGACCCTCCTGACCACGTGGAAGATCGTGGCGTTCACGGCGACCAGCGTGCTGCTCGTGCTGCTGCTCGTCATCCTGGCCAGGATGTTCCAGACCAAGTTCAAGGCCCACTTTCCCCCCAGGTCAGTGCTGGCTGCAGCCGCCCAGCCCGGGCTCTGTGCAGCCGCCGTGAGCAGCAGAGAGGAGACCCTCGATGGGGCAGAATAGGGGAAGAGCTACAGTCGCTTTCCTGGGTGTTTGGGGGGTGTCTGGGAGTTCAAAGCACCAAGCGAGAGGCAGACTTCATTTTCCTCTTTCAGCCCCACTTCCTGACCCGTGCCTCCCTCCCTAATAGACTGTTCTCAGGGGGCATCGTGCAGTGTGCAGACGGGAAGCACGGCGTCGGGCCCCACACCGTGAACTGTCCCCCAGGAGTGCCATGTCCATGGCCATCCAGGTGCACGTGGCCTGCAGTTATGTCAGCTGGAGCTTCCGGTCCACAGGGAGGATTAAGAATATGCGGAAGGAATTTGAGGTCACAGGTGTGAGGCCCGACAGCCGTGGGAAGTCTCAGGAAGGAGGGGGACTCTGCGGGGGCTCAGCACAGGGCTGGTGAGACTCGACCTCAGAGTGGGACCAGAGAGGGCAGCCCCCCCTCGTCCTCGGCCACACGAATGAGCTTGGATTGATGTCGTCCTCCTCCTGGCCACCCTCCTCAAAGAGGACATTGCTGCACGCTCTCACAGGCGGGTCTGGCCCTCTGAGTGCCCGGAGCAGCCTGTGCTCCCCAACTTCGCACACCGCCCTCCAGAACAAAGAAGCACCACCTGGCTCTGCTGCTCGGCAGATCGGTGTTCTGGAAGGAGAATTCGCTCAGAAAGCAAGGGGGTGGGTTTGTGGACATTTGGAGAAGGAGGGCCCGGCACCAGACGTCACAGGACACCAGCCAAAGCTCACAGACACAGCCACCTGCCACCAAGGAACGATCGTTATTCCCTTGAACTCTGGGCCCATGTCAGTCGTCTCCTTTTGGGACGTTACGCATCAGGAAAGGACCAGGGACAGTCTAGCCCTCAGGGTCGTGCCTGCCACCCCCTGGAAAAGAGAATGCTGCGTAGCGGAGAAGGACTCCTGGAATGAACCACGATCCTCCCTCTCCTCCAGGAAAAGTCCAGCCTCCCAGCCAGGCAGGGACTGAGGGAAGCCCGAGCTGCTGGAGACAGCACTGCCCCCCTACCCCCCACCTTGACTTCACGCCCCTGGGGTGGCCTCGGCTCATTTAGCAATGCTCCCCCACCTGGTGCAGGGGCCCCACAGCCCCATGGGCAGCCCCCTCTCCCGGCCACAGAAGTGTGCTAGGTTTGGGGGCTGCCTGCGTCCCTCACCAGGCCCAGAGTATGTCACTGCCATCCTGGTGCTAGGACCAAGCTCCTTTCCTCCCAGACCTGCCTTCCCCTCTCTCAGTCCTCAGCATTATGATTTATGCATCAAGGGACCACGTTCTATCATGGAGCAATTACACTATCTAAAGTAGGCCTAAGGATTACAAAGAGAAAGCTAAACTACATATTGTGATTTATAACACATTGGAGTCCGTTCAAATAGCCCATAGAGCTATTTTTCTACATATATTTGGAAGAAAAGTTATATCGACTAAATATTAAAATGTTTTTTAAGTGTTTTCCCCAAACCCTTTTTGCTTTTTTTTTTTTTTTTTTTTTTAATCGCTCAAGTATTTCCATCTGATTTTATGCTCTGGTTGGTTCAGGAAAGTTGGGGTCATCTATCCAGAGGGACAGTAAGAGTCTCCAGGGCAAGCTCAGAATGGGTTTTTTTTTTCCCTCCATTTCCTTCCACGGGCGTAAACACTGAAGAGTTGCTTGATGACTGAGTCTGTGGGAGCCGAGTGTCAAGGTTGGGATGTAGAGGAGAGGCTGGCCACTTATCAGCCACGCCAGTTACTTTGGGAGGACAGGGGCAGAGGCTGGAGGTCAGACAGAGCTGGGCTCAAATGTGCAAGATGACCAGATGCAAAGGGGCAGGGCCACGTAACCGGCCAAGATGACAAAACATCTGCCTGCTCCCAGCAGCCCTCGCCATGCTCCCAGCAGCCCTCGCTCCAGGCAGTGTGGGTGTAGCTTAGGCTCAGTCAGCTGCTAGGTCTGCAGGTGGAGGTGAGCCTGGCATAGCTTGAATCAGGTAGCGAGATGGTGCTTAGAGCTTTCCTTTCTTTCTTTTTATTTTCCTGTCGTTGTTTTTCTCTCTTGATGAAAAGTTAGTGATTTTTATACTATAGCAGGAAGCAAGAAAGCATAAGAAATGCAAGGGCTAGCCTTTCTCTGTGGGCAGTAGGGTCGTCCCCAGTTTTCTATGCTCTTAATGACATGATTCTGTTTCCAGCTGCCTTCCCGAGGGACACCGCAGAGGCACACTGATGCTTGGCTGGAATGGGCCACATGGTCCCTGCCCACGAGGTTATGACCGTAAGGCTAAGTCCAGTGGTCGAAGAGGGAGGAAGTACAATAACAGAAGCAACAGAGAGGGACAGGAAGGGAGAGGCAGGAGGGCACGAGTCAGTGAGGAGAGGGAATCTGTGCTCCCCCAAGTGGCCATGGTGACAGCACCATCCTTCGGGGAGAACCGGAAGGGAGGCGGCTTCGTCGGGCCCCTGCCCCTGCCGTGGTCTCGGAGCACCTCAGCTGCAGCGGGGTCACCAGAGGCGTCACTCCTGGGGTAGCACGTCCTTCCGACACGTTGGCACTGTTTTCCTCTGTGCAGGGGGCCTCCCAGGAGTTCCAGCAGCGACCCCGACTTCGTGGTGGTGGACGGGGTGCCCGTCATGCTCCCGTCCTACGACGAGGCTGTGAGTGGCGGCCTGAGTGCCTTAGGCCCCGGATACCTGGCTTCTGTGGGCCAGGGCTGCCCTTTACCCGTGGATGACCAGAGCCCCCCAGCATACCCCGGCTCAGGGGATACAGACACGGGCCCGGGGGAGTCCGAAACCTGTGACAGTGTCTCGGGGTCTTCTGAGCTGCTTCAGAGCCTATATTCATCTCCCGTGTGCCAAGGGGACACCCGCCCCGCGTCCGACAACCCTGACACAGCGGCCAGCACGGCGGGGGAGGTGGCATCCACCAGCCCAGGCATCGATATCGCGGACGGTAAGTGTGCGCCCGAGGCCTGAGCACCCCGGCATACACCTCCACACCCAGCACTTAGCATCTTCCAGCCAGCACAGAGCCAAATCAGTCTGTTTCTCTCTCACTCAGCTTAAATTGCTTCTTGCTCTCTCTGCACGTAGAAGCCACGGGCAAGACCAATTAGCGGAAGGAATGATCATCATCTCACAAGTGATGAGCCCATTAACTGAAATTTCAGGGGGCACGAAAGGGCACCGAGCCATCCAGAGCAGGCCCTCGGTTTCCGTAGCATCCTTATGATCCGAGATGCTTTTCTTCTTCATCCTGTAGCTAGACGGGGCTTCTGAAGGTGGCACCTAGGACCAGGTAACACGCACGCGTGCCAGGAGGAAAGACACAGATGCTTGCACGAGGGCCTGGCCCCGGGGGAAGTTCTGCGTACACGCAGGTTATTTTTACCAGGTGTGGAGTAAAAGACGTGCATATGCCTGTCACAGGAAAGGCAGACAGCAGCTCATAGTAAACGCATCAGGCTAAATAGGGTTCTGTTTCCCAGTTTACGCATAAGATACCGATTCCTGCTTGTAGCGACAGTAAGTAGCAGTAACGATGTGGAAACGGGGCCCCCTGGTTCCCCACTGAGTTCCTTTCCTGCAGTCCCCTGCCGCCTCTCTGCCCTGGATCTGTAACCTCCTGGTGTGTGCGACCACCGGGGCACATGGTTAAAACCTAACGTGTTAGTTTTCATGAGCTGGGTCTGAGGTTTCCCAGCGAATAGATGTTGTATGGAGGAGGTGGCTTATTTGACTATTGACTGATGTGTGGAACGTAACGTTTTCTTCTTCTCCTCACTGATTTCAGGAGTCGTAAGAACTCTGATAAAGCTCGTAATTACGGACCATCGCCGTGTCTTTCGGTGTATTAAATAATAGACGTTTCCTCTTTTACAGAGATTCCTCTCATGGAAGAAGACGCGTAGCCAGGCCGGGTCCTCCTGATTCTACTGCCCCTCTGGGAACGGGAACCTTGTACCTTGGAGCGAGGCCACAGAAAGACAGAGCGAGGAGGACGGGGAAGTGTTCTAATTTGTCTACATGGGGACAGTGACTCACATCATACATCACGGACTCAACGGTGCGTGACAGATACTGACAAACCGCGGTGCAGCGCTTTTAAATGGGACCCGAGGATTTGCCAAGACCAATGGGAAACAAAGGGATGAGGGGGTCCCTCCCCCTACGTGGTTCTGGGCGAAGGTGTCAGGTGTGTCTCGTGTCGGGGAACGTGAGACAGTTCCACGCACGTGCCACCGAATGCCGCGTCCCATTGACTTATGTCATGAGTGCTAGCTGCCTCCTCTGAAAGCATGTCACATTATGTAAATTCGCTTCTAAAATCTGCTTGGAACTGTCTCCGGACGCCAAATTAGGACCGCTCAGCCTCTGCCTAGTCTGAGCGGAGCTGCAGAGCGCCCCCTGGAGGCTCCCACAGAGAAGGCTCCCGTGGGACTTCTGGACCGTCTTCCTCCATCCGGTAATTCTGCCCAGAGCAAGACCAATGCGGGAGGTGGTCGAGAAAGGAGAGGAGACTCAGGCAGACTCTGCTTTTTGGAAGTTTCTTCAAAAAGTAGAAGTCACGTACTCCACGCCGTCCTTTGGTGAAATAGCATTGGTTTTGTGTTCCTGGTCTCACGCCTGGATCCGCGGCATTGGATCAATCTTGCGACTTTGCAGATTGGTCAGAATGTGTTTAAATACATCTCATGGCGGAGAAAGTGACCAAGGCAACGTTTCGTTTTGGCCTTTTGAAAAGAGTCCACGTGACGATTTATCTCGGAGTCGTGAGCCCTCTCCCGTTCACCATGGTTGTTGCCCTCAGTCATATTTTATTTTCCGAAACAGAAATTGTTTCTGTAAACACATTCCTCCTCCAAATAAAGTATGAGGTTGGATTTATTTTTGTTCCTCGTGTTTTTCCCTGTGAAGTCTGCAGCCTGGCCTCCCAGCCCAAAGACAGCTAGCTCTGCCCTCGCCTCCGGGGCCCTGGGCGCCTCCCCTGCTCACGGATCCTGCATCGGATTCCTACGGCGCGGTCTCCAAGGTCCCCTGGGTGTTGTTCCTAAGAAAACAATTGCTTAAAAAAAAAAAAATGTCCCCGAGTCCTGAAGTGTCTCTTCAAATACATGTTCGTCTGTGGAGTTGATTCCTTTCCTCCTCTGGGTTTTAGACAAATAGAAACAAAACTCCGATCCATAAAGTCGCTATGCTGATAGAGCTGTGAGAGCTGGCGGTGTCATCAAATCCCGTTTTTTTTTTTTTTTTTTCTTGACACAGACTGATTAAAAATTAAAAAGAAAATGTCAGGTGGAAGCGTGACTTTAATAGCAGAGTGGAGTCAGGTGGGCGGGAAGGGGCAGTGGCAATGACGATGGAGGTGAAGTGTGGGACGAGGGCCTCAGGCTGGACGAGGTAAGTGGGACGCGCCTGCCCAGCCCATGCCCCGGGCAGTGGGCGGCAGCACCAGGAGCACCAGTGTGCTGAGTGCCTGGGGAGCAGTGCTCAGCGATTACGACTTTGTTCACTGATGGCTTCCCTCGCCAGCCACTGGCACAACTTTGTATCATGGGCTCCATAGTAGGAGCTGGTTTTCATGAGTGTTTGTGATTAAACACCACCTGGCTCGCTCAGAGAGGGGTGGCTGGATGGGAGTGGAGGTGTCCAGGGCTCACGCACGGCGGGCAGCCTCCCCCAGGCAGCCTCTCAGGATCCTAGCTGGGCCAGGTCTCAGCTCTTCTCCATGCTTACACCTGTCCTCCTTTTCACGCCCCCTAAGTGGAGGGTGTGTCTCAGAGACCACGTGTTTCACCGGGCAGGTGGGAAGAGACTTGAGAGACTGTCTCTGAGGCTGGCCTCACCTCCTTGCAGAAGACGTTCTCCCTCCCAAAGAGCAGCAGCCCCCTCACCTGCGAGCCGACGGCACAGGCAGATCTGTCCAGCCCCACACCTGAGAGACAGGTATCCCGGGTGCCATACCGCCCAGGTATCCCTGTCAACATTATTCTAAGGATGGCGGCCAGTGCGAAGGACCTGCCTACTCAGAGGCCGCGTCAGACAACGGCTAACAGAATCACATGGATCTTCTCTTTGGACGCTTACTTTGTGGCCACATTGGCTTCTCACTCACAAATATTATTTACAGCGATTTATTTATTCTTCTATTATAGTGAGCCGATGTGGCAGAAAAGAATCCTTGTGCCAGCCCAGACATGTTGTGATGCTGACTTCCTTCTCATTTCAAAGTCCCGGGAGGTCCCCCCTAGGGATGAGTGAGATCACCCCACCTCAGGAATGAGAATAAACCAGCCATGCTGGGGACTGTCCCCAGTGTGGAAGGGGAGCCGACCCCTGACAAAGGTGCTTTCTGCGCCCAGAACGGAAGCGCCTTCAGGCCAAGGTCAGGAGCCTGCGGTCCAGCCAGGCATCCCCGGGGTGAGCCTGAGGTGCTTACCTGAGTAGGTGTTTCAGGGAGACACAGTTTTCTGGCTGATTTGCTCCCCATCATAAGCACAGCAGAAGTCACAGGACATCGTCACACTTCACTTCCTTGTAGCTTGTTTTAATTGCAAGGTTGTGATTTGCTGGTGTGGGATCTTTAGAGCCTTTCCCACCGGATTGCACATGTCCCGGCGGCTGGCTCACAGACAACCTGCCTCCTAGTCCTGCACAAGTGTTTTGCCCCTGGCCGCACAGCAGGCCAGGACGGTGGGAGTCAGATGCAAAGGCTCACGGGCCACAGCCTGCTAGGTCCATTCTGACATTCCCTTGCTCCTGCCCTCCACGCCTAGCTGTGCAGGGCAGCCCCTCCCTGGGGCCTGGGTCCCTGGGTGTCCCCCACAGAGGCAGAGCAACAGCTGGGGGAGCCTGGACTTTGCAGCAGGCTGTTGCTTGGCTTCGAAACCTGCCTCTGCCATTGCTGGCTGTGTGCTTGGACAAGTCATCGACCTCGCTGGGCCTCGATTTCCTTATGCAGAAATTAGAGATGTTTACCTCTGCCACCCTCCCTGGGCTGTGGCGAGGTGACAGCTGTCATTCACAGCTCACAGTGGGCATCTGATAAGTGGCAGCTGGTCTCCACTCACTGTCCAGTGTGAAAGAGGGTGTCATGTGGGTGATGAGCTCAGGCATGTGTCCCTAGTCGCCTTTAACCGGCCGCTCTTGGATGCGTTTGCAGATGGAGCTTGTTTGGGGCTGCCCTGAGCGGACGGACTTGCTCTGCCGGCTCCCCTCCGACATCTTTCCTGGTTTCTTCAGGCCCAGCTTTCTTTCTGTGCAGAGGGATGTTGCCGATCCTTGACCTTGGGCATCGGCCCTCCCTCCCACGCAGCCCTCTCTGAAAGCCACAGAAAGCTCTGCTCGGGGAGGGCAGGGCCACCTCAGAAACTTCCCCCAAGGACTCTGAAGGACTGGGACTCTCTCCACAGGCAGCCCTGGGGATCGGCGCTAACACACTCCTCTAATTTTATTGTCCATTTTGGATTTAAAGCATAAAAATTAATGTCCATGCATTTCCAAGGCGATAAAAAGGCAAGTCCACGGTGAAGATGCCCCCGAGAGCAGTGCTCACTTGTCGGCGAGGGAGGACGCTGGGCAGGATGGCCCTGAAATCATAAAGCGTGACTCGGAGCATGCAGTGCCAACACGACTGTGGCAGGCGGTGCACCGTCTCCACGCCGGGCAGAAATCAGTCCTTGGGGACCAGCAATGCACAGTGTGGGTGGCCCAGGTACCTGAGTAGGAGGCACGAACCTGCCGTGCTCAGAGCCTCACCCACGTGTTCACAGCCCATGGGGACCCCGGGCCCCCCGAGGCCGTGGGATAAAGGAACCCAAACGCCAGCAGACACGGAAAGAGTTTGGGACAAGGGGCATGGGATAGAGCCTGAGGGAACAAGGAGACTAAGATCTTCTGCTTGGAGCCTAAAAGAAATATTTATAGACCCTGTTACAGTCAATAAATATGACTAAGCACCTGGTGTGTGCCAGACCCTGTCTGCCCCCTCTAGTCCAGTGGGAAGTGAGGACTGGTAAACGGACGGCTACACACTGGGAGCGACGAAACACAGGACCCCGGCCCCAGGCCTGAGCTCCGGGAGAGGCTGCTGCAGACAGTGGAAGCCGAGCCGGAAGCAAGCAGAGTGGGGGTGTCCGGAGGTACAGGAGATCTGGCGGGGGTGGGAATGGAGAATTGTCTTGTGCTTCCGGGCCTTGAGGCCGGGGTGAAGAGCAGGGGGGAGGGAGGGAAATGTGGGCAGCGGGGGAGAGAGATGGGACTGAACAGGAGGCCTGGGCACCGCGTTCAGGGGCTGGGTCCGTGGTGCCCTTCGGAGAATGAGAAGCCACTGAAAGCTCTGAAGCAGAGACGTGCTGGGGTGGTGGGGAGAAGTCGGCGGGTCTGAGAGCTCTTGTGCCCGCCCACGTGATTTTGTGGAGTCAGGGACATCCAAACTCAGCTTGCGGCTGCCACCATGTCTCTGGGGGGACCCCTCTGGGCCCCAAGGTCCTCAGTGGTATAATAAGAGGGCAGAATAGATGACCTCAAAGATCGCTTCCAGCTCTGATGGGGTGAACATTCTCTTTCCTTGCAGTTTGAAAATCCAGAGTGAAATAACTGTTCTCTCCCTGCCAACAGTTTCACACTCCTCCCAGCTCCTCCCACCAGACACGGGGGCTCAGCAGCAGCCTCTGCCCCAACACCCCCTCCAGGAGACGTTCCAGCCTCTAGACACTCTACAGCCGGCTCAGTCAGGATGAGGGTGGGGACAAGCCACACCAGCCACAGCAGTCCTGGCAATTCCCACCGCCCCTTGGCTAGAAGGAACAGATGCTCACGGGACCATCCAGGAGCCCCAGCAGATCTATCAGACTGATTTTTCCCCACTAATTCTTCATAATTGTGCAGCATTTCCCGATCTATGAAGCATGTGCACCTACTGCGTGTTTTGGGAAAAAAGCAGACTCTTTTCCAAATCCGTCCCCATGGATATCATGGGACATGGGAACAGACACTCTATGGAAAGCCATCTACAAGGTCCCCACTGACAACCCCCAAACCATCAGCAGGGCAAAGCCATCAAGTAGAATGACATTATTTTGGCATGACTTGTTCTTTGTTCGCTTATGATCTTAGGGCGGTTTTCATCAACCACCACTTCCAGATCTAAGGGCTGACAAGCTCTCTGTTTAGAAGCTGAATCAGATGCTTGTCTAACACCAGCGCCGAATTTACGAGTCCATAGGTCACAGACACACCTCCATGTTGGTCAGATACCATCTCGGATGAGCATGCCTGGCCTGCCAGGAGCATTCCAGCCCCCACAGGTCCTCATGGACCCCTACTGCTGGTCTAGCAATACCAGCTTTGGGGTTTCTGGGAGCCCGGAGGAGGCACTTGGGCATTAAGTCTACTGGGCGTTGAAATGCAACAGACCGGGGTTTAAAAGTCAGCTGTCGCTTACAGCAGCGATGTCGGGCAAGACCATTGACGTTCAAGCCTCACGTCTTCACCTGTGCAGCGAGGACACTAACAGCACCCACCCTGGAGTTTGCTGGAAGGATTAAATACGACGAGGACAGAGACCGCTGGGAGCCGTGCCTGCCCCGGAGGAAACGCGCAAAACCCGCAGCTGCTCTCGAGGCGCCAGCCTTTTCCTGCTCTCCCGTCAGCGCGGCGGTGTCTGTGGGTGGCACTGCCGTCCTCGTGGCTGCCTGAGGCTGCTCTGAGGTTGGGGGAGGCGTTCCTGGGGCTGCTGACCATCTGGGGTTACCCTGGCCCCTGTCTTTCAGCTACACGGCAGCCTCCGAGCATCCGTAAGTCCCTGCTCTGTCCCCACCCGAGTGCTCGCCAGGGCCAGGCTCCCTCGAGTCCCTGTCACAATTACCAATGAGGGTAGCCAGCGCTGCAGAGAGGACTTCCTGGTGGGATCTCAGGCCATAAAACCCGTCCTTCTTGACCCCAAACTTACTAACAAAAACAGGAGTTTAAAAAAACACCACCAGCACCTCATCGACTGTGTGCTCAGGCATCGAGGCATATTGCTGTTCACCCCCAAAATGCCTCTGGTATCATCTAGTGTGCTGGTTCTACCAAAGTCCAGAGACATTTCGGGTTGTCACGACGGGGGTGGAGCCCTACTGGCATCCGGCGGTGGAGGCCGGGGATGCTGCTGAACGCCCCGCAGGGCACCACACGGCCCCCAGCAGGCATGGGCCAGCCCCGACGGCAGTCCGTCGAGCCGAGTTGACAAACCATGACTGAGGAGAGACCTTCCATGAGGCTAGGGTCCCACGGCTGCCAAACGACACCGTCTGGGTGTGGCTCCGTCCCCCTGCTCTGAGTCAGGCTCCGAGGCCACAGCATAACTGGACCCTTTGACATAGGTGAGGCCTAGGCAGCCCGTGTCAGAACGATATTTTTAGATGCACAAAATAAACCAATGGATTATAAGGAAGCACGGTGATCAAAACATTTCTGAAAACTGACATATAACATGGTTATATATTTTTTTCCTAACACATGAAATCGAAAGGTCCAGCAGCTGGTCTCATAAACACCATAAATAAAAATGGAGACCCGCCGTGTGCTTGGTATTTTGAGATCTCTGTAAACACTGTCATGTGATGTGGAAGCATCCCTAGTTTCTTCTGGTGACAAAGTCACAGGTACAACTGACAGCGTGGTTTATCGCGTACGTGGTTGCGAAGGAAACAGTACATTCCAGTAGAGGTTCGTGAGAATGAGAGGCAGGTGTTTGTCATCTGTGTCTGTGGTCCCCGTGTGTCCTATCCACCGACCCGGCCTTAAAACTCGAGCTCCAAAGCTGAAGCTTCCATCCGAACTGGCTCGATGTCTCCTCCCATCAGGCATGAGTTCTGGATTCAGAGAAGGTACCACGGGGTCTCGCAAGCTGTCGCGTGCCCCAGAGTAGCCCTTGTCACTTAGTCTGTAGTCACGTGAAAAAAAGCACAGGTTTTGAATGTACACCCGAGCTCTACCACTCACTAGCTGCGTGAGCTCGGACTCGTCACCTAACCCCTCTGAACCTCAGTTTCTTTATCCGTAAAATGAAGAGAGTTCCACCTGCTTGGCAGGTGTATCGTAAGGATTAGAGAAGACGGCAGATGTAAGACGCCTAACGTGATGTTTCGCACACAAACAGGGGTTCGAGATTGGGCAGTTGTTATTATTCCTAAGGGAAAAGTCACTGGTCGAATGATATTTTCGGGAAGAGTCTAGAGAGTTGAAACCACGATAACGTACCGTCTCTGATCTTTGTCCGAAAACATCGTCCATTTTTTCCACAGGGGGAAGTGCCTTTCCCCAAACTCCACATCACTCTTAGCCTGTTGCCTTCTCTGTCATCCACATAGAAATGTTTTCCGTGTCATTTCACCCTCAAAGCCACAAGGGCCTGCACCTTTTGTGTCCCTCCGGGCAGGTCCGGACCCTCGACACATGGCTCA
>NW_011888841.1:2813089-2813411 GCF_000151845.1 Pteropus vampyrus
ATCAGTTCTGGGCCAGACCGACCCCTGCACCCCACTTCTGCAGTATTAGAGGTCAGTAGCAGGAGGGCTCAATTAGTACATGCTTTAAAAAAAAATTTAAATTTTGTAGAAGTAGTTTTTTCTTTTTTAATCGTAGTAAGATATACATAAAACAAAACATACTACCATAACCACCGTGGGGCGTACAGTCCGGCGGCGTTCAGTACATTTATATTCAATCTTACTCTGGACATTTCAGCCTCTGGAGACTGTGGGGTGCGGGGGAAGCGCCCGAGGACACTTACTCAGAGCCCAGATGCGTGGCCCAGGTGCATGGCCCAGG
>NW_011888841.1:2813461-2832060 GCF_000151845.1 Pteropus vampyrus
GCCCCTACCCTCCTTTCCACCCGAATTTCTCCAGGCTCCCCACGCTTCTAGTGTGGACCTACTAGGTCTTCTTAAATCGAATTGGAAACGTTACACTTAGTTAAACCCAGTCTGAACCCATGTCAAGCAGGCGTCGAGCTGGTTCCAGCTCTTTGAGAGATGTAACTTTCTTGGGACTGATGCCCCTCAGTGGCCAGCACTGGGAGCCAGCAAGGCTGGACGGGTGCCAGGCCGAGTGCCAGCCTGCTAACCGAGCGACACCTCCTGGCCAGTCGAAGAACCAGCCTTACGATTTTTGCCTCAGACCCCCCTGGGCTTCCCGTCACCCTCAGAATGTGGCCCAATCTTCACACAACCGAAAGGGCCCTCTGCAGCCAGACCCAGCTCTCTTCCTCACACTCCACACTGCCCCCAAACTCACTTCCAGGTCCTCAAACACCCGTTCTCCGGACCCCAGGACACCATGCATGCGGTCCGTCTGCCCCTCCCCTTGGCCTGGCTAACTTCCTTCAATCTTCACATCTCAATTTAGGCATTGCTCAACATGGCTCCTGCCCTCTGTGCCCAGAGCCCCCCTCTCCTGTCAGAGGCCTCACCCAGTTTTGTGTCACCTCCTGTCCTATGTTCTCCAGGCTGAAAGCTGCTGGAAGGCAGGGCCCGGTCGATTCCCCTGGTGCCCAGCTTTGTGTCTTTCAGTTGGAGTAATGAATGAATGAGTGAATGAATGAATGAGTAATCAATGCTTCCAGGAATTCGTTACAAATAACAAGACATTCATGTCAATTGTTGCAGAGAGTATTTAGGGACTGACTCAGATTATATATAACCAAGTGAAATATTTCCAAGGTCAGTCTGTTCTCTCCAGAAGGAGGTGTCTCCCACTCCTCCTGAATGGGGAGCCTGCACCCCATAATCCAAGGACCCCAGATCTGTGACTTAGACCCCAGCAACTGAGCCTTTCTGCTCCCTCCCTGACAGACAACAAGGTCTGACCTGAGATCAAGCTACACAGGGAGGCAAGAGAGGGGACAGGAGATGAGGCCTGAACCCCTGGCCCATCCTGAGAGGCGGGCGTGTGTGGGGGGCACACCTTCTTCCTCAGGCAGGTCCCCCTCCACCTGCCGTCTCACACGCAGGCAGAAGGGTCTGAGATGGCAGGAAGGTCTGGTCCCTGCACAGCTGTCCCCCTGAGGAGAAATCAGTTCTGGGCCAGACCGACCCCTGCACCCCACTTCTGCAGTATTAGAGGTCAGTAGCAGGAGGGCTCAATTAGTACATGCTTTAAAAAAAAAATTTAAATTTTGTAGAAGTAATTTTTTCCTTTTTAATCGTAGTAAGATATACATAAAACAAAACATACTACCGTAACCACCGTGGGGCGTACAGTCCGGCGGCGTTCAGTACATTTATATTCAATCTTACTCCGGACATTTCAGCCTCTGGAGACTGTGGGGTGCGGGGGAAGCGCCCGAGGACACTTACTCAGAGCCCAGATGCGTGGCCCAGGTGCATGGCCCAGGTGCGGGGCCCAGATGTGTGGCCCAGGTGTGTGGCCCAGGTGTGTGGCTTGCAAACCGAAGCACACTGCTATCTCTGCGAGCTTAAAATCTGGTCCCAGAGCGTCGGATTCTTCAGGTCTGGGAGAGGCCCAGGAATTTGCTTTTCTAACAAGTTTCCAGTTGGTGTGGGGAGGCCCGCTGATCTGAGTGGACCTGTTCAGATCGTCCCCACTGTCTTTTCATCCCCACCCTGTCTTAGTCCGCCCCGGCTGCCGGAGTAAAATGCCACAGGCTGGGTGGCTGACACAGCAGACATTTGTTCTCACACTTCCGTCAGCTGGGAGTGTTGGAACAGGGTGCCAGCGTGGTGGGGCTCTGGCGAGGCTCAGGTTTGCGGCGTGCAGGCCATCTCGTAAGGACAGAGGTCCCGCCCTTAGGACCACATCTCACCTTGACCACCTTCCAAAGGCCCCGCCTCCAAATGCCATGGCAATCAGCGTTAGGGCTGCAACACGTGAAGTTCAGGGGCACACAAACGTTCAGTCGTCACACCCCAATAGCCTCCCCATTCCCCACAACTCAGAGCTCATTCACGTCAGCCAGGGGACTGGACACAGCCGGAAAGTTACAAACCAACAAGGACTGGTGGGAATGGGGGGCAGGGTACAGGCAGTCATGAAGCACAGAAATATGTTTTCTTCCCCCACCCTGTTTTGGGTTAACCACATCTCATTGGGAAGTGCTTGATCCAGGCAAAGTCCAAACTCCCTAGCCAGCTTTTCTGCCTTCTCTCAAGAGCAGCTGTCCCAATGTGTCCCGGGCTGAAGGCTTTCAAAACTGGGAGGGTCCGGGGCTAACGGGGGACAAGGCGATCACCCTAAAACCTTACCTCATCTGTTAAATCTGTATTCTCTGCAAGGGTGAGTCTCTTCTCCTGTGTTTGTTGGGAGCTTGGATTGCCTCTTTCGCAAACTGGTGGTTCATCGTCCCTTTTCATTTTCTTACTACATTTTTTAAACTTATCTTTTAAAAATATAATTAATTTATATTTCAGTACAAGAAATATTAATGCTTTATCTATCGATCTGTTGGAAATATACTTTTTTTAATTTAAAATTTTCTAAACAATTATTTGCTTTTTGATTTTGCTAAAGGGTTTTTCTTATTGTATAAAATGTTTAATTTTTAGATAGTCGGTATAGCTCTACCTCTTCTTTGATGGCTTCTGAGAGTCTCATCCTGTTTAAAAAGTGTTCCCTCACAAGGCTTTACAAATATGCGCCCAAATTCTGTTCTAATATTCTAGAAGACCTATGTTTTCTCTATCTACCTGCATGTATTTCTAGTCTCTCTAATCTGTTTTCTTGTTATTCCGGTTGGTTCCAATTATCATGCCATGTAGATATTGATCTCTGGAGTCTTACTTTTATTGCTTATTAACCGTGGTCCCCTCTCATTTGTAATTTTCTACACTTTTATTCTCTGAAAATTTAAAATATAAAATTATTTTACTCACATAAAATTTAAAATTACTTTATCCAGGTCTTAGAAATAGGATTCTAATTACAAGTGCATCAGATTTACATATTAGTTTCTTCAGGCTTGGCATTTTTATGATAGTAAGTCTTTCCACACGGAAATAGGGCTTGTGTGTCTCCATTCGTGGAGGTATTGTTTTATGTCCTTGAATACAGTTTTATCATTTTATTTGTATGGATAGCATACTTTTTATTGTTAAATACATTCTTAGAAATTTTGTAGTTTTCATTGCTATTATGAATGGGCTGTTTGTTCCATTTCCCTCCCCAAATGTTTATTGCGATCACAGAGTAAACCTCTCTCTAGTTATCCATCTCCCTTACTAAATTTTCTTACCAATTTTATTAAAATCTGTTAGGTTGTCTAGGTATACTTTCAATCATCATAAATATATTTTCTCTGCCTTTCTAATATTTATTGCACTCAGCTCATTTCCTGTCTTTCTCTATTAGTGAAAACCTCCAAAGCCATGTTGATCCATAATGGTGACAGCAGGCAGTGTATCTTGTTCTTGAATTAATAGAAATGACTTCAGAATTTTTCCATTTAGTAAAATATTGGATCTTGGTTCTTAGTAAATAGTCTTTATCATATTTAAGTAGTTTCTATCCACACTCAACAACTTCTTGGAGGAAAAAATAATATGTACCTGTCAGATACACGATAGAACTACCAAACATCTATAAAATTGGCTACATAAATGCTGAAGCTTAAAATCGTATTTCTATTTTCTCTGCAACAGTATGAAACTCATACATCATTTGTGGTTAGAAAATTTAAAACAGCAGAAAACTGAGGTCGCTTTGGAAATGCCCGATTTTACCATTTCATAGAGACGCCCCACAATCAGGTTGTGCTGTCCACACTTCCCGACCATTTTACCTTATTATTATTATTTCTGATTTTCGTATTTTTATTTTATCTCAGTTATTTGTGCTGTATTCGATGTCAGGAGCTGCGGTACCAAATTACCACAGATTTGGGAGTTTAAAACAACAGAAATTTATTCCCTGACAGTTTTGGAAGTTCAGAATCAAGGTGTCTGCAGTGCCACACTCCCAAGCGGTTTAGACACACCACGCGTTTGCTAGCCACAGGGCTCAGCAGCCCTAAGGGGACCCACAGAGGGGACTTCCAAACCAGGCAAATGGCCGGTGGACAGTGAGGGAGGGGCTGTGGGCAAGAGGCGGAAGGTGGCGAAGGGGAAGCGTGGAAGCGGCCGGCATCCCAGGCAGAGTTGGTCGTTTGGAAAGGAGAGGCCAGAGCAGGCCAGAGCGTAATAGGACGGAGACGGGACAAAATCTGGTATCTTTACAGCTGTCGCATTTGCTGTCTGGTGCTGTTATGTTGGTAAATAAATTCTCTTACTCCCAGGGGGGGACTATGGAAGTTAAGTCAGAATCCCATAATTTGCAGGAACCTTGCAAACCTTTTAGTACAGGAGTCTCCAATCCCTGGGGTCGCTGACTGTCTGCTGCCTGTTAGGAACCGGGTCACACAGCAGGAGGTGAACGGCAGGCAAGTGAGCGAAGCTTCACCTGCATCTGCAGCCGCTCCCCAGCGCTGGCATCACCGCCTCAGCTCCGCCTCAGATCCTCAGGCATTAGATTCTCATAGGAGCACAGGTGCCCAAAAGGTTGGGGACCACCTCGTTAGTCCATTTACAGCTGCCAGGAGGGAGGCCTCTGAGTCATCCGGGACACAGAGAGATGAGCGTCTCCTTTTCCTGTCTCTCATCCTCCTCCTGAGGCCCCAGTGCAGTGTCTGACGTCTCCTACATGGGGAGAGGATCAGGGCCCTGTCTACCGGGCATATATGACCAGCACTCAAAGGCATGATGTTTGGCCTGGGGGTTCTGACGCTCTGACTGCAAGTCAGTGCCCCCGGCCCGGCCCCGGTCGGGTCAGCTCCTGTCTTTTCTCCAGTTTGCTGGCCTCTGCTGACCGTTAATCCCCAGTTGGCAGGTCCACTAAACCAGTCTTTCCTGTTTTCCCCTCCCCCTACTCCCCGCAGGGAAGGAGGTGACTGGGGGGTGTGGCGAGCATTCTTGTCCCACTCAGATCCCCGGGAAGCCATCCCTCTCTCCCGCCTCCCCCTCCGCAAGGTCCCCTTGGTTTAAAGCAGCCGCACAAAGGCTCCAGCAGTCCCGAGCACCTGCAGGCACAGCAGGGGACTTCGCCGAGCCGGGGAGGGCCTGTCATCCAACAGGCTGTCTGAGCTGCCCACCCTGGTCCCCTCAGGAAAACTGCGGGCCTGCTCCCTGCTTGCCCACAAGCAGGTCCCCAAACCCACGGCCGGTCTCCTCTGCCCTGACTTCTTCCTTCTTCTATTGTTCCTCCTCCTCTTCTCTCTCTTCCTTTTCCTTCTTTTTCTCCATCTTTTCTCTTTGCTTCTTCCCCTATCCCTCTGCCGCCTGCTGTCAGGACTTACAGCTCTTACCTTTCCAACCAGCCACACGTCCAACCTCCTGACAAACATCTGTTCAGCATACATGTTGCATTAGACATTGTTCTGGACACGGAAGATGGAAGGGGACCGATGGGGACCCCACCCCGACTCTCAGCCATCACTCGGTTTTTGAAGAGGAGAGAATCAGGATGTACCAAGCATGGGAAAGGACCACGCTAAAATTCACATGCCGCTTTTCTACTATTTTCCAGGTATTGTTGAAGCAGAGTTTGGATCACTGAGTTGGGACTTGCCTGCACCCTTCCTCTGGATTCGCTTTAACCTACTCAGTCCTGCTGCAAGCGATGCTCTAAGCCAGTGGTCCTCACCCTTTCTGGCACCAGGGACCGGTGCTCCTATGAGCATCTAATGCCTGAGGACCTGAGGCAGTGATGCTAGCGCTGGGGAGCGGCTGTGGATACAGACAAAGCTTCACTGGCTCACCTGGTTCCTAATAGGCCGCAGATCGGTACCGGTCCAAGGCCCAGGGGTTGGGGACCCCTGCTCTAAGGTGCAGTTATCCACAGACCCAGTGCTTAATGACTCAGCATCTACCCCTGTTATTTTTGCTGGGTTTCTGAAGGGGAAACAAAATAGCTAATCGTCTTTATTTTCTAACAGTCGGGAAACAAATTCACACAGGGCACATATCTGCATAAAAGAAGTAGTAGCCACATTGCCCTAGCTAAAGGGTAAAGCCACATTGGTATGCACTGTGCAAAACCAGAGGCTGACTTAAGTCACGATTTGCATTTTCTCCTTGCAGAGAGAGCTATTTACCTGGGGATGTTAAGTTCTCTGCATGTGGGGAACTCTCTCTCCGCATCGTATAAATGAACGCTGGCTGAATCTGTGTGGCTCAGGCAGATTTTTTCGGTGTGGGCATCTTGTTCTCTGGCATAGCTTTCATAATTCTGTAACAACTGCCTCCTGGATAAAGGAAAAGCTGAACTTAACGCCAGCCTCTCTCTGTAAGAGAGCCCCAGAAGCGACGACTACTGTTTCAATCCCAGGGTTTTGGAGAAAAGTTGCATCTCTGAAAGGGACCGTGGAGGACAATGTTACTTGAGAATTACCCTCAAGTTAGTAAAACTCTTCCCCTAGTTGAAGCAGTGAAAAATATAAGGTAAACAAATATTTAAGCAAGCGACGGAAGGCAGTGAGCAAGAAGATGAGATGATCAAACCGAGTCTGGCTTCAACATCACCCAAAGAAAGAGGCTGCACTCGGTCGTGGTCAAACTGATGGAAAGGGTCCAGGGCCGGGTATGGCTTCTCCACGTGACTACGGTGACCACCGGGCGAAAGTCACTGGTTTCGTTTATGAGCTTAATTCCCATGATGCCATTTGTCAAGGTCACAGAGAGACCTCCGAGAAGCCCACCCAGGCTGCAGACTTCTCTTTGCTTCATTCCCGAGTGGTCACGCAGCTTAGCTTCCGAGGGTTCGAGAAGAAGAGTGTGGTGTGTATGTAGCGGTCGGAACGTGTGTATGAGGCAGTGGATGTTCTTGGGCCAAATGTGCCCCGAACATGCTGATCTGCACACAGACTTGCTCCTGGTCAGTGACCTTATCACATATATATGTCTCTTCACCTTATGGTGAGTCTTATATCCCCAACCAAACTGTGAGTTTCTTAAAGACCAGACAGCATCTCAGACTTCACATTCTCTAGTACTTAGCTCAGTGCCGGGCTCAATAAACGCTGCATAACCTCGAAAGGTCCCGAGAATTACATGTCATATGGATGAGTCAGCTCGGGCTAGTATAACAAAATACCAAACCCTCTCTTCCTCTTCTTCTAAAGCCACCAGTCCCATCGTGAGGACCCCACCCTCATGACTTCATCTACTCTTAATTATCTCCCAAAGGCCCCATCACCAAATGACCTCACATTAGGAGTTAGGACTTCAGCGTGGACTTTGGGGGGATGCGATGCAGTCCAGAGCACTGTATTGATTCCTATGGTCAGCTTCAGACCTGGGGGTAGGAGGGTCCTGAGGGAGAGGGACCGCGGAGGTCTAACTGAGATGCTTCAGCGGAGAAGGCGACTTTGAAGGAGGTGGGAATCGAAGAAACAGCGCCACAGAGTAGAGCTGGCGAAGGAAATGCTCAACCTCGGGAGGGCGCCCGTCCCCCAGATAGAATGACTCCCAGGAGTCATCCCCCGGCCTCAGGGACACAGCTGTGAGGGGGCAGATTTGCAGTGCACCTTGACTTTCTGAGGCAGGCCCGTGAGCGGTGGCTGGGCTCGTGGGAGGGGGCCGTCCGTCCTCCCAGAAGATGTGGCTTAGTCATTTCTGGTGCCCCTTCCTTGGGACCAGGATGACTAATCATCCTTCCACTCCTGGCCAGGGAGGTGCAGGGTGTTCAAGCAGTTTATAGTACCCCAGAGGATGAGGATGGAGGTAGACTGGCTGGGAGTGGGGAGCCTACAAGCCTCTATGCAATTTGAATTTTTTCAAATTGAAAAAATTCAATTTGATTAGGTTTTAAAAAAGGAGGAACGGCTGACATACAAATGGATTTCATGGGGTCCTCTCTCTCTCTGTCACACACACACACACACGCACACACGCACACACACACACGCAAATGCACACAGCCCAGGGCTTCCCCACTCCTCCCTGGGGCCACCTGTTAACCTGTATTATCGTCAACCTGCCTCTCCACTTCATCGCCCTCCTGCACCCTCTCTCCTCACTGGCTTTAGCTTCTCCCAGGCCCTGCCCGCTATTCATCTAATTTCACAGCTTGTCACGCTGCTGTGATTTCAAGGCAGAGGGAGGGCAGTTATTAAGAAAGCCCCTCCCTTCTCCCCAGCTGCTCACCCTCGTCTCCAGTCTCCTTTCTCGGGATACAGGTGCTCAGTGACCCTGCCATGCACACGAAAGGTGGATGGAGTTTCTTTCCTGGTCCGCCGAGCTGTCAGAGTCCCCAAGACTGTAATTGTACACACTTCTCTAGATTAAAAACAAAGTCTTTATAAAAAATCCCCTTGCCTGAGAGCCCACAGCCAAGGCCGGTTCTCGTGGTCTCGCTGGGCTAGGGCTCTGAGGAGCAGCCACGGCTGGCCGTTCCGCCTTCTTGTTTGTAGGAGCCATTTTTCCACGTGGCCATTTTGAAAACAGTAACACACTTTCTTTGAGAACCGAGCCCTTGGTCGTGTCGCACCCTCTGGCTTGGCCAGTGCCCACTCTACTTGTCTGTGTTTCTCTTATTCGTGGGCTCCCTTGAGAGCATTCAGGATGTCCTGGACTTGACCATCGGTCCTCTCTCTTCGGCTTTTCGATTTCTCGTTTCTGCAATCCTCAAAATACAGTGGTTGACGGGATTGGAGGTTTTAGAGTCAAGCTGAGTTCTAGTCTCAGCTCTGCGGCTTGCTAGCGAGTTACTTCACCCCTCCCGCTCATTCGTAAAGCAGGTGTAAGGACGGCACCTGCCAAAAGACGTGGAGGCAGTGAATGTATGAAGCGTGGTTAGGCGCCCGAATGCAAGAGGCATTAATGTAATTTATGGCAGAGCGAGACCTCTAGAGTATTATGGGATGCCTAAGACCCAGAATGTGGACCACAGGGACATCTGGGGCCAAAACTAACCCTTGAATGGCCTGGGCCTGGCCTTTAGAACCCGAGGGTTGCATGGTGGGGGCAGAGAGGGCAGGAGGTGTTAGGCCAGGGGATACATCTACTGCTTAATGACCAACATTTTTATTTTAAATTACAGAATAAAATAGAAAATAGAACAGAACAGAATAGAATGTCATTCCACTGCTTAGCACCACCCAGTGGATCCTCAGCCCCACAAGCAGCCAGAGCGAAATCCCAAGTCCTCAGCAGAGCATACCTGCATGTCCCCTGTGATCCTGCCTCCAATCCCGACACACCTGCTCTCCATTTACACCAAACCAGTGGCGGTTCCCCACGGGAGCCACCCCCGCTCTCCCCTCCGTTCCTCTGCAGGCCACTGCTTCTGCCTGGAATGTTCTTCCTCCGCCCAGTCTGGCTGACAAAATGATCGCCTTTTCACTTGGAGCAGGAACATCGAGTCCCGGATGCGGGGGCTTCCGGGCACAGTGAGGTACATATGTTATTGTAGCACTTGTCAAACTGTATTATAATCCTTTGTTTACATGTCCATCTTCCCCACTGGGCTGCAAACTCCTTCATCTTGAAAGCCAGATTTTACCCAGATTTGTATTCCTGGCAAGAAGCACAGAGTCTATAGTGAAGCTTAATATGTGGTTGAATGCATGGTTAGTTCTAAGAGATACATAACAAACCTTGGTATCTGTACTTTCCTGAATCTTGTTTTGGTTGTTATTTATTATTATTATTATTATTATTGCAAATAGTCACTACTGCTTATGTTACAAGGTTATTGTGTTCTAATTTTTTCCTTTAAAATGAAGATCACGAATATCATTCATTCATTCATTCATTCGCCAACGAATATTTATGGGGAGACACTCGTCAGAAACTGGATTTGAAGTGGTGCCGGATTTTAACAGACAAAAAGCCAATGACAGCCCCTCAGCCCTGCACTGCAAAGACTGTGATCACCAGCCCCTCCCGGACACACCGGGGAGAGAGAATGGAAGCTCGTTTGGAGGGCCACAGGTCGAGAAGACCCTAAGATGTCCCCGCCATTCAGGTGGAAGTTGCCACCTCCCCAGTAACTTCATCTGTCCAAAGACAGGGCCAGGTAGGCAGTACCTGAGGATCCTTCCGCGTCTGACACGAGTCCCTGGAGCCAAGTGACTGGAATTGATATCCAAAGCCAGGCGCCACCCGGGGGAGAGGGCTGTGGGAGGCCATAACACGGCCACTGTTCCTCTCTTCCCCCAGCGCTCCTGCTCCTGGCAGGCCAGGCCCCCTGTGAAGCAGGATCAGGCAGGGTAAAAGGGAGCCATGTGACGAGGTCTCCCCACTTGCTCTTGGTTCCACTGAGGAAGAGACTCCTGGGCCTGCCCCAGGCAGGTCGTTTAGGGTCAGGTTCCGGCCATGTTAGCTCCCAGGTTTCAGCCGTCCCTGGGTGCCGTACAGACCCACCCCCACTCCGCCCTGCGCCGCTCAGAGTGTGAGCACCCCTCCTTCTCCACAGCCCCCACGATGGGCTTGGTGTTGAGAGAGGAGGTGGTTTTATCTCTTTGCATGCAGTCCTTGGAGACCTACTTGAGGCAATTTGTCACTCATACTTCAAGCTGCCGGCCAAGGAAGAAAGCCGAAAAGACTCTAGAATGAGATCCTTGTGCTGTAATTAAGTGCCAGGCTTTGTTTTACCCGTATCTTTCCCACCTTGCCCGATCGGCTGCTCTGCGGTTACCCCCGGGACACCCGGAGCCGCGTTCGCGGGGGTGGGGCTCGGCCCCCCTCACGGTCCAGCCCCTGGCTCTCCCCCCACCCCCCAGTCTTACTCCAGACGGCGCCAGATTCGTCTTTGGACCGGGTTTTGCCCCAGGGAGCCGTTCCTCCACTGTCCGTCCTCTCTCTCTGACCCGTTGCGTCCTAAGGCCTCTGGGGGGCCGGCCTCTTTCCTTTGGCTCGGCCCTTTTCCTGCAGACCCAGCGGCGGACGGAGGCGGCGGGAACGAGGAAAGAAGGCGGGGCAGATTCAGGCCGCGCTCACAGGGCAGATGGGCCTGTCTTCTCTTGGGTTCTCCAGCCAACCTCGGGGCTTCTTCCTTAAACTGAGGTGTGGTGCAGTTGAAGGAGCCTCGCACGGGGCCTGAGGTCCGGTCCCTCTTTTGCCAGCGGCTGGCCGTGCCTCTGGACAACGACTCCAGATCCTCGGGCCAGCTTCCGCCTCTGTCCGATGAGACAGGAAGGGCTTGGCGAGCTCCACAGATACTTGGGGAGCTTATCTATGGATACTTGGGGAGCTCCATAGATAAGCTGGCCTGGCGAGCTCCACAGATACTTGGGGATCCCTTCCCCTCGGATCCAGGGTTTCCCGTGCACCCAGCGCCCCGCGTCCCAGCTTCCCTCCCCCCCGACCCCAGGGACCCCTATATTCTTCCGCGGCCCAGCCGCAGGGTTGGAACCGGAGGTCGCCCCATTGGCCCGAGCGCGCGAAGACGTTACCTGGCCGGCGGGGCGGGGCCTGTCCCTGGGGGCGGGGCCTGTCCCGGGGGCGGGGCCTGCCGGACCTTCCCGAGCCCGGATGTCAGGCGCTGGGTGGCGGCGGGGAGCAGTGAGCGGACGCGCGTGCGACGCGGGGAGACCTCCCCGGAGGTGAGCGCCCTGCTGCGGACGAGAGCGGGCGAGGGCCCGCGCCCCCGAGCCGGGGACAGGGGGGGGCCCGGAGTCGCGGGGACCGAGCTGCCTGCGGCCGCCGGCGCCTCTCTCCCTCCAGGGGCGTCCCGGGCTGTCTTCAGCTCCTCTCCCTGCGCCGGGCGTGCCATCTCTGGACCGCGCTCTCTGCCCCTGGGTGTTCCTGGGCAGCGTTGCGGGGGTCCCTCGTTTGGGGTAGGGGAGGGGGAGCATGTGGATACCTTGGGCCCTGCAGACTGGACACAAGGAAACCCCACTTTGAGGAGTCACTTGCACCTTTACCTTGGAACAGTCTTATCAGACAGGTTTTCCCTTTGTCCCCGCCCCCCGGGAAGGGGCAGGTAGCTTCACTGTCTCGCGTAGAAGAGGGAGGTGGCGACCTCCAGCAGGCCCATGGAAATCCCAGAAAGTTTGTGAGCTGCTCGACGAAAGGCCTGGAAACCCCCACCCCACAGCACCAGGGAGACCAGGGAGGGCAGCCTGGCAGAGGGTCCGAGATTAATACTGTAGGCTTTTATGTTTAAAGAAATCTGCCTGTGAAGATGTGACCAGCGGCCCTGGAAAACCAGAGCTGCGGCTGCATTTTCTGCCGCGGGGGTGGGTTTGCTGACCGTCCTGGGGGTGGGTGCTGCCCCGGAAGCCTGCTGAGGCCGGCGGGAGTGAGGATTGCTGGCGGGGCTTTCTCCCTGCGGGGATTAGCTATGTAGTCACCCCGTGTCGAACACACCTGTCCACCCCATGACCCACTTCTGAGCAATGATCTGGTCACTGCCAGGCCCTCTTGGACGTCAGGGCCATCTGGGATGCGTTCTCTCCTCTCCGGCAGAGGGCATTAGTGGGGACGTGCTGATGCCAGGTGCTGCTGCCCAGGGGAGCAGCCAGGCCCTGGCCAGACGTGCGGTCGGATCACTTTTCCGCACATCGACTCAGTCGGTCTGAGCTCTGACAAGTCTGTCCAAGGTCTCCTGGACTTCCTGACTTGCATCACCTGAGGTCTTGAGGGCAGAAGACGGTGGCCAAGCATAGCGATCTGCTAGTTCAAAGCAACCAGCCAGTGTGGGCTGGAGAAGGCAGAGAGGGCTTCAGAGCGGCTTGGTCTTAAGCGGCACGTGGGAGTGACAGGCAGGGCCAGGGAGAGGAAGGAAGTCCGAGGCTAATAGGAAGCTCAAAACCAGCCAACGGCTGCCCGCCCCCCGGATGCAGTCCAAATACCCTGCCTCCCCTTCCGGCTCCTGCCCTCTCTTCTGTCCCGGCCATGCTGATGTTCCATGAGGTTCTGACCAGGTCTCTTCTGCATGCCTCTTTCTCTTTCCACATGCTCTTCGGTGCCAGAATGCTGTTGGAATAAAAAACCCTCTCCGTTCTTAAGAAGCATCTCAAATGGCATCTTCTTCACAGAAGACTTCCTGGCTGCCCACCCCCACCCCCAACCCCTCACCCCTCCCCAGTCTTCAAGCAGAGCTGGGGAGTTCCTTCTTTGCTCTCCTTTGCTCCTTGCATGAGCCTCCATTGAGGCTCTTACACCCTGAATTGCCCGTTGGAGTTGAAGGGTCTCTCAACTAAAGGGGTCCCTCGCTAAAGCAGGGCCGTGTGTCACTCATCTTGCAAAAGTTGGGGGCTGGGACGTAGCAGGCATTTGGTAAATGATTCTTCATTGAAAGTCAGCCGTGTACGGGGCACAGGGAGGCAGCCTCCGTGAGAGAAACTCCCATAGGAAAGCCAGATCTCATGGGATCAAAGAGAGGCCGGTCGATGGGCAGTGGGGACGTGGATGGAGTCTTTCGACTTCATGTCTGAGGAATTTGGCCATGAAAGAAAGGACAGATTATCTCTCTGCAAGAAGGGAGGATGAGTGTGTCAAGAGATGTTTTTGTTTGTTTTATGACAAGGGAGATCCGACCACAGTGGAAGGCCAGAGAGAAGGAGCCCATTTATGCTAAAGGATTTGGATGAAAGCCCCCCTTCCACGTTGATTGCATTTCGTGTAAACCTCCGTCCTGTCTTCTTTCCCCTGCAAATGTCCCAGAGAACTTTCATTTTGGGTAATTGCCAAAGTCGCCCTAACGCTAAATCCAATCAGAGGATGTGGCAATGCTGCCATGATTGGGTCTCACCTCCCTGGCCTGTGGTAAACTTGTCCCCAAACGTGACTTCACAGTGGTGCTGGCCAGACGTTTCTCAGCTCCTGCACTCACATATAACACCCATCATAACGGCACACGAACAGCGTTTACTCTGAGCCGGACACTGTGCCGGGTACCTGTGAGGTGCGTGTTGTTGTTATTCTTACTTTTCAGATGACAAAAAGCAAGCCCGTGCCTTACCGTAGATCAATGTTCACGTTCCTGACACTGCAACAAGATTCACAGTCCTGGCACCGCTGGCCGCATGACTCGTCCAAGGTCACCAAACCAGCGACCCATCTGCACCCAGTTTCATTGTGGGTTAGATGGGCTTTAATGGTCAATAAGTGATTTGATAGTCGACAAATAATCCACTATGTGAGGCATTGCAAGGGACCCCAAAATAAGGCTACATATCTCTCCTCATGGAGTCTTCAGAAAGAACCACTTGTTTTGTAGTCTGGAAAAGTGGGCCAGCGTCGGAGCCCAGACAGCCCCGGTGAAGGCAGAGGCTGCAGCCGCCCTCGGGCCTGAGTCTGTGTGAACTGAGACTCCTCCCTGTGCTCTGCTTCCAGGTACACGCCGTCCCCGGCGCACGATGGTTCGACTTACGAGTTTCTGACTTTACGATGGTGCCAAAGCGATACCCATACGGCTGCCCCGTTTTCTCACTTTCAATACAGTGAAAGCGAAATGATCGATAATGACCTGAGATATTCAACACTTTATTATAAAATAAGCCTTGTGTTAGATGATTCTGCCCAATGGCCTCCTAATGTAAGTGTTCTGAGCCCGTCTAAGGTAGGCTAGGTCGAGCTATGGTGTTCAACAGGTGTATTAAATGTATTTTCAACGGAAGGTGTTGTTCATTTACGATGGGATTATAGGGGTGTAATCCCACTGTAAGTCGAGGAGCATCTGGAGTTCTAAGACTAACGTTTTATTTTCTTCCCTAACATGCAGAATGAATGGTGAGAGAGTATGAATCTCTACCATGCTCGGGTGATTTCTTCTCTAGATACCAACTTAATATTCATTGGGAGCCTTTGTCTCATCGAGAATAGAAACCACCCCTTGGTTTTGCCATAACTTCCGGGCGTTACCCATGATCAAGACCGTGGGGTAGAGGTGGGGGTGATCCTGCTCACCGGGTGACCACCGAGCATAAGCCTGCTCCTTGGTCTCCGTGGCTTCTAAACCACACAGCCAACCTCTGGGGTCCTGCCAGGGACTGTCCTCTGGGGACCCACAGACCTATCCTCCCCTCCTCTTTCTTCCAAGCCTCTCTGCTTCTCGCCGCTACCTCCTCTCCTCTCTGTGCCTCCAGGAAAAGCCTGTATGTCCTTGACCTAAGGCCATGTTCAGAAAATCAAAGCCAGAAGAACCTGCAAGCTACTTCTGGGTCCAGTCCTGCCTCGTACTCGTACATGGCGTGGGGCAATGATGTGGGGAGACTACTAGAGATGTGGGGGTGGGCGGAGCTGCAGGGGGCGCTGTGAAGTTCTCTCTCCTCAAAATATTATCTGGCCCTAGAAGCCATCCCCTCTGAGAGTAAATCCTTAGGGGGCAGAGAAGGTGCTATTTAAGGCCAGGATATATATGGATCCGTTTTACTTATTCATTTTACTGGTACATCAATAATATTATTTTCCACTAGATATTTTCCAGATCCTCTATAAGAGGCTCGCACATTTGCCAAAAGGGGTGGTGAACGTTCCACTCCAAGGATTGTGCCCTGGTCTGTGATTGATGTCATGACACAATTGCTGCCATTATACACAGGCCAAGGGAAGTTGAACTTGTCGGAGACGCCCAGATGACAGCCGGGGTCGGGGGGAGACTAGGACACAGGTCTCCCCGCTCCCATCCCTGTGCTTCTGCCAGGATCTCACACATCCTGGAAGTTGCCGCCCACACGAAGTTGGAGCCAAGTCTCTGACTGCCTCCACTGGGAACTCAGAATGGAGCACGGCCACCCTGGGCAGCCTGCCCAGGGCAGGTTCCACAACGTGGGCACGTGTCGAGGACGTGTGCTTCCAGCAGGGGTGTGGCTCCCAGCCCCTGCCAGTCCCTGCTCACGGCCCCTGCGGCCCCGCAGAGGGAAGCATCTTTTCTCCCCTGCACCTTGCAGGCAGGGAGAGCCTGGCCCTCTCCTGCTGGCCTGACTGCCTCTCTCCTCTCCTTCACCCGAACCGGAGGGTGTCTCCGCCACGGGCAGAGCGCACCTGACTTTATCCGCCTGCGGAGGCTTCTCTCGAGGCTTTTGCTAGCCCCGCACAGACTCCAGATCCCACTCAGGACGGTTCTCAAATGTTTCGTAATCTCTCTTCACATTTCCATTCTCTGGAAATGTCCAAGGGATCATAGTTTAATAAGGGTTTTCTTCCCAGTGTCCCACCCATCCAGCTCTTTCCAGTTTGCGTCACAATCCAAATGGTTTTTGCTGCTCTTCGCAGACCGTCTGGGTCGTGACTGCCAGGGCCTGTCATCCCGGCTCTCCTCTGCTCCTGCTCCTGCTCCTGACCTTGCGGTTGCCCACCTTTCCTGGCGTTGGCTTTGCTCATCGACACGCCAGCTTTCGCTGAGTTGCATTCACGGAGGCTGTCGGAGCCTCAGGTGACATTTTCTAATTGAGGACATTAGTGCCGCCTGAACCTGAGGACAGGTAGAGATGTGGAAATCCTTGGTGAGCTGTCTTTTCCCAAGGATTTCAAATGTGTTTTGCTAGCTGTTTTTAATAAGCGCTTGGATGGAATGATTTCCATTAGACGCTTTAAAACCACTTTTAATGAGCAGACGGAGAGAAGCCATCCTGTACCTAAACCATCTGGGTTTGCAACACACTGTCTAGAATATCAGTGCCTCTGGATGCTGCTGGTTTTGTTGTATTGTGGTTTTGAGGGTCCATCGCCTGACGATGTTAAAGATGATAGGGGAGCTTTTACAGAATTTTTTGTGAGTGCAGAAAAGAAACACTGGATCACCCCAGCATATTGAGAAATTCCATTTCCTTTTCTCACTGGCCCCTTCAGTGGTTTCTAAAAGGAATACGTTTCTGGTGAGGTGCAGTTGGATAAATGATGTCTGTCTACTTAAGCAAGCAAGAAATCATGGAGGATTATGCATCAATAGCTGATTCTCTGGTTCGGGCCCTGGAGTGTCCTCAGCAGCCACTGCTGATGCTTCCTGGGGGAGAGTAAAACTCATTGTCGCTGCCCTATGTATGATTAAGCTGATGCTGAGAGATGTTAAGCACGCGCTCAAGGTCACACATCTGTTAAATTGCGGAGCTAGGATTTGAATCCAGCTACAAAAAAATCCAAATTGTGTACACTGCAAAAACAGATACAGCCTCAAAGGGCTCGTGAGGGTCGGAGTGGGTAATTCCTTCTAAGGTGCAGGCTCAGGAAGAAGAGGCATCACAGTCTGGCTTTGAAATTCAGTAGCGATGCCTCTCCCTGTGCCTTGGGAATGGCCGGCCTGCCAGGCGCACCTTTGTGCGTTCTGACTGTAAGCGAGGCGAACTTCCCAGCCGAGCTTAGCTTAGGGAGGCTGGCGGCCTCCACATCCCCAGCTCAGCGTGTCCTGCGGGCTCCTCCTCTCCGTCTCTGCCCTTGGTGCGCCCCTTGCTGGTCTCCAGGGGAAGCGCCTGTCCTGGGATCAGAAATTGCACCCAAGCTCCCATTTCCATAGCTCCAAGTAAAACGAGGTGACCTGTCAAGAAGCCTCAGAAGCCTCAAATGAATCTTCTTCAAGGAATCATCTGACGCCTCACCCTCTAGGGCTGAGAAAAAGGTGACCGTATTAACACAGCCCTCTTTCCAAAGTGATCATGCCGTATCTTGGTCACACGCACTTAATTTCCAGGAAAACGGGGCAGCCCGAGTAGTGAGCAGTGATGCAGATAACAGGTCACTTAAGTCCTTCCACTCAAATTGTGGTCAATGAATCAGCATCAGCATCACCTGGAGGCTTGTTAGAAATGCAGGATCCCAGGTCCCGGCCCAGCCGACTGAATCAGAATCTGCATTTCAGCAAGATCTCCAGGTGCTTCATATGCAAAGCACCCTTTGAGGCTCTGTATCTGTTTCATGGCATATTCAATTTTGATTTTTTTTGAAAGATCAAAATGACAACTAAGTTTGCAGGTGGATTCAAGTCCTACTTTCACAATTTAGTAGATGCATGACCGTAGGCAAATGCTTACCCTCTCTGACCATCAGTGTAATCATCTATAAAATAATAGAAAGCAGTAGAAGTCAGTTCAACTTTCACTGCCCTTCTCATCCTAAATCTGAGACCTGGCAATTATCCCGTGTCTCCTAGCTCAGCCATCATTTACCCCGATGTACTGCTTAGAGATGTCACATTCTGATAGCAAGCTTAGCTGTTTTCCCCCAGAAACTTGCAAGTTCTTTGCTCACGGTGGCTTGTCCTCACTCTTGTGCTTGAGTCCCCAGTAAATGACCACAGATATGTCATGAAAGGGACTTCTAGGTTCAAGGGAGACGCTTCCTTGAAGTAAATCACCACTGCAGCGATTTAATAAGGATGGACTAGATTATGAAGTGCAGGGTTTTCCTTCCTGGAGTTACAGGGAAGAAAGGCTGACCGTCTGGCTTAGATACCCACCTTCTGAACCACAGGCTGGGCCTCAGATTGCTCAAGATCCCTTCACTTCTGAGGTTCCATGTGCTCTGGTTGACAAAATGGCCTTGAC
>NW_011888841.1:2832110-2834014 GCF_000151845.1 Pteropus vampyrus
GAATCTGCATTTCAGCAAGATCTCCAGGTGCTTCATATGCAAAGCACCCTTTGAGGCTCTGTATCTGTTTCATGGCATATTCAATTTTGATTTTTTTTGAAAGATCAAAATGACAACTAAGTTTGCAGGTGGATTCAAGTCCTACTTTCACAATTTAGTAGATGCATGACCGTAGGCAAATGCTTACCCTCTCTGACCATCAGTGTAATCATCTATAAAATAATAGAAAGCAGTAGAAGTCAGTTCAACTTTCACTGCCCTTCTCATCCTAAATCTGAGACCTGGCAATTATCCCGTGTCTCCTAGCTCAGCCATCATTTACCCCGATGTACTGCTTAGAGATGTCACATTCTGATAGCAAGCTTAGCTGTTTTCCCCCAGAAACTTGCAAGTTCTTTGCTCACGGTGGCTTGTCCTCACTCTTGTGCTTGAGTCCCCAGTAAATGACCACAGATATGTCATGAAAGGGACTTCTAGGTTCAAGGGAGACGCTTCCTTGAAGTAAATCACCACTGCAGCGATTTAATAAGGATGGACTAGATTATGAAGTGCAGGGTTTTCCTTCCTGGAGTTACAGGGAAGAAAGGCTGACCGTCTGGCTTAGATACCCACCTTCTGAACCACAGGCTGGGCCTCAGATTGCTCAAGATCCCTTCACTTCTGAGGTTCCATGTGCTCTGGTTGACAAAATGGCCTTGACATTTTCTAATTAGAATTCCACTCAAGAAGAGACATAGCTAAAGTTTTAAATTCTTCTACAAAGAAAATTGCCAAATGACATAGAAAAACATTTTCTGTTTCTCTCTCTTACTTGGCTTTCCTGTTCTCCCTTAGGAAAACAAAAGCCCTTTCTCCTGAGTCACTGAAAAATCACTGACCACCATCATGTCTGAGATGAAGTTTCTGGTGTCAGGAACTGAAGTCCTTAAACAACCAGGGGACCCGTGCCCATAGAGTAAGAAGAACATATCAGAAGCTCCTTGTGGTAGAACTGGGAGGTAAGTACCCCGATGAAAACAAATCTTCAAAATACTGATGAGGAAACAAGTAACAACTTCCAGTTATAAAATAAGTCATGGGGATGTAAGGTACAGCATAGGGTGACATATAGGAACTAAACTTATCGTGGTGATGGCTTTGCAAGGTATAGAAATGTTGAATCACTATGTTGTACACCTGAAACTTTTATAATATTGTACATCAACTACAATTAAAAAGAAATTTTAAAAATAAACGAAATGATTACAAAAAATATTATTGGGGTGCTTACGTCGTGCTGTGTACTTAAGGGTCTCTGCCCTCACAAAATTTACAATCCTGGGGGAAGGCACAAAATAACAAAAATGCTCTCATGGAGATGCAGACAGAATATCAAGGCAGGGAGAGATAAAGTGCCTGTGGCCATATGAGAACTGATTCGTGGAAGAGCCCGGCCTCTGAGACAGGCTTTGAAGGGCGAGTTGGAATTGCATAAGCAGATGAGACAAATACCAGCCTTCAAGCCCGGGGACCGGCCTAAGCAGAGAAATCGAATGGAGGCCAATTCTGAGACAGCAAACTGCTCCTGGAGCACAGGGCGAGACTGTAGATACAGTCAGGACCGTAGGTCGGCTTGACTTCCCCGCTGTTAAATGAGAGAGGGTCAGGTGCTAAGGGCCCTCTCTCGTGAACCATTCCAGGACGAGATGGTAGGGCACGGTGGGGGCCCTGAACTCTTACGCCCTGAAGAGAAGAGTCTGACCTTCGTGGGCAGAGGGAGCCAGCAAGGCCTCCGCTCAGAGCAGTGCTCTGCATGCCCCGCTGCGTAGGTGAGTGAGAGAAACGTGTGTCGGGATAGGATGGACCGGGCTGGATCGGCTAGGAGGTCACTGCAGTGGCCCAGGCAGGACGCAGTGGGGCTGGGG
>NW_011888841.1:2835314-2847120 GCF_000151845.1 Pteropus vampyrus
TAGCTGAGTGAGAGAAACGTGTGTCGGGATGAGAGATGGACCGGGCTGGATCGGCTAGGAGGTCACTGCAGTGGCCCAGGCAGGACGCAGTGGGGCTGGGGGCCGGGCAGCAGCACAAACTTGGAAAGGAAGGGATCCAGTGCTGGCGGTGTCCCTAGGCCAGCTTCACAGAGTCGGCCACCAACCGCATTGATGTCGTGCTTGAAGCTTCTTCTGGTGGGGAATTAAGGAGACCAGTGGGATGTTTGAATAATGTATATATACACTGAAGATGGAAACGAGGGTCCATAACCCAAGACGAGGACAAGGCAAGGCTGGACCAGTTAGAAAGTCCTCCAGGAGGCTGCAGCCCCGAAGGCTCTGACTTTGGGGGAAACGGTGTAGATGTCCACAAGGATGTTTCAAGGTGTGTCCAGATAAGGACAAAGAAGGAAGGGACAAGGTCACTCTCAGAAGACGATGGTACAATACCAGCAGATGACACTCCCTGAAGGAGGAAAGGGAGCCCCGGGTAGGAGGGAAGAAAGCAGGTGAGGGGGGCTGCCTGGAAGGGCCCAGACTCCCGCCGAGACCAGTGCATGCCAGGCGCTCTGCGCACCCTCAGACTAGCCCTCAGCACCCAGCTGTCGGCTCTTCAGGGCCACGGACAGGGCGGGAGGACCCGGGGGCCGGATATCACGAGCTCATCCATTCACGTCCTAGATGCCGGCAAGGTGGCCGTGACCCACAGAGAACAAAGTAACAGCTGCCCCAGGAAATGAAATTCAAATGTACAGAAAGGGACGCGGGCCGGCTTTGCAACCACACACCGGAGTGCTTGGCAGCTCCTGGGGACACCTTCCCAGACCTTTAGTCGGTGCTCTGGGAAAGGCAGAGCCTCAGCAAGTCGCAGCGACTCGGCTCATTTCCGTCCTGACCGAGTCACCAGCTCCTGGCAGCTCCGGGAGTGTGGCAAGGCATCTGACAGAGTTTCTCGAGGTGCCCCCTTCCCACCCCCCGCTGCGCGGCTGAT
This sequence comes from Pteropus vampyrus, assembly GCF_000151845.1. Taxonomy (NCBI): domain Eukaryota; kingdom Metazoa; phylum Chordata; class Mammalia; order Chiroptera; family Pteropodidae; genus Pteropus; species Pteropus vampyrus. The sequence goes on from NW_011888841.1 coordinate 2,836,327, forward strand.
GGAACAGAAACTGCTCCTAAAAGAAGAATGCTTCACTAGCTCCACGTAATAGACCCGCTTTGTGTTATGGAGTCAGACACACTTAGCGATGCAAACAGACCCTAATGGCCCCCAACCGTCAGCAGTAACTAAACCATCCTCCTGAGAGGCGAGCTCGCCAGATGCTAATGACTGTCCCGCTCAGGTGTGCGGTGGGCCTAAGTGGGTGAGGAGCTCGCTTTCTTTCGGCTTGCACGAATGGGGCGCCCCCTCTGGCCGCGCTAGCCTGGGTGTGGCCGCCTGGGCCTGGCCCAACCCTCCCGACCTCCCGGAGGCGCCACAGGGTGCTGCCCCCAGGACCCCCGACGAGCCCCCTGTGGCAGCGCTGCCTGGCTCGGTGGGTCACCCCAGTGGCTGCCGTGAGCTTCAGGTCAAGACTCAGGCCTGCCTAGAAGCAAGGCTGACCGCTCCTGGGGGGGCCGGTGGGGACACTTGGGGCACCTGGGAGTCGTGTGGAGGACAGAATGGGTCAGATACGGCACCCCGATGTGAGTGCCAGCCACCTCTGCGTGCCACTCCCTGACAGAGCTCGGCCGCCTGGCGCAGGCACGCGGGCAGGCAGCGGGTGTAGACAGCGGGTGTAGACAGCGGGTGTAGACAGGTGGGGCAGGAGAGCAAGGAGGCCGGAGTGGATGACGTTGAAGGGGGGCTCGAAGGGAAGGCCGCGGGGTCTCGAGGGAGAAGGACGGGGAGGCGGAAGGAGGTGGGGACGTTTAAGGGAGGGAGCCGGGCGTGAGCGGGCGAGGGGTCGGGATTCAGGGGGGCATCTCAGGCGCGAGCCACCCGGGTCGAGGTGGAACTTCGCAGGGAAGGCGAAGCGGGCGAGGGGCCGAGAGGCACATCTTCCACTTGGGGCCCGTGCCCTTTGTGACTGAGAGGAAGTGACCACAGATTAGGAGACGATGACTTGGCGGTGGGCTACAGTCCCCCGTTCTCAATCACAGTGCAGCCACGCACGAGGCACTGGGCTGACGGTAGACACTAGATGGGGCTGCGTGGTCTTCAGTGAGTGACTTAACTTCTCTGGACCTCAGTGTCCTCATCTGTATAAGGGGGATAACAACGGCGCCCTCAAAAGACTGGGAGGATGAGGGGAGGGAGGAAGCTCAGGGCTGTGCGGGGAGGAGCAGGCGAAGGTTCCCCACTCAGGGGGCTCGAGAATTGGCAGTGCTCAGCAGCAGCAAATCCTGTGGTTTTTGAAAGAAGCTGAAACTGCTTCCGGGGAGCAAAGCCAAGTTCAACGTAGTGCTGCCGCCCATATGTTTTACTGGAATTATCGTCGGAGGGAGGCGCCAGGCTGGAAGGACTGGGGCCCTAACAACCTTTCGGACTTTGTGGTGCCCGTTTGCTGGCATGTTCCAATGGGATTCTATATGCTGCATCTAGAGAATTCTGCATCTAGAGCACGCACTTGATCATGAGGTTCACCTTGCCCATTGGCCTTGAGTCTTCATCCAAGCCTCAGTTTGCACTGCATGTTTGGCCTCGGTCCAGGATTTCTATTGCAACGTGAACTTGGAGAATCTCTCCCAAGCACCCATTCAGAAGTGAATTCAGTATTCTCAGAGAGCGAGTCCTCCACGCCCAAGACCCGGCCACCCGCCAGATGTGGGCCACCACCTGCCAGGAGAAGGTTCTCTCTGCAGCCTTGCCGCCGAGAATTCCGGACCCCACCAAGGACCCCATCACTGGTGTTACTTGTTAAGGATCGAGCATCAATCAGCACAAGTGCAGCCCTGGCTCCAGCTAGGGGGATTTGCGGGCTGCGATGGCCTGGAACGGAGGTGCCCCTGAAGTGCAGGCCTCCCCGGGTCCTGTGGAGACCCCTCGGCCCCTCACTCACCCGGGCTCAGGCACACGGCAGTGCTGTCCAGACAATTAAGTCGCGAAAGGGAAGCTGCTCCGCTAAGGGCTGAGATGAAGCTAAATGAACTCAACTCGAATGCAAGAGACGCTGACCCTCCTCCCTCCGGCCTCATTATCTTAATTGACAGCTCTTGGCGGGAGTGTGGCTCAAAGGCCGCACCGATGTGCTGGCTCTGCCGGACCCCCAGCCCTCCGAGCAGGCTGGCCCCCAATGCTCGCAGCCCTCCGAATTCCTTTCCGCCCTTCTTCCTCTAGGACAGCCCCGGGGTGTCCGAGTTGGGGGAATCCTTCGACCAGCGTTTCTCAGACCAGGCCCGCTGACCGCCTGCTTCAAAGTGCCTGGGATGCGGCTGTGAAGCGAACTTTCCAGCCTTCGCCAGACCCACAAGGCCTGAATTTCTAGGACTTGCTGGGGTGTCAGGAGTGTTGCTTTTTCCCTCTTTTTCCAAGGCGAAGAGATATTTATTGCAGGGTTTACGTACTTCTTAACCACGTAACGGGCTCAAAACGGTGCTGCTGTTTTCACATGCTTCTTCACGTGCCGCTCAGGAGGTTTCTGCGTGGTGCCTTCCTGCAGAAGCCCTGCCTGCTCACTGTGATTTTGCACAGCATGGTGACATTTTGGAAGGAATCCCTACGCCACCTGACGGCAGAGCTCACAGTCTAAGTAACTGTAGGTGTTGCTTCTCACCCTCTTTCTGACAGTGGCTTGGGAGCAGGCTGCCCCGGCCCTTCCCTTGCTCCCTCTGCCAGCTCTCAGAGACCTGGATTTCTGACCAGATGGCGCCGGCCTCTGACAGGGTCAGATGCTGCTCCCCACAACCTAAACTTTGGGAAAGCAGGTGGCCCGGGCTGGAGGAGCTTCCTTTCGGCCTTACTCACGCTCTCCCCGCTCTTGCTCCCGTTGGCCTCAGCCCCTTAGAGGTCACTTAGTCTTCCCTCGTGGATGTCCCTGTGTCCACGCCTGTTCCTCACCTGCGCACTCTCTCTCTCTCTCTCTCTCGCTCGCTCTCTCTCTCTCTCTCTCTCTCTGCCTCGAGACCACTCTTGGGCGCTCCTCTTTCTGAGGCTTTTTCGGATCTTAAACGAGTAGCTGATTCTCGTCTGTAGACTAGATTTGCCCAGTACCAGTGTTCATTTACACTGACTGCCACCTGGCTTCCTGCTCCTGACCCAGGACACCCGCGTGGGTGGGCTGTCCCCACCAGCTCTGTCTTCATGAGCTGCCCCTCCAGACTCCTGCCAACCGGCTAGTTCCCCGCACTCCCCTGCTCACCTGTCCTGGCTCTTCATCTCTTAAAGTCTGTTTCAGAGATAAAAATGTAGTTATGTTACATCTTCTGTATTTCATAAGAAAACAGGTCTACATAGTATCTTTGTAACATGACAAAACCCCAAATAATTTTCTTTAAAATCTATTTGTTCAGCTGACCTTACTCACCTCACTGTTAATTTTAGCCTCCCTGTTGTGGACTTGAAAATTCCATATTTTGGAGTATCTATGGTTTGGGGCTCTCTTTCGTCACTCGTCGTGACCACAAATTCAAGGTCAAGCTACCCAGTTCAGAGGACGCGTTGAGGAGCAGTAGAGTCATCTGTAAAAAGACAGGAGTGAAACTAAAATATTTAACTCTGTTACTCTGAGCTGGTGTCCTCACTCCCAGGTCTCTGCAGGAACTTTTCTGTCTAGTTACAGCGGCCGCAAAGCTGGTAGCAACTTGGGGGCCAAATTAGTTCTTTCTTGCAAATACTGGCGGTTCGGTATCAGACCATGTTGATCCGAAGTCACTTCAAATCCTCATTGATGAAATCGAAGTTTCTATTCTCCTTCTTCTAGAACAGAGGTCACCAAACTATGGCTTTTGGATCTCAAAACCTAAAATCTTTATCATCTGGCCCTTAACAGAAAACGTCTTCCAAGCCCTTTTGTAGAATATAAAATGTGGTGGTGGTTATCTCTATATGAAAGGTTCTCAGTGTGAGGTTGACAGGAATGGGCTTCAGGAGGTCAGGGAACCCCCTGAAATTGGGTGCAAAACATGGTTTACGATGCAAGTGTGCATTTCCGGAGGAATCAGAGCTGTCATCGGGTTCTCAGAGGGGTCCATGACCTTAAAACAATTAAGAACCACGTAGAAAATACAATCTAAGTGACACAGAGAGAGTGAGAAGAACTCTGTCTAGAGCAGACAACATCTGTCAACGGGCCTGTCCACGGAGCCAGAGGAACGAAGGGCCTCAGAGAGCAGGCACATCTCAGGATTCCCTGAGTTCTAAGGACCCCTGTGCAATGCCTCAAGCTTAGACGCCTGTGTTTTTATTTCCCCTTCTCTGTAGGATCATGGGAGATCACCTTGACCTTCTCCTGGGAGTGTTGCTCGTGGCCAGTCCTGTGCTTGGAATTTCTTCCTGCTCCTCTGATGGTCGGATGGCCTTATATCGTTTCTGCAACCTCACCCAGATACCCCGGGTCCTCAACACCACTGAGAGCCTCCTGCTAAGCTTCAACTATATCAAGACAGTCACGGCCACGTCTTTCCCCTTCCTGGAGCGGCTGCAGCTGTTGGAGCTCGGAACTCAGTTTTCATCCTTAACTATTGACAAAGAGGCTTTCAGAAACCTGCCCAATCTTCGAATTTTGGACTTGGGCAAAAGTCAGATAGACTTCTTGCATCCGGATGCTTTTCAGGGGCTGCCCCATCTGTTTGAACTTAGACTGTTCTCCTGCGGTCTCTCCGATGCTGTGTTAAAAGATGGTTATTTCAGAAATTTGGGGTCTTTGTCTCGCCTGGACCTGTCCACAAATCAAATTCGCAGCCTTTCCCTCCATCCTTCGTTCAGGGAATTGAATTCCTTGAAGTCCATCGATTTCTTCCTCAACCAAATACCCATAGTGTGTGAGCACGAGCTCAAGCCCCTCCGAGGGAAAACGCTCTCATTTTTGAGACTCGCTGCTAACAACCTGTACAGCAGGGTCTCGGTGGACTGGGGGAGGTGCATGAACCCGTTCAGAGACGTGATCCTGGAAACCCTAGACGTTTCTGGCAATGGCTGGACCGTGGACATCACAAGGAACTTTAGCAACGCCATCAACGGAAGCCAGATTTTCTCCTTGGTTCTTGGCTACCACAATATGGGTTCTGGGTTTGGCTTCCACAACATCAAAGATCCTGACCAGAGCACGTTTGCCGGCCTGGCCGGAAGCTCAGTGGCACAGCTGGACCTCTCCCACGGCTTTATCTTCTCCCTGAACTTCCGACTCTTTGAGACCCTCGCGGAGCTGAAGGTTCTGAACGTTGCCCACAACAAGATAAACAAGATCGCACACGAGGCGTTTTACGGACTCGACAGTCTGCAGGTTCTCAATATGTCACACAACCTTCTTGGCGAGCTTTACAATTTTAACTTCTACGGACTCGCTAACGTGGCCCACATCGACCTGCAGAGGAACCACATCGGGATCATTCAGGAAGAAACGTTCAGATTCCTGGAAAAGTTAAATACCTTGGACCTCCGAGACAATGCCCTCAAAACCATTTATTTTATTCCCAGTATACCTAATATCTTTTTGGGTGGCAATAAACTGGCGACTTTGCCAACCATCAGGTTCACAGCCAACTTCATCCACTTATCAGAGAACAGGCTAGAAAGTCTGGATAATCTCTACTTCCTTCTCCAGGTGCCTCATCTCCAGATTCTCATTTTAAATCAAAATCGCTTTTCCTCATGTAACCAAGGTCGTGTCCATTCAGAGAGTCTCAGCTTAGAGAAGCTTTTCCTCGGAGAAAATATGTTGCAGCTTGCCTGGGAGACCGGCTCCTGTTGGGATGTTTTTAAGGGCCTTCCCCGTCTCCAGGTCCTATATTTGAATAATAACTACCTGACTTTTCTCCTGCCAGGAGTATTTAGCGATCTGACTGCCTTAAGGGGACTCAGCCTCAACTCCAACCGGCTGACGGTCCTCTCCCCTGGCAACTTACCGCCTAACTTAGAGATCCTGGATGTATCCAGAAACCAGCTCCTGTCTCCTGATCCTGACGTATTTGCATCACTTCATTTCGTGGACATAACTCATAACAAGTTCATCTGTGAGTGTGAACTTAGCGCTTTCATCAGGTGGCTCAATCAAACCAATGTCACTATATTTGGGTCTCACGCAGACATATACTGCATGTACCCAAACTCGCTCTCTGGGACTTCCCTCTACTCCGTGTCCACGGACGGTTGTGACGAAGAGGAAATCCTCAGGTCCCTCAAGTTCTCCCTTTTCATCTTATTCACCGTCACGCTGGTCCTGTTCCTCTTGACCGTCCTCACAGTCGTGAAGTTCCGGGGCTTCTGTTTCCTCTGTTATAAGATGGTCCAGAGGCTGCTATTTGAGGACCGGACCCTGGGAAGAGACTCCGACACGTACACATACGATGCCTATTTGTGCTTCAGTAGCAAGGACTTCGAGTGGGTGCACAATGCTTTGCTCAGGCATCTGGACGCTCAGTACAGCGACCAAAACAGATTTCACCTGTGCTTTGAAGAGAGAGACTTCATGCCAGGGGAGAACCACATCGCTAACATCCACAACGCCGTGCGGAGCAGCAGGAAGGTCGTGTGCCTGGTGAGCAGACACTTCCTCAGAGACGGCTGGTGCCTCGAAGCCTTCAGCTACGCCCAGAGCAGGGCTCTGGCCTACCTGAACGGCGCCCTCGTCATGGTGGTGGTCGGGTCCTTGTCCCAGTACCAGCTCATGAAACACGAGGCCATCAGGGCCTTTGTACAGAAACGGCAGTACCTGAGGTGGCCGCAGGACCTCCAGGACGTCGGCTGGTTTCTCGATAAACTCTCTCAGCACATACTACGGAAGGAAAAGGAAACAAAGAAAGACGACAGCATTCAGTTGCAAACTATAGCAACCATCTCCTAGTCGAAAGAGCGGTTTCAGCCGATCTCAAGCCACAGGCAGCGCTAAGTTACCGTTTTCTGAAGGATTTTTTTTTCTCCTGCTACGAACACAGTATAAAGCTCTTGATTTTCATAACAACACGGTGTCTTGTCTCGCTGACCCCCAAATGGGAAGTAATAGATCCAGAAGATTCTACCCATACCACAGAATATTTCCCAGTCGTGGGAAGGGCGCCTCGAGAGAAGTTACAGATGGCGGACATGAGGGTGGGCCAGGGACCCCCAGCTCGCTGTGCTCTGCAGAAAAACCCGGAGCAGAAAACGATCAGAAAAGAGGCACATTTCCCACTGCAGCCAGGAGAGCAGAGCCAGTGCCGGGTGCAGGTCACGCTCCGTCTCGGGGGCAGGATGTGGTCTCAGAGAAGCTGGGACGAGAATACCGAGATTTCTCGCGGCCGTGGACGGTCTTGCCTTCGCCTCCTCCAGACCTAACCCTGTGAGTCATCACGGCGTGTTTTACAGGTGACCTTTATTTCAGCCTGGCGTCTGAGACCTTCCGTGATTTAGCACCAAACTCTCTCTGCTTTATTTCCTTTTTGTCATTTATCGACCGCTGCGGCTGCTATGGAAAGACCTTCGCCTTTGGACGCAGATCCTGGTTTGAGTTCCGGTTCTGCGGATCGTAGGCTCCGTGACCTCGAGCATGTCACACACCCTCGCTGGGCCTCACTGTCTCATCTGTGGGCGTGATGGTATCTGCCTCGTACAGTGGCCGTAAAAATTAAATTGGCCAAGGACGTCAGGGCTTCTCGGATCTTGTTGTTAGCTGCTCCAGTGGCCACAAGAGGGCGCACGCACCGAGCCTTCTAAAGGCAGTCGGAATTTCTTTGGAAAAAAAAATTGTATTTTTTTTATCTTGAAAGAAATCTATACATAGTTTGCCTTCTGTTTCATTTTTAATGTTTAAGATAGAAATGTTTTTCTAAAAAATATTAAAATTAAAAAGTTTAAATTAAAAAATTTAAACCAAGATGTGCCAAAATTACCCCCTGGCTTCACACTGAGCCTCCTCCAAGCCCAGCATAGCCCGGGGTCAGCTGCGGCTCTTTGAGCAGTGCCCTAGGCCTGGCTCTCAGCACTCCCAAATGTCACTCCCTGTCCCTCATGGTATTCCCCCCATCCCAACTCCTCACACACACACACACACACACACACACACACACACACACACACACTGCGTGCACACACACTCTCTCTGTCTCTGTCTGTCTCTCTCTTTCTCTGTTCTCCTGGCTTCTCTGGGCACCCTCCGATCTGAGACTGAGTTTGCCCTGCATTTATTGTTTTTATATTTAAACAATGGCTGTGCCCATCAGCCCACACGCACAGCACCCCCTACCCCCCCATTCTACCGCTTCCTTCTGGAATGTTCTCCCGTCTCTGCACATTTATCCTACTTGGTCTTCAAAATCCAGCCCACCAAGCTGCCTGGGGTGCCTCCAACCCAGAGTCCTCTCTCTCTGGGCACGCTCCTGGCACTCCAGCTTTTCCTTTAAAACAAGCACGACTTCCTGCCTCCTGTCTGGCTGCCCACCCGTCTGGACTAAAGCTCTCTGAGGAAAGACCCTTTCTTCTGTGTCCCGCCCCCCGGCATTTGGAATTCTTTTCTGAGGCCATTTTTCTAAGTCTCACTTCACGAGAGCTGCTGCAGAAATGGCCAAAGCCGTGACGGGCAGTGCCACGTAGAGATGTGGGTGCCGGGCGGCCGGCTGAGATGCTGCTTGTCCTGCGTTCGCTTCACAGCCTTTCCGAGTCAGGCCTCGGTAAAGGGATAAATTCCAGAGTGTGGTCCTTCGGGGTCACTCCGAAATAGGAGGAACCACATCATTCAGCCTAAGAATGGCAAGCACTTGCTGTGTTTGAAATTGAGACTATTCTGGAAAATCTAGACTATTGGGTGGGGATCCCGAAAACTTCAGAGAGGATCTGACTCATCACCCCAAATACAACTGACTTTGAAAATTTCTCGTCTACCACTTAAATCTGTAGTGGCTAATATTTTAGATAGTCCTGATATTATATAAAGTAAACGTGGTTGAAAGTTTGAAATTATGAAATAACTCTATCGGGAGGACAGGAAGATATGTAGTGCAAGTGTGAGATAGATAAATGTTCACCAGCATAATATAAAATCAATATAAAATGTCTAGAATGTTAAATCAAGTAGCATCCTGAGCGTGTATTGAGAAATAAAAAAAAAAAAAATGCTGGAAGAAAGAACTACACAAATTAATGGCGACTGCCTGAGGGAATTCTGCCCAATTCTTCCACTGGGAACGTCTAGAAAAGCTGGAGAAACTATTTTTTAAATCTATTTAAAGACACCGGAGAGCGACAAGGCAGTAAATAGGGCCAGGATCTAGGACAAGAAGGGAATCAAGAGAGATGACTACATTTAAAGTAAGACTACTCATCAGAAAAGACCATCAGTGAGTAAAAAGACAAACCATAGCACATAAAATAATACATGTATCTGAAAAGAACTCACAGCTGAAATATGAAAGAACTACAAATCGATGAGACAACACCGAAGAAAAATAGACCGGTGACTTCAGAATTTCACAAAGGTACACCAGTGTCTAAAAGAAAGAGAAAAGATAGTCAACCTTCTTTAGCCATTGGAGAAATGCAAATTAAAACCACACTGTGTTACGACTACATGTTCACCAGAATGGCTAAAATGAAAATGACTGACAGTGCCAAGTATTAGCGAGGATGTGCAGCTATTAAAACTCGCCTGTGTTATTGGAGAGAGTGTCCATTGGTTGACTTTAAAAAACGGTCTCCTGTCATCTCCCGAAGTCAAATGTACACGTGCCCCATGACGCCGCAGTTCTGCTCTGCTCATGGCTACGCACACGCCAGAAATCTGTGCGCATATGGGCCAGAAGACAGAAACGTTTGTGGCAGCATTATCTGTAGTAGCCAGCACTGGAGACATGCCACATGTCCACCAGTCGTAAAATAGATTAAATAAATTGCGGCCACCGAAACCTATGCAGAAATGACACTTAGCCAATTATAGTCACGTGCAAAACAACATGAGGAAATCTCCCCAAATTATTAAGTCGGAGCAGGGAGGTATAACTATTACATACTGAGTGGTTCCATTTTTAAAAATTTCAGAAAGCTAAAACTCATCTATAATGATAATGAGGCCAATGGTTTCCTTTGGGGGGAGAGGGTGGAGCGTGTTGCGGGGGCGGGGGGCTTCTGGAACGCTTGACATGTTCCATTTCTTGACCTGGGTGATGATCACAGGGGTGTGTGCACTTTGTGACAATATATTTTATCTGTACTGATTAATTTGTTCACTTATCTGTATGGTATTATTCTTCAACTGAAAAAAAATTTTAAGAAGGAGGCAGACTTTTTATTTAAGGAATTAAAGACATGTGGTAGACCAATTCATTTTACAGCTAATAGGACATCCCCACAAACACCTTATCTTTGTTAGGGGTGGCCTCTGGTCTATATGCTTTTCTTTCTAAGCCCCAACCAAAGGAAACCACATGAGTGATTGTGCTGGGGGAGGGGAGGCTAGAAAGATCGAAAGAGGCTGGTGGGACAGGGGACTGACTACAAGTCTTCGTTAGGAGTCATTGGTATTATTTAATGTCTAACTCTGTGTGCGTTTCATTAGTAATACTTTAATACGGACAAAAATAATTCATCGATATATGCACATATAAAATAGAGTTAACTTCTGCGCTTGGCAGAAGACAGAGAAAACAGAACCAGCCAGAATCTTAAAATTAAATCATCAACAAAGAACAATATTATTATTTCAACAGATGAATGATATATATAAACTTTTGCTCAATTTTATTTTTCTTAAGATTCAAGGGACTTTTAATCTCTTTTACTTAGTAATTGAATATTTTATTTCTCCATGGCCACAGTATCTTCCATTTAGATAGCCCTTTTAGGATA
>NW_011888841.1:2847170-2850612 GCF_000151845.1 Pteropus vampyrus
AAAGAGGCTGGTGGGACAGGGGACTGACTACAAGTCTTCGTTAGGAGTCATTGGTATTATTTAATGTCTAACTCTGTGTGCGTTTCATTAGTAATACTTTAATACAGACAAAAATAATTCATCGATATATGCACATATAAAATAGAGTTAACTTCTGCGCTTGGCAGAAGACAGAGAAAACAGAACCAGCCAGAATCTTAAAATTAAATTATCAACAAAGAACAATATTATTATTTCAACAGATGAATGATATATATAAACTTTTGCTCAATTTTATTTTTCTTAAGATTCAAGGGACTTTTAATCTCTTTTACTTAGTAATTGAATATTTTATTTCTCCATGGCCACAGTATCTTCCATTTAGATAGCCCTTTTAGGATACTGAATGATTTTATTTTGCAGACAGTTCTGTGGCAGGAACTCGCTACGGGTCCTGTGGCTCTCTCAGGCACCATGGTCTAGGTGAGTATGACAAGGCAACTTTGTTCTTGAAGGTTGGGGACCTGGTCCAACGGGCGGGGAGTCTTGTTTTTTTCCCCACTCGAGTACTTCATCACCATAGGGCCTTGTTCCTCCATCTCCTCTCCTGCAAGGTCACCTCACCGAGACGTGACAAAACCAATGACATCATGTCTCATCGGGCCTCAGCCCCTTCAGGAAGCAGGTACTTTGGCACAGGAGAAGCTGGGACACTTTTCTGCTGTGCTGACCTGGGTTTGTCACTCGGGTAACCCTCAGTGCCTAACACTTGAGATTGCTTTTATGGTTTTTCCAATGACCTTGACCATGAATGGGCTCCCGGCTCTTTCCCCATCGGCAACCGTGTTATAGGGCCAGCGTATTCCAGGCCTGTAGGTCGTGCCAAGCCCCCAAGGGATTTGCAAAATAAGTCGCCAGCGTTTCTTTGTGTTGGTCCATGTGAAACAGGAGAACTTTTTTGGAGAAGGGACCAGGATCAACCAGTGGTGCTTCTAAGGAAGAAGGCGTAGGTGTCAAACGAAGGGGGAAAAGTTGGTGCGAGAGTCACTGGCTGGTGAAGGCGCCACCTCTAGCCTTGCTCAGGCCGCAGCCCCCAAATGAGCCACGGGGCAGGAGATCCTACTAGCATCCCCCCCAGAGACAGCCACAGAAGTAACTCTGGACTTGGAATAGGAAGACTCGAGGTGTCAGCCTAGCTAGCTGTGTGTTGTTTAACCGCTCGGAGCCTCAAGTTTTGTTTTTGTTTTTTGCTGTTGTTGTTGTTGCTTTCCTCCCAGGATTAAAAGCTATGTGAAACAAGCGGCATAGTTCTAGCACACAATAAATGCGCATGGACAGCTCGTGGGTGCAGGGGTGAGGCTACGCTGAACGCATGGACCATCCAGGTTTCCCTGCATTCCATTGGCCTCTGCCTCCGTCTCTGCTGGTTTGGACGTTCCATTCCTTGCTCCTGAATCTGACCTCTGGAGGTCTAGGCGATGCCTCTGGAAGTCTGAGCAGGAAATCCCTGAGGTTTTGTTTTTTTTTTTTTTTTTTAATACGCAATAAAATGAACAGATCCTAAGTGTACAACTTCAATGTGTTTTAACGATTGTCTACACCCATGTAATCACTCGCTACCTCGATCGAGATATAGAGTGTTTCTATCACCCTAGAAAGTTCCGTCTTGCCCTTTCCTGCCAAAACCTACCCCTGCCCCACCTCAGATAACGACTGTTGTGATTTCCATCAACGTAGGTTAATTCTGACTGTTTTAGAACTTCACATGAGCAGAGTCATTCAGTCCTTTGCATCTGAGGCTGCTTGGCCTGTGACACTCGAGCAGATGGAGCCTGGATGTGGTGTTGCCAAGAAGTCAGGTGTCAAGGGCGTCCAGGAAGCTCCCACCGGCTTCCTGTGCAGCAGAAAGGGATGGGTCTCACGAGTGCTCCAGAAAGAAACCCCGATTCTCAACTCCCCAAGTCTGACTGCAACTTCCTCCAGAGAATAATGGCGTTTCCTCTTCTTTCCCCTTAGTTTCAGGGGTGCCTCTCATCTGCAAACCCTGACCAGGGACCAGGTAGGTAGAGGTTCAAGGAAATGCTTCTGGCTTTGCCTCTCTCTGCAGAGGAGGCCTTGGGGTGGGGTGGGCTAAGGCCGCGGTGATCTCGGACAGTCCAGCGCTCACTTGAAGGGTTGTTGCAGCCATGAGGGGGTTGGTGTCTTCTGAATAGCATCTTCAGGGGGCTCCATGAAGCTGGGCTGTAGTGTGCTTGCGTCCCTACTGGATGTGTAACAATTTGACTTTGGTGCGGGTGGGCCTGGAGCGAATGGTTCTAGCCCACTGCGAAGAAGTAAACAACACAGGGGCTGTTTGTAACCCATTTATGCAACACGCTCCTGAAAAATTAGCGGGCAGAACGCGGGACCTGTGTGCCCCCCACACCTGCTTCACGTTCTCCCCCACCATGACGGGGATGAGCCCTGCTGGCTGCCCAGTAAGGCCCATAAACTCCCCTCATTTGTCACGGGAGTGAAGTATGTTTCCCCACAGTGGAAGGAAAAGCGACAATAAACCCTGGGGACTGGATCGTCATTGGTGTCGCCATCGGGGTTACGGTCACCGCAGGCAGTTCTTAGGCTCCTGCCAAGAGGGAGCACAGATCTGACGTTTCAGGGCATCAAAGATGTATGTGCCACAACCTCAGCTAGCAAAGGAACTGCTTTGCTGGCGGATTTTTCACTGTCTCAATAAATCCAGATGACAACGTACTTACCCCATAGGCCATCTTGTTCAATGACTTTCCAAGTGAGTTTTTAAAATTAAGCAAAATAATGCCATCATTTCTAAGATGCCATTGATTATAAGATGCTCCTTTATTTGACGTATCACTGATAAACTGTTTTAAACTGCCAATTAAATGATACCTGATTGTATAATGCGTCCTGGTTGTCCAATGCTAAATGAAAAGATTATGTTTTAGAATTGACGAGATGCAGCAGTAAAAACTATGCCCCTCCGGATGAGCCCATACACAGCCTCCCATGCATGCACTCTCCTTGGTGACAGAGAAGGTCACCCAGGCCCCTTTCTGCTCCCACACCCTACGGTCTGGGCGCCACGTCTTCGTCATGGGAGGCTCGCCGTGCTTTCTATAGGCCGGGGTCCCCTCTGCTCCCACTGGAAGCGAAGTCCCTCGGGGTGGCACTTTCAGAGATTCCCCAGATTTCTCAAACATCTGGAGACAGCAGTACCCGAATTCTCAAAAATGGAACACACCCGGGACACACCTGGGTCACTCCGGTGGCTGAGGTCACACCAAAGACCAACTGCTCTAGGGTCCCTGGGTGGGGCCCAGGCCTGGGTGTTCCGCCAGCCGTCTGGGGACCCTGACGTGCCCCAAGGTGCGGCCTCACTGCTCCGCGTGCTCCTCTGGCCTTCTGGTTCCTTCTGTACACAGCAGCCAGAGGACCTTTGCATCTA
>NW_011888841.1:2852495-2865384 GCF_000151845.1 Pteropus vampyrus
ATACTTTTGAACTTGGAAGAAACAGAAGCCAGGTATGAATAGGATAAAACTCACAGTCTTTACAGAGCTGGCCGCCTCCCTGTGACAGCGTAAAGCTGTCCGGCAGTGAGGCCTTCCTCTAACGCACCCCCTTTCAGCACGGAGCAGATGCACTTACGGCTGAACAGACTTCTTGTTTCATGTGTTTTCCAACACTATCGGGAGAATCATCTTCCTCTGGCCCTTAAAGAAAACCCAGGGTGCCGAACGCCTCCGCCTCTGCCGTTCTCCAGGGGGCTGAGATCAAAGGCAGCAGCGGCCACAGCCCCTGGTTAAACACAAGCCCTTCTAGTAAGCTCCAACCCCCCCAGGGGCGTGACCCCCATTTTAGAGAAGAAGGACATCGTTAGAGGACCTTGGGGTGAGCTGCTCCAAATCTAAGGACGTACAAGGTGTGGGTCTCACTTCCCACTTACACTCCAGGCACGCAGCAAGCATTTGGGGAGCCCGGGTGTGCGCACGGCGATACTGCCAATGCCTGGCCTCTCGGCCGTCTGCAGGTCACAAACGCATGCTTTGAGTGCCTGCTGTGTGCAGTGCAGCGTGTTAAGCACCACGGGGTGAGGCCGAGAGAGAACTGACCGGTGTTCGCGCCCAGGCTGCTGACCATTTTGCACACATGAACGAGAACCAGCTGGAGAGGAAAGACTAATGGCCAGGGGAGTGGGGGTGGGAGAGATGCTGGCAATCTGCTTTCTGGAAGGTACTGGCTGTTCTAGAATAAAGCAAGCTCAAGTGTGTAGGGAACAGGGCTGCGAGCTGGTCCTTGAGGGCTGAATATGACCTAGATTTGTTGGGGCCCCCACTGGGCCCATGGGCAGTGCGCTGGCTCTCGAGCCAACCTGGGTGTCCTCCCATCGCGGTCCCAACGCACCCCGACTCCAGTCTTGGGATAATAAGGTCGTTCTTGCTAAAGTTTTTCCCCAAGGACAGGGGACTACTCATTAACTGATAATTTTAGCCAGTTCTTGAACCTTAGACAGACTCTCTAGGTATAAATGATTTTTAAAAATCATCATTCATGGAAATTCTATTTCTTATATAAAATCTTCAGTTCTTCTTCTAACACTTGGTACTGTCCCCTTCTCCATCTTCTTGGAACCCCGTCTTCCCCACTGACTGCCCAGGTCAAACTCACGTCCAAGTCACAGATTCTGCCCCACCAAGAGGGGCAGGGCTGGATCTCGGTGCCATTCGGCCACCCGTGGGAACTGCTTATTTTCATCATGGGACGTTTTATAGTGGCAGGACAGAACCATCTGTCTGCATGACACGGATGAAGCTGAGGGACTCTTCCATCCACGACCTGTCTACATCCTCATACGCCCCCAAGGAGATGGCACGGAGACCCAGAATGCGCATCCCATCCGACGCGAGCACCGCACCTTGCCCCAGGATCGGCCATTCCTAGCTGGACTGCCATGCCAGACAAGCGGGCGCTGCTGCCTCTGCCCAGACCCCGGCGCAGGAGGGCGGAGCTGGTCCTCGGTGCCGACTCGTGGAGCGGAGGGGCTGGGTTATGGTGCAGGACCCAAGAAGAGCTGCAGTTCAAGTTTCATGTTCAAAGATTCTAGCCAAGGAATGAAGACCAGATCCAGAGTGAGGATCTAAACCCAGCCAGCCAGGTCCGAAGGCTGAGGTGGAGGCAGTGTCAGGAAAGGGAGCAGGAGTCCAGGAGAACCTCTGGACAATTTCGGGGTACTTCACGGGGAGGTGAGCAGGGTGGGCGCCGAACCTGGTCCTACTGTTTTATTGCCCAGGTCAGAAGTGGCCTACGATGACAGGAGCGCAGATGTGGGCTTCTTTGCACAGCTGCCCTGCTCCCTGGAAAGCCAAAGTGATCTGTTTCCCTCCTGTTCATGTTCCAGTTGCTGATGTTTGTATTTCTCCTCCAACCCTATCATGAGTCTCTGAACAGCAGAGAACATATTTTATTCATCTCCATGTCAACCACTCAATAAACATTTCTTGTGCAATAATAATTACACTAATTATATTAATAATAAGAAAAAAGATGAACCGCCTCCCAAGTGTCGGGCACTTTGTGACGTGTTTACGTTAATGATGGCACTGAATTCTCAGAACGATCGTGGGAGTCAGCATCTCCAAAGATGAGGAAATGGAGGGTCGGAGAGGTTAAGTGACTTGCCTACATCCTCCAGCTGAGAAGCAGCAGGACCCGGTTTAAACCACATACGCTCCGCGCGAAAACCTGGCTTACCCCGCCAAGGAGTCTTACAGCCAACTCTAGGCACGAGGATGAAGAAGCAGGCTGTTTGGAAGGTGCGAGGGGAGGGTCGAGGGTGTGCGCCTTTGGAGGGGAGAATCAGAGGTGTGGGAGTACAGACACTGCTTTGAGAAATGTCCAGGTGCATCATTGAACAATAAGATGACAGGCCTCCTCTTGTCCCCAGGCCTTCCAGAATCACTTGGGGTGGGCCACTCGTGATCCTCTTGGAAGCCACCGAATGGCAGTTTACCTTCACAGAAGACCACCGTGCACCTGGACAGGCAGGAGGAACGGAGATGCCCCAGGTGTCACACCGCTGTTCACCCCAGCCACGTGATAAAAGGAGTCGGTCATCTTTGGGGCTTCAGAAAAGAGGGAACTTTGGGTCTTGAGAACCCCTTGTGAAATAAGAAGAGAATGGCCTATGTGCTGCGCGAGCCTCTAGCTTAATTTAATTCTACGTGGAGTCCCAGCCAAACTCCTGGCATGTGATCCGGGCCCAGGGACGGGCAGCCTCACAGCTCACGACACCTCTGCGGGGCAAGCCGGGGCCTCTCCCGTATGTCACACACACCGCACGACAACCCTACAAGTTCAGATCACACAGGTATTTGTATCCCCATGTTATAGGTGAGGAAAATAAGACCCACAGACCTTCGCAAGGTCACATGGCTCATATCTGGACACAAATCCTGGTCTACCAGTCACCCCAGCGCTCCTCTGGGACAAAGCAAGGAAAGGCGTGGACTCAGTGTTGGAATTACAAAGGTTGTCTGAGGCCATATAATTCACCCTCCACCATGCAGGAATCCCAGGGGCATTGCACCCAGAAGCATCCCCCTAACCATCGCACGATCACCATGCAATGAGACAGCCCACTCCACTTTGGATGGCACTCATCATTGCAATGCTTGTCTCCATTCATTCATTTGGAGCAGGGCTCCACTTGAGTCTAAGGTGACTCTCACTCAACAGCTCAGGCCAGACTGCACACTCTGGGAGCACGAGAGGACAGGCCATCAGACAAGCCATACTGACTCCCAGGAAAGACTCATGCTGAGGGCAGGCTCAGAGATTTGCTTCCAAATCCAGAATGTCCACTGTTGGCCCCTGTGGTGATTTCAAAGTGGAAATTCAGCTTTATCTGAACATTTCCAAACAAGAACGAAATAAAGATAATTTATAAAGATTATCAGTGACTCAGATGATGGGAGAAGTTTCGATCTGTCATTAGCAGAGCATCTGACACTCACTGTGCTCTGTCCTGGCCCCACTGAATCGCACTGAGGTCTAAACTGGGTCCCCCAATACTGGGATGTCTGAGTATAAAAACACCAATGTGTGCAGTGCTGCCACCAGGGACCCTGGCTGTCACTGGCACCAGACCATGGCCACCATCAGGTCCAGGCGATGCCTCCGCACCAACATCAGTGTGGCACTGGCGAAGGCCAGCAGCCCCGGAGGCCCGAGACCCTGGTAAGTGTCTGGGGAAGAGCAGAGAATCGGGCAGATAAAACAGTGAACGCTGGAGGCGGGAGCACCGTGCAGTATTTGGGGAACAGCAAGGAGGCCAGGGTGGCTGTCTCTGTGTGGGGAGGCACGAGCAGGTGCCCGAGGGGAAAGGCGGTCTCCCGTGGGGCCTGGCGGGCTGTCCTAAGGAATCTGAGTCTGCTCACTCCGAGCCATGGGAGACCACTGTAGGGTTTTTAGTGGTGTCACTCATGCTGGCTGTGGAGGGAAATGACAGCATAAGTCGGGAGGCTATGGAAGAATTCCCAGGAGAGAGGCAGAGCTGACACTCAGGTCCTACCAGTGGGGAGTGGAGAGACGTGACTGTATCAAAGAGATGTCGAAAGTAGAGCCGACAGACGATAAGACGAATGACTCAGACCTGCTCTCAATTTAGTCTAGGAAAAGACGGGAGACATAAAAAACCGGTTGGTTTCCTTCAGTTCAGCTTGCGAAATCAGCCACCATCATGAACGGGGCCAGTGGCGATGCTTTGGAAAGACACCAATGATGCGATGTCTGGTTTTTTATTAAATTTTCCAAGCAGACTATTAAATCACGGCAGAAACAAAGGTAGAGGCACTATGATGATGCAAATGGATTCGCTGAGTTCAGCCAAGGACCAATCAGCAGCCTTCTTGCGGATCCGATGACCAAAGTTACTGCAAAGGACCGGGGCCAAAGACTGATGTCCCCATCTTACAAATGGGGTCAAAGGGCCAGAATAATGTCTCCCTTTTTCTTCCTGCTGCTGGACAGAGTGCTCTGCTTTGAGAGAGTCTGAAATGATGACCATCACAGAGAACAAGACCCTCTCAATCCGTAAGTTCTGATCACAGAACAGAGCTGTTGGGCCTGATTCCAGGCACAACGCCCGCCCAGCCCTACTCAGCACCAGTGGCCCGGGGCCGGGCCGTGGGTCGGTAGGCAGGGTTCTTGGGTTCCGGTCCTGGTTCTGCGTTGTTTTAACGTTGCGACCCCGTGTCCCCATGTGTACAGTAGTGATGACGTCTTCCCTTTCCTCCCTTGCTGGGAGCCAATGTCCCTGGCTACATCCGAGACACTAACGCAGTGCCTGGTGGGACCCGACCAGGTTAATTCGATTGCTTTCTCAGCGCAAAAAGGACGGGATGTGTGAGGTCACGTGCAATCACTTTACTTCACTCAAGAGAAACGCTTTTATTGTCAAAGCGCCTTCTGACCGTTATTACAGTGACAAAGACGAGGATGCACACTGTCACCGCTTCCGCTTAACCGTGCACTCTGAGGTAAGAGACCGAGATTTAACAAAAAAAATCAAATAGACAGGTATAAGCCTAACAAAAGATGTGCAAGACCATATATGTGTGTGTGTGTGTATGTGTGTGTGTGTGCATCTCACTGCTTCTGTGTCCATCATCCATCGATGGGCCCTCAGGTAGTGCTCATGTCCTGGCGATGGTAAATAATGCTGCAGGGAATGTAGGGGTGCGGATATTTCTTCGAGACACCAATTTCACTTCCTTCAGATACATTCCCAGAAGTGGGCCTGCTGGACCATATGGTAGTTCTGTTTTTAAGGTTTTAAGGAAACTCCGCACTGTTTTCCACAGTGGCGAGGAATCCCAGTTTTTTATCCTTCCAAGGATGAAAAATCCTATGGGAAGTGGGGCTCAGCCGTCCCAGGCACCCCAGCTCTCTAGGTCCCAACCCGAGGAATCACAGTGACCCCCAGAATTTTGAGGAGTAAAATGGCAAATGTTTTAAATTACGTTTTCGAGTAATTCATTATGCAGCAAAAGATAACTAATATTATTTGTAATCATATTATATTGATTTTGTTCTCATACTCTCATGAGTATTAAATAGCATGATTCCAATTATCATAAGATATAAAATGAGATCTTTTTATTTCCATTTACATCAATAGCCTCTTCAATTCACCCTAAATTGTGGAACTCCTACTATAACTCTGGTATATTTTTAAAAAATATATTCGTGTTTTTAAAAGATGGAAAAGAGAAACTTCAAAACTTGACTCACTGGAAAGCAGAAACAATGTTGCAACCTAGCAACTATTACTTTATGCAGACTTATCATTCATATCTGATAAGGATCCTCTCTCCTGCACAAAATGACTGTAAGCATTCATTAAATTATTGAATCATTACACTATTTGAATGAATGATTATATGAATTATAATTAAAATAATCGTCTACACTTTGATCAAATTCACAGGGAAAAAATCCATAATTGACATGATTTCAACAGTAGAAAGAAAGGCTCTTACTCTTATGACCGAGAAGGTAAAGTGGTAAACCTAGAGATAGAAAAAATAAAATCTTCAGTAGAACAACAGTTACGAGAAGAGATTTTTGAATACAAATCCACACTTACTACAAATTATGATGAGATTCAAGCGACGTAAAAATAGACTACACAGATAACTGGATTACTTTCATCGCCACAAATTTTAAGAAGAAACAAACAAACTGGTTTACAGAAAAACAGAATACTTTCGGCATTTTGTCTTTTTCATAATAAATTTCTCAAAGTAAAGAGATTAAAATTGCAAATTCTGGACTGAGACCATCAGTCAAATCTTTGTTCTACTATATATTAACTGTATGACCTCAGACTTCTTAATCTCTTAAGCTAGAGTTCTTTGACATGTAAAATCAAGATAATAAGAGCAATTACTCAGTAGGGTTGTTATGATTTAAAAAATACAAGAACATCAGTCACTTGTAATTGCTACCGATCAGACTGATGGTTATCATGAATCTCCAGTGCCTATTTCCCATCCTCCTCATGAATCTGAATGATCTTTGTTTCCAGAAAAAGCCACTGAGCAATGCCTGTGGTGATTCAAAAACAGCTTATCACAGACATTCAAAGAGCACACAGTTCTTAGCTTGTGCATATTTTCCAGAGAAATAGAAAAAGAAAATAGTCTCTCCAACTCATTTTAGGAGACTAACATGGCCTTGATACAAAAACCCTTAAGGATAATATGAGAAATGATAATTGGAGATGAATTTAATTGGTTAACATAGCTGAACAAATCACATAAAATATATTCGTGAAATGAACAAAGTAATGTGTTTAAAAAATAATATATCATCCCTAAGTTGAAATTATTCTAGAAATAGATCATTTTAATATGATGATCATTTAATATGATCATCATTTCAATGGATACAAAAAAAAAAAAATTTGAGAGAGAATTCAAGATCTATTCACAATTAGAGAAAAAGAGAAAGAAAGAGAGAAAAGTGTTGGAAAGCTTCGAGTAAAGAACTCCTTAAACTCTGGCAAGTTATCTACACAACAACCTAGAGGGGAAAAAGACTTTTTAATGGTCACATATTGAAAGTCCACCGTTAAGATTAGGTATCAGCACGTGTGCCGTCTGAAACCACTTTTACTCAGCCTGTCCTTGGGAACCCTAAGGAGTTAAGTAAGGCCACAAAACCAACACAAAGAATAAGCATTGGAAAGTGAGAAATGATCATTGACTGTCATCATCCACACATCATCGGATTCTCTACAAAGAAAATTCAAAAGACTTTTCTTTTCTCCCTATCTGCCTTTTCCTTAGGGAAGCTCATCCATTTACCTGATTTCCAAAATGAAACCTTTCTCAGTGTTCGCCATGCGCTCCAGCCTTGTATCTAACTGCCGAGTCGATCTCCTATAGTTTGCCAATACCCGTCTCAAAATGAAGATATCTAGAAATACTTGAAACCATTTTACTCCTCGGTCATAAGCTTAAATAGGTTTCACCCCCATTTTCTCCAACACCATCTGCTAAGAACTCAAGCCAAAAACCTCCGAGTCCGTTTTCCATCCAATCTATCAAGCCCTGGAGGTTACACTCCCTGTATATCACGGGCTTATCCACTGACACCACCTTAGCCCATGGCACGATCCTATGCACTTAGCGTTCCAAAACGCAGTCCTTCCCTTTTCTCCTTGGCATTCACGAATCGTATCTACAAGCTTCTGCTGCTCTCATACAGGCCAGCACACGTGTGATAGTGACCTCTGCTTGTGTATTACAGTAGGTAGCTGGATCTTCGTACCTCCAATGTCACCCTAAATTCATTCACTGTCTCCTTCCAATATATCAATGCCAACAATCTTTTTACAAAAATCTTGTATTTTTAAAAGGTTCTTTCTGTTGGCTTATTTTTGCCAACCCCTGTAGATCAAAAGTTGAAGGGTAATACAGATTTGGTTATGTTAAATCTCTTTTCCTATAAACATATTTTTACCAATACACTTATTTTTTATAAGACGTGGCAATTGGCACTGTAACATAGGGAGAGGTGATGGCAGTGCTCCATAGCTATAGTTCATATAAAAAATGTGGTTTTATAACAGCTTTTATTCTCTATCAACCTCTTATGGGACTAGCAATTCTAGGAAAGCCTTCTCAGGGACAAATATCTGATTGGATATTGCCTGGAAAAACGGTTATGCCTCCACATTGTTGAGCCCTTCATAAATTATCTCCCTTTGGTTCCAAAACCATGATGAAAAAGGCAAAACATTGTACGCTATAGAAGTTCAGTTTTCAGACATGTTTTTGTAGCCCCAAATTTAATCTGAATAAAAGCAAGGCTAGGTATCTCTTTCTCAACTCTACATTCCAAAAATCACTACACACACACACACCCCAAGACAGAGAATAAAAAGAAATACTTTACTAGGAAAAGAACTGCTTTACTGAAAAGCCTTGAACGAACTTAACAAATAAACTGTGATCCCCAATTAGTCAGTTGAATTTTTAAAAGAATGCTGCTGTTTGTCTCCTGGTCAGATGAAATTACTCAGAAAGTCAGTGGGAGATGAATCTGTTTTATGTGAGTAAATTAATTGCTAAATTTTGGTTAACAGTCTATCCTCACCCCCGTCTCCCCCATAAAGTATTATGTCATTTGTGAATATTCAATTCCCTTTGCTTTGTCAATGAATTTTCTTTCCACTACTGGGTCCTCTGAAAATCTCTCATTTCATTTGAACAGAGGTAAAGAGATAAAAATCAAATACATATCAGGAAAGAATGTATAAATCAATCTGCAAATGAGTTTGTGAATTTCTTATGAATTTTCCATGCTTTGATAATGATATTTCATAAGTAACTGAATTTGAATTTTAGTTTATGAATGAAAGGAAGAATTATACCTCAGTAATAGAGTGTTGACTAAATGAAATACCTCCTACTTCACAACTAAAACATGCCTAGAAGAATCATTATTCTAGAACAGTAGGAGTTAGTTCTAGGAATTAAAAAAAAAAATTAGTTGCAGTAAAGTTAAAAAGGATAATCAAAAGTAAACACTTTTAAACAATATCATTGACAGTACTGTATAAACATATATTTTTCTTATAGTAGATTGTCATGGTTACCATTATAAAAACAGTGTTGTTTAAAATTCAAACACATACACGCACGTGTACATGCGCGCGCACATACTCCCCCTGGAAAATTAAGTAAAAAATGAAGGTCTTGTCTCAGCTTGGCCACCATCTATTTTTTTAATATAACCATGGACATTCTAATGCCTCACTTTTTTTCTATCCAAAAAAGAGAGTGGAAAAATATCTCCAAGCAATATAAATATTGGAAACGATCTTAGCTGTTTTTAAATAACATATGTGTGTGCAAGGCTTGACTTTCACCAAATGGCGAGGCATGAGTTTTTCATGGTGAACAATTTCTTTAGTTTTCATCTATCACTCACAGAGATGTCATTTTAAATTTTATTCTTATAATCTACTTAAGAACATAATGCTTTGAATGCCTATATTTTAAAGTAAAGACACTAAAACCTTGAGAATTCTTCAATTTCATTTTTAGCTGACATACAATATTATATTAGTTTTAGGTGTGCAATGTAGCGATTCAACATTTTATACCTCATGATGTGATCCCCACACTACGTCTAGTAACCACCTGTCACCGCACGGGATGATCGTGATGTTGACTCTGTTCCCTGCGCTGTACATTGCATCCCTGTGACTTATTATTTTACAAATAGAAGTTTCTACCTTATTCCCTTTTACCTTTTTTCACACATCTCCTCACCCGCCTCCCCTCTGGCAACCACCAGTTTGCTCTCTGTATCTATGAGTCTGTTTCTGATTTTTGTTTGTTCATTTGTTTTATTGTTTTAGATTTCACATATAAGTGAGAGCACATGGTATTTGTCTTTGTCTGACATATTTCACCAAGCATAACACCCTCCAGGTCCTTGCACGTTGTTGCAAATGGCAAGGTTTCATTCTTTTTTATGGCTGAGTAATATTCCACTGTATATGTATATGTATATCATCTTCTTTATCCATTCATCTATCAGTGGACACCTAGATTGCTTCTATAACTTAGCTATTGCAAATAGCACTGCAGTGAACCTAGAGATGCAGATCTCTTTCTGAATTAGTGTTTTCATTTTCTTCAGAAGTGGAATTGTCAGATCATATGGTAGTTCTATTCTTAATTTCTTGAGGAACCTCCATGTTGCTTTCCATAGTGGGTCTATCAATTTACATTCCCACCAACAGTCTCCAAGGGTTCCCTTTTCTCTACATCCTCGCCAGCCACATATCTCTTGTCTTTTTGATAGTAGCCATTCTGACAGGTGTCAGGTGATATCTTGTTATTGTTTGGATTTGCATTCCCCTGATGATTAGCGATGCTGAGCATCTTTTCATGTGTCTGTTGGCCATCTGTATGTCTTCTTTGAAAATTCTCCACTTTTAGATAGAAATATTTACTCTATAATTTTTGTTTTATTGTGTCAATTGTCAAAAACCATTTAAAAGCCATATTCAAAACCAGCCCAATTTAGAGTGTCTTTAAATTTGTTTCTGTCTTTCTTATTATTTTTTATTTTGCAAAAGATCAAACAGGGTTTAAAAATTATACAATGAAAACTTTCATTCCTGCATTTACATTCAAAATTGTTAACATTTTTTACATTTGCTTAATCTTCTCTTTGTACACACACACACACACACACGCACACACACACACATCCCTTACATCACACCACATTTTTACTTCAACATGCTTTTCCAAAGAATAACATTCTGCTACATAACCACCACAACATTTTTACCCCAAAGAGGTTTAAATACTTCCATCGGCCTGGTTCATGTTCAAATGTTGTTTGCTAATTGTTCCCCTACAGAATGTCTCTTAAGACTGTATTTTTAAATTCAGTTTTAAATTGATATTTTATTTTCCATTGCGGTTTTTAAAAATTTTTATATTGAAATAGTTTTCCATTTCTGGAAGAATGGCGGTGTGGACAGCACAGGGCACTCCCACAGGCCCTTCACATGGCACGGCTCCCAGAATCTTTACACCTCACGCAGCCACGGTCCATGCACGCGAAACTAAAAACTTAACGTGGGTGTGGGTTATTTTTTAAGTGAAATATATTCTTGTGTTTTGCCCCTAACAAAATATCAATAACTTTTTTTTTTTCCTTTTATAGCTTTTTAAAAGTTTAATATGCGGCTCTCTGGAATAGCCAAACCAGCTTTCCTGTTTCTTCTTTGACACTTGATTAAATTGCCACCAAACATTAGGTTTTTCAAGCCATTTTCTTGTGGACCACTTACAATTAAATCCATTCAAAGCACCTTTACGTTTTTCTCCATTAATTTTCTTAAAGTTGTATTTTTCTCAAAGATTCAATTTACAGTTCTATTAAAATGGAGTAGCATATTTTCTTCTTCTTTCTTTGAAAAGTGCTAGGCATATTCTATATTATCCTAAACCTATGATTTTCAGTCTGTAAGGTACTTTCTTGAAATCAATGTTTTATAAAGAAGACCAGTATATCTTCTTTCTCTCTCATTTACTCATTCAAAACATTTTCATTGAGTCTTACGGTAAGCAATTTGTGTTCTAGGCACTAGTGGTACGATGATGAGCACCATGGGCTAGCTGTCTCTTCTAACAGCACATTTTCTCAGTTTCTTTACCTCTCACCCTTTATAACTAGGGAGCCAGTGGGCTTTCATGTTCTGTTCACGAACACTGCTCCAGCTGGGCCTGCGCTTTCTACCAGAGCTTCCGTTGCAACATTATGATCCCTGTCCTGCCCCTGCCACCCTCCATATATATCAAAACTCATGATTCCAATTTTACTCCAGTCTCATGAGATTTTGCTTGATGAACGTGGTAGATCTGATGGATCTGTTATAGATAGTTAAGGTGTTTCTAATTTAATATAATATCTCCATCCCTGGAGTAATTACCTTTGTGTTGACAAAAGTCTCTTACAATATTTAGCTGCAAAAGAATGAGTTCCAAAGAGGAGGAGAGCTAGCAAGTCGAGATGGCAAATATTATAATGAGAGCTTTATCTAATCTAACATTGCCTCAAATCACACTGATGGGAACGTCTTAACTTCATAGTGTACAGACACACATGTGTGTATGTGTGTGTGAGATTGTGAATTAGGTTTTACTGAAGAATTGGAATGTTGTAGAAGTTATGAGACACTAATAAAAGTTTGTAGGTTATTCTGACGTGAGATAACAAAGTAATTTCAGGGGAAATGTGGAGAACAGTGTCGAGGATAAAAAGGACCTCATAGGGGTGATTCTTTAGGAAGCTATTAGATTTGCTCAGGTGACAGAAACTAAGAAGCTGAACCAGAGTGGTGATAATGAAATGGAGAGAGAACAGATTCATGAATCATTCCAGATTTTCTGCAGACTTCATAATCAATTGACTCTGGGAACCGAAGAGGCATGAGAAAGCATTTTGTTTTATCTTTGCAACTCTCATCTCTTTTCTGTATGTCCTCACGTTTATTATGAATTGTATTATAGCAGTTAAGTATTTCATTTTAACTGCTTAGATGTTCACTTAACTCCAGAGTATGAATTTCTTAACTGCTTTACATCTCTGGTGATAAGCACCACGCTTGACTCAGAGTTTCTTACTACTACAGTATGTGGAGTATATTATAAGATTCAAAAACTTTAAAGATCCAGTGAGACCGTTAAAAAGCAACGCTAAATTCAGCAAAATAAAACAAGTGCAAAAATGTACGAAATGTCTCTCAAAGATACAAGTCGCGTTCCACAATGAAGTGGACAGGGC
>NW_011888841.1:2866719-2894013 GCF_000151845.1 Pteropus vampyrus
CATCTATCTAATTTATATCTACCTACCTACCTACCTGCCATCTGACAATCTACTTACCTATGTAATTCAGTAAGGATAGATATTTTGCAGGGAAAGAGAAAGATTTGGTTAAGATGGGAGACTTCCTAAACATAAGTAGTGACCAATAAGTGTGTCTTAAATTCCTGATATAAGAAATGAAGTGAGAGTTTCCTTTGCAATTTTGTCCAGAGTAACGGCACTGCCAAAACTAGCTGTCACGGGTTATACATGACACCCATAAATGTGGCTGTGGGTCATACTTTGCCAGGGAGGACTAGCAAATTATAGCATCTTCTCTCATTGGTAAAGAGAAAGGTGTGGATTCACAAGAGCATATTTCCATTTATTGTCTATATTTATAAAAGAAAAAAAACCCTTTACTTCTTATGGGAATTTATAAGTTAATGCATGCTATCCTATGCTATTTCAGTCTGAAGTTTACATTTCAATAAGATAGATATAACTATACCCGCTTGTCTAACATGATACTGGACATAGCTGCCCAAAGACTTACATGCTTAAATTCATGAGATTCACACTTACACCTTAATGATTCCAAATGCAATGACCTTTTAAATCAAGTACAGGACAGCATTTGTAGCATCTTCCTACTTTACACCGCATTTCTATAAGTATTAAGATTATGTCATGTTTTAATCTGCATAGAATGCTTGATTCGGAAAATCTATTTTCCAGGCTAACTGACAGGAGTATTGTGAGTGATAGTGGCAAGTATATGTCCTGGAGCATATGCCAGGACCTTGACATCTTCTCAGACGGTTCCGGTCTTACTTACACTCTTCAAACCTCACAGTACCCAAACCCCATCTTCTGTCTTTCTCTTTTGCTTATCCAGCACCATCTAAATACTCTCCTTCTACTTCATCAGGACTTTTAATGTAGCCTGAAGGTGAGTTTCAGTCTATAGACTTTTAAGAAGCTACAAGGTAAACACAGCAACCGGGAGTAAGCATCTAGAAACTTTGATAACGTTATGACATTGCCGCGACATTCAAGTGCATCATCAGTATGCTGTGTCTTTGGAAGGCGTGTAGGCTAGTTTGGGTCGCATCAAAATCATAGGCGAGCCCCACGAGCCAGGAGTTCACTATGAGATATGCACAGTGGAACTGCATATGTATCTGCGTCTGGCTGGAACTTGAAAAGCTGAAGGTCGGTCCTTTCTCTGGAAGAGCTGAGAAGCCTTCGTCAGTCTAGATTCTCCCTGGGTCTCACCTCTGGGTTCTCACCTCCTTCTGCCCTCCGAAGTCTATCATCTGTCATTTCCATCAACCTCAGAGTGGCCTACTCATTTCCTTTGTTTTTATGTCTTTATGGCTCCCGATAGAAAATAAACATACAAAAATCCTACACAAGTAGATCCTCTTTTCTTGCTTCTTGACTGAGCACAGCTGGAAAAAATTAATTGCTCAGTGGGTCACATTCATGTCACCACCAACTTAAAGTTCAGGCCACTCCAGAAGGCCCGTTATAACATTGCGGAAGTTTTTCCTCATCAAAACAACGCTTTCGGTTACAGTTTCAAACTTTAGCCCATTTCCTACCTAATTCTTACATATGGGAAGCCAATATGTGAAAATTTCCTCAAATTTTTGCTACCACATTTTCTAAATTTTACTTTATTTTCACGCATCACATCCTGCCTTCTTCCTGTGACAGTAGGGTTCCCTTCCATGTCTGGGCCGGATCTCTTCTTACCAGCAGCCTTGTAATATTCTCTCCTTAACCGTCGAATCTCCTTTTGTTAATTTATTTCCATAAAAATTTAAATATCCTCTGACCTCTCTGATTTTGTATTTCTGTAAATAATCTTATACACTTTCCTCACCTTTCAACTGCTGTATTCCCAATTTTCCTTAAAATCTCAGTTTAAACATCGCTTCCTTGGCCATGTTTTCTTGATGCCCCTGGGGCAGGAGTGGTGTCCTTTTTTAATCTTTTTAGAGCACTGCGTTTATTTCCTCTATAACATTTATTACAGCATATGTGCTGCTAATAAAGCTCCTACGGATCTTTCAAAATCACTTTGAATCAGTGACTCAGATCATGTTAGTCCAGCTACAGTCTTTTTCATGTGATTGAAAAGTAACGGAATAGATTTCAAGATCAAGCTTGGCCACATTCCTCCCAAACCTTCTCATTAAATGATGAGTGTTTGGGGAACGAGACAGTTGTATATTTTTTAATCATCAGTTCAATTTAATGGCTGTTTGAACCATCTGTCCATCTGGTAGCAAGTAGTCACCTTTAAAGTGGCATCGGGAGAGGGAAAAACACTAGAATATGTCACTTATTTTATTATTAAAAATTTTTTTTCAATTAAGAGTTGACAGTCAATATTATTTTATATTAGTTTCAGGTGCAGAGTATGTTACTCATTTTAATGTGCTTGGTTAATCAATTTTAGAGTTGTATATAGCTTTTATAGAGTTATTTCTAGGCAGTCTGAATTTAAGTTAATAATGAATTTAGGCAATTTACTTTTGAGCATGATTCCTTATCTGTAAACTGTTTAATACGATATACATCATTGAGGTATAATTCTATGTAGGTATATAATTAGTGAGGTTTAAGAATGTATTCATATACACATACATATATATATATATCATTTAGCAGTAAAGCTGACATATTGTTTTGTATTATTATTATATTACTATTAAAATGATTCAATAATTATATCATTCACTTTCATGATATCAATAACTATAATGAATTCATGAGGAAAGAATACTTTTGGTTAGACCCTAAAAAATTAGACTTCTGAGGAAAAGGATTTCTCATAAAATATTAAGATTGCTGTTTTTTTGACACGTTGAAAAGAAAGGGAGATTAATAAAATTAAAACTGTTTTGCTTCAGGATTCAGGAAAGGATTTCCCTTTTGAGCATTAATTAGTAGGATACATTTAAAAAAATTACAGCATTAAAATAATATAAAGATTCAAGCAATTAGAAAAAAACAAAAATGCTTTTTATAGTTATTATTAGCAAAGTGAAATAAATCTGTATCAAACTAGGTTGAAGTCTATGTATTAAATAAGCATTCTTATATTTAGATCTTGCGAACCTAAATGACTTTTAAAGTTTTACTTTAACCTATTTTTAGCCATTTAGTCAATGAATGGCTCACAATCCTAGAACTGGCAAAAGTCTCTAATGTGTGTACATTGATACACGTGTGTATGCGCACACACACACATTCATAGATTGGTATTTTATTGATTAAAACAACAGGATAAAAATAAAACTCAATTGTTAGAGATTATCTATTTTCCTCTAAGAAAAAGCAATTTTGATAGAAATCAACCCTCATGGTTATAAGTGGACTCTCATAAACAAACGATACATGAGAGATTTTTATAACACAAATTGTTCAGTTGGTCTCTGTAATAAACTTTTTCCTCGTGAAATAAAAACAAATAACATTCAAGTTTTAAAATTTACCCTGGTTTGTGTTTCTGTTTAAAAGCTATTCTCCAAAGGGGATTTGATTCCTGTAATTCAAAGCCCACGACGAGATGGGTTCGGCTCACTTTTTACCGTCCTTCACTGCTTTACAAAGGGCTGTTACCTAGCAACTGCACGGAAGAAGCTTCTAGTACTTTAAATCATACAAGAGCTCAGAAAACCCTGTGAGGCAGACTTTTAAAAAAATATTCTGACTTGTTAAAATGTAATTAACAATTTCATGTTCCATAAAGCAAATGGGACGTGAAAATAGATATGATTTCTGTCTATCTAGAAATTTCTATCTTTAATTATAATTGCTTCTCTTAAAAGCATTTATATTAAAATAATAAAAATAATTAAGAAACCGATAATCTCACATAATCCATTTAAAAAGGCATGTCCCTCAAAACTCCTCCGCCCCGGCCCACTGTGAGGTGGTTACAACTAATGATGTGATTCCTGCTCTTACAGACAGTCATCATGTTTATTCAGATGTACATGTGTGCATGTGAGCACACACAGAGAATTCAGCATTTTTATAAAACCAGGATTATGGTTTAATTGTGTAACAATGTAGGTATATTGTTTTGCTACTTAAATTCTTAAAATATAATACTGGCATTATTTTGGGATAGTTTATTGAAATCCATTTTTATTTAAAAAATGCACGTTTGTGATGATGTGTAATATTTGTTTAGAATTCTGATCAGCATTTTTGACTCGTCATCTACTCTTCTCAGAAAATCCTATGAGGTGAATACTATTATTATTCACATTTGAAAGAGAAAGTGAGTTAGGCTCAGAGGGGTGGAGAACTCACCGGTGGCCTGGACCACTCAGTATGATGCCACCGGAGCTCACGTGCTTTACCAGCAACCAACAGAGGAGAAAGGTCTAAATCAAAACAAACAGAAACTTTAAAAGGTCGAGAAGAAAATACATGATAAAATATATATAATTTTGAAAGAGGAAATAATTTTCTTTAACAATGGAAGGAAACTAGAAGCCATAAAAATATGGACAGATTCGCTCAGTGCTAAGGCACCATCTCTGTCTGCATAGTCGAAGCAGAAGTTCTGCCACATACATCATCTCACCAGCAAGAAAGAACGAGTTTAGGGAAGGTGGTCTTGTCTACAACAAAATCATCCAGAAGTTGGGCAAAACCTAGTCATGTGACCATATCCAACTAAAAGGGAAGCTGAGAAATGTCATTTCTATGCCCAGCTAAACCTTGGGGATGAGGCAGGGGAAAGGACGGCCTCCATTACCACAGGAGGAAGGAAAGAATGAATAAGGGGTGATGGATAGTAGGTTTCAGCCACAGTTCAAATCTGTCCACCCAAGGAACCATGAACAATATTTTCCCTATAGGTTAAAATACTCATTCATTATTATGAAAAATACTTCAAAGTTGCATCATCTGCTGAGTTCGACTCAAAGTTCAAGGTATCTGGATAATGCGGTCGATTCTAGATGGAGTTTCTAATGGTTTGGCAACAGACACAGTAATAAATTCGTTAGCTGCCCCACCCCCACCCCATATACATTAGTGGAGCATAAACATTAGTGGAGCAAGATAACTGTAATAAAATACTGGTTTTTAGAAAAGGAAAGAATGGGAGACACACAGCAGTCACTGGTCCATAGCAATGATGAAACCCTGTGGGACACAATTTCGGAGACCCTCCAGTAAATTCCTTGATTAGACGCCTACTCTGCTCTTGGAGAATAACTCCTTTGTCTACTCATAAGCATGGCTCCTTGTTCATTATTCTCTGTGGCCATAGAGAAAGTTGAAATTGGAGCAGATTTCTTCCAGTTCCTTCAATGTGTCAATAATTGGGCTATTTTTTTCTCTATAATTTATGTGAATGAAGGTTATTATCTAGTTGAATATTCTATCATATTTCTTTTTGTGTGTCAACCATCCATATTGATTAAACTGATCTTTTTCATGAAAAGAGTACTGATTTCGCTTTTTTTTTCTCATGATAATTATCCATTAACTCATTAAGACCATAATTTTCAAACTATCTGATCCAGTACCTCATTTTTACAGTAAATATTTTCTAACGCTTCTGATACTACTGTGAAGTGAAATTCAGAGTAAATACAACTATCTATAATGATATATTTAAAATAATGACTATAATATCCTAATTGTAATATGAAAAAGAAACAGAGGGAAACAATGAATGATAAAGGGGCATGTATTTCAGAACGTAAATGCTCAGGTGACTACTCAAGAAAACAGAATGGAAAAGAGGGATTCTTGCACCGATAAATATGTGCCAGTCACCGACTCCGGCAACACAGTAATCATCTTAAATCATCCTAAATTTGTATTAATGGTGCGCAATGCTAAACAGAAGAAATTTTCTCTTACTTTACACAGTAGTTGTATTCTTAGATAATTCAGTACATACTAACACAGTGACAACCATACTTTGTACTGTGTAAAATTGCCTCTGGTAATGTATACTTTGCTTGATGGGCTAATAGACAGACACTGCAAAACTTTTACCTAACTGTAGAAAAAAAGCATAAGCAGAAATAAAAATGACTGCCTCGATCTTATTAATCTTCCCTTCCTTCCATTGCTCACTGATTAGTATAGTTTCTGAAAAATTAGCCATCCCCACTCAAAAACACACATTCGCCAAGGAGAAGGAAAGGAAGGGGACTCAATTATTTTTTGACCTCTGAAGGTAAATATGATGGGTTGATGTCACACAAGTACCACTTTTCTCATGGTCCCCTACTAGAAGAAATATGGTTTGTACATTCGTAAGAGAAAGTTAATAATTGCATGTATATATGGTAATCACAGCTTTCAAATTTTCTGATATAGTTTGGATTTTAAAATATTCTGTCTCATGTCATAATAAATGTACGCATTTTTCTTAGATCATATGTTTAATTTCTGGTTTGAAATTTACAAATTCCATGTGGATTGCTATCATATGAATCTAAAGTAACAACATTCTGCGTTTAGCAGTTTTGTTATTTTATATTCATAGATTGGGCATACACACTCAAAAATACTTGAGTAATACTGAAATAGTGGTTTAAAGTCACTGTTCTTTTGCAAATTTTTAAAATCCTTTCCCATATTCATAACTGGATTTAGAGTCTACCTGCCTTTCTGAAAAATATTAAGTGTCATGGCTATGTATTTTAAAAAAATTTTCCTTAGAGATCATTATAATATATTGACACAAAAGATCGCCAGATCCTTGATTTTTTAAGATAAATCTGAGATGTAACCATAGCATACGATTTCTTCCATATAACGTGCAAGGAACAGATAAATAAGAACGTGACAGAAAAATTAAAAATAATGGGCTCTTTCATATGCAAACATATTATAAACACAGGAGTGAGGTTAATATTTATCTGTCTGGAGCACTTGCTGAACCATTTCCCCAGTAACTTTTTTTTTTTTTTTAAATAAATTGTGTGGTGTATGTGTTCATTTTATAGACCTGGCTCACTGACACAAACAACCTTCCATTTCTTAGTTAAGCTAAAATTGCCTAAGAATATTTATTTTCTTAGCACTTTAAACATTGCCTTTATTTTCAATGACAGCTATAGTTGTTTACTTGGGAAGGGAAGGATTTATTTTCTCCCCCAAATACACAATACTTTAATCACTTCTCTAAAATGTGACATCTGTGGAAAATTGAGTATCTGGCATCTGGGCCCTTATTCCTGCATGAAAATAATATGCTTGGGCTGCATCATCTCCCTCTCATGTGGCCTGCATACCTGATGTGCCATCAGCTCTAGCCCTCTATGGTTTTTTTATCGTTGAATTTCAATAGCCACTCAGACCTTGTCCTCTTTTGAGTTTATGACCTTAGGTCTTGATGTTAAAGTACAATTTAAATTTATTTGAGCATTAATTTTTATTGATTGATATTATGGTTAGTTTGTACAAATCTATTACCTATTTGTATGCAAATATTGTCTACCACATCTTTTAATAATTACTTTCTAAGTCTTTATGCTGTGTGACTATGACTTTGATCAATCAGTACTGTTTTCAACCAATACTGTTGTATTTCATACCGTAGAACTATCGGAACTAAAGGAGATTTTATACAGTTTTTGATTTATTCTTCGGGCTGCACCTCAAACCAATCTATACCTCACCCCTTATACAGCTGAGGCATAGGAAATCAAACATTTTGCCAACGGCTGTCAAATTTTTCATGGAGATAAAACTATATGTAAAAACATCTCTAAAACGAGTGTTTTTATATTGAAACTTGTAATTTTACTCATTGCTTTATTTTTCATATTACTTTAAAATCTTACTCTCCAAAGGTAAATTATTCTAATTTGTCTATTTAATTTCAAACAGATCATGTTTGTGAAGAAGAGTTTAAATATGCCTAACATGCTTTAAACTGTATGTGCCCAGCAACATCTACACTTATTACACTACTGTTTCATACCTCTAGAGGGCAGTAAGTGTATTTTTCTTTAAGAATGCATTTTAACTTATAAAAAATATAAGTGCAGCTATGTGATTTAGAAATATACAAGCCAAGGTATACAGCTAGATATGTACCTATCCTTGTATTTGTGTGAGTTATCTTCATCTGATGAAGAGATACATGGATAGATAGATAGAGAACAGACAAATACAGGCCTGTTAAGGGGACTAAGACATAGAAAAAATTGACAGTAAATTGCTGTCTTTTCTAACTGATCTTGAGATAATCTGTTTCATCCTAAATCCTAAGTGTCTGCATAATTTGGTTGGCCTAGAATTAGGGCATTGTTTCTCTATTTGAGATTAATACTTAGCAAATAAAAATTTTAAAAAACAGGATGACTGGCACTAGAATAAGGTCTCAAAGCCAATATTTTTTTCTATTTCTGAGGTAAGTTTTTAATCTTAAAGCTATATATACACAGTTGGCCTCAAAATTAAAAATTTTCCATTATTATAAAATGATAGTAAAGTAGCATATAAGGGTAACTAATATAATATAAAAGAAATCATCTTTTATATGCATTTTGAGGTAAATGCGGAAAGTTATAGCATTTTGTCCTCATTAATTTTGATAGAGTTTCATAAAATATAGAGGCTGTTTATGACTCAAATGATCAAGGAAAATATAATCAGGGAACATAGTCACCACTATTATTTAAAGAGACAAATGTCGCACTGCATCTCATTCCTTTTCATATTCTTTACTTGGTATTCTAGACAAAATGTTGATTTTCTAAGTAAATTTCACTGTGGTGCTTGTGGTGATGATTATTTAAATTTAGTTGTTAAATGATAATTATTTAAGTGAAGTGCCATGCCAGATACATCAAAGGAAAAGAAAATTCTTTCTTGGGATTTACCACAAGATGGAGTAAATTGCTAATCGAAAAATAGTAACTGCTCTGCAGTATTTTTAAGTATATTTTACTCTGTTTCCTCTAATTATGTCTTTGCTCTATTGAGACGGTAAGAGTTTCTCAGGAGCAATTTTCTTAACGTTCTGAATAGAAATATTTCTGTTCTATACTTTTACAAACCTTTAATCTGTGCAATGAAAAGGATGTAACAGGATCATGAATGAAATCTTTTTTTGTTGTTATTGAAGACAAGTGCTCAGCATAGTGATGAAATTAAAAAAAATACTGAAAACTATTTTGACACCAATTAATTGAACAGTCATAGAGCTCATCACATGGGTTCATTATTTTGCCATGTCATTTTTGTCATGGAGTCATACAACTTTGGAGCTGAATATCTAGGCCGGCTTCACTGTCTTGCAAATAAATAAAATAAAATGGGGACCATCTATACTAATACACATTATTACCCAAAGATTGGTTGAATTACATTGTTCAACTTCGAGTCAGTGTTATTTATTGTCACACAATACTGCCTGCTGAATAAATTGCACTTGACGTCATTAAAAAAAGAATTTTAGTGACCTTTAAAATAGGATGTTTCCAAATATATTCCAATGAATTCTGCCTTATTAAAAAAAAGGGGAATGTTGCTGAAGACACTGTTACGACAGTAGGGACTGTCCATAAATAAGACTGACCTGCCAAGTATTTCACAACTAAGTGTCACAATAAACACTACAGTCCACCAGAGTAACTTTCCACATGGCTACAAGTCACATACCACACAATTCACCCGTTTAAAATGCACGACTCAGTGTTTTTTAGAATGTTTGTAGAACTGGGCAGCCATCACCACGGTCTAACTCTTGAATATTTTCATCACTCTCTCCATTCAAAAAAACTCTCTACCTTTTAGCAGTTGCCTACATGTCTCCCCAACTCTTTCTGCCACAGGAAATCACTAAGCTACTCTCTCCACAGATTCTCCTACTTTGGATATTGCATATAAATTAAATCATATAATGTGTGCCTTTTTTTTTTTTTTTGCACTGGCTTCTTTCCCGTGGCTAAATATTTTTAAGTTTCATCCATTTTGTAATATGCATCAGTACTTCATTCCTTTTCGTGACTGAATAATATTCCATTATATGAATAGATTACATTTTATTTTTCTATTCACCAGATGATGGATATTTGGGTTGTTTCCAGCATTATGAGTATGGCTGCTCTTAACATTTGTTTAAAGATTTTTGTGTGGACATACACTTTCATTTCTTTAGGGTATATATCTAGGAGTGGAATTGCTGGGGCCCATGGTAGCTCTGTTTAGTCTTTTTCAGAAACTGCCAGAATGTTTTCCACTTTAATTGATAGCATAAAATTGAAAGTAACTCATACATTGAATAACTGAAGATTTAAAAATAAACTGAGATACCTTTATAATATGTAATAACAAGGGGCCATTTAAAATGGTGGAACTTCTAATCGACATGACAGTGGCGATCTTTGTAAGATTTATTTTTATGCTTCAAGGTGTTAAGCTTTCTTTTTCTTTAGAGTGTGAAGGGACAGAGGACAATGTGTCAGAAGAAAGTAAGTCCGGGAGGGGGCGGCTTCCTGCAGCTGGGATAAGCACCCGGGGCGCGGCAGGCCCTGCACTGCCCTTGGCCTGGGCTTGCCCTGTCCTCGTTCCCTGCGCAAACTCCTACTCACCCTTCAGCGTCTAACTTACATGTCATCCCTGTGACATGATCCTCAGTTCTGCCTTCTGAGTGCAACCTATTGTTTATTTTTTTCAGATACAGATCGTAATTGTGTGCTTTTGTACATGTGTTCCAAAAATCTATATTTCTTAGTACAAGATAACGTGATAGTCATTTCTTTATATGACTGAGTATATTAAAATGTCTATTTTATAAAGTATTTTGGATACATATGGGCCGAGCGAATAGATGCATGAAAGGATAATTTCATAAAATAAATCCAATAGGTTAAGTGATTTCTAAGGAAGCTTCTGGGCTATGAGTCTTTCCCTAAATATGAATATAAGATTTCAGTTATAATAAATATTTACTCAACAATATATATTGAGGTCAATAATTTAAAAGACCAATTAGTTTAATATTAATTTATATAATACATATATTGCATGGGTACATATACTATATTTATTTATTGACATGTTGATGTGCTGAGGACATATTGTAATTCTGTATATCCCTTAGAGAAATTGGCTCTGAATAGGCAGGCTCATTTACTTTCCTACGCTTTGGGTCACATAAGAAAAAATTATTAGTTCCTCATTTTACAAGTCCTTCTCTAAATGAATAATTTCTAAACTCATTGATAAGACATTTTTGTTGTAACTAAGGGTATCAATTTGGTATTTTTGAAGAATAATGCCATGTTTCTGATTTAGAAAGCAGGAATGCAACTTGTTTTTATAATTCTGAGTGCCTGTATTATTTATAACAAGCACAAATGTCATTTTCTAATTAATGTTAAGAAAGCAAGCACCTAAAATTAATCTTCTCAACATCATTTAGTTTTGGAAATACAAACTAAGTCAACTGACTTCCTTCCCTAGAAGGGCTGCCACTGTTGTGACATTGTGTTTCATTTTGTAACCCATCTGCTACGCAGGCCAGATATGCATTTTCTGGATGCAATCTGTTGATTTCCACTGGTTTTATATTTTATGAAATATAAAAATGGTTTACTGTTCAGTAGCCTCTATTGACAAGTAGGTGACAAAGTCTTTGGCACACTAACTAGTGTGGTGTCCTGTGGTTTGTTCTGTGCTGTGCCCTGTGTTGCGTGATGAGTGCGAATATGATGTATTTTGCATGTAGAATGTATGTTCTCATGTTATACATCTTGTGTTCAAACTTTCTAAGTGGTAATTTGTTGTCGAGTCAAAGCGAATTCTACTGCATGCCAGTTTCGTCAATTCTGTCCAATTTCTAAAGCTTTTTCAGTTTTGTGTTGTCGACAGCAATGCAATTATTCCTGTTGACATCATGGTAGAGAAAATGAAAAATTTCGGCATGATACCATTATCATAACTTCTGGAAACCTTTCAAATAATTCATAAAAGCTCATTTTAGGTCAGATTTATAAATTAGAGTATTTCCTTAAGAATTTATTCTAGTCTAGTAACATCTACCAGAGTCTAAAACTTCTTAAAATTTGTTAATTAAAAATTCAAATACATAGAGTCCATTAGTATTAAAATACAAATACTTTGAAAGGATAGTATTCAGTTACAATTCATTAGAAAAACAGTTTACTTAAAAGAAAGAATAAACCTCTCGTCTGTCTTTGCCTGTGTCAACTGTAATGTGAATTCTTCCCCTGTAAAAGTGTTTATGGTGAGGAAAAGAAGAACTGAGAGGATCAAATTCCTAGAATTGGAGAGGAAACAGATTTGCTTCATGGAGGTTCATACTACTGTCTTCTTTTGTTTCTACTTGAAATTCCCCTTTAAAACAATAAAAAGCTCTTCAAATGAGCACACACACACTCTCTTATACTCATACATTCACATTCTGGTTCTTGAAAAGGGTAGAAAGGGAGGCATTGCCAGCTAGATTATCTGTTACTTTTTTTCATTCACGTTGACTTTTTTCTTAGGCGGTCATCTAGTGGCCGAACTGTGTAAAGCAACCAAGACGAAGAAGTTTTGTAGGCAGGATAGTGGGTAGGGAGAAAATGTGATAGACAGGAGTTGTAAGAATAAAGTAGCAGCCTAAGCGGGGGAAAAAAAGGAAAAAGGAATATAATGAAATATTAAATTAATATAAAATAATAATTTAAAGTTAAAACACAGAGGAAAAAAGTTTCTAGATGGTTCATAAATGCCATACCATTTTTTTTGGTATTTTCTATAGATTTAAACTCATTTAATAATCATTACTAAAATCAATTGCCACAATTATGTGTAAACTACAACAGCTAGTATTTTGAGTATGGAATTAACTGATACATTTAGGTCTAGGGATTAGTTATTTAGTACAAGTGCTCTCACAGTGGAATTTTTGTCACGTTTCAACTTCATTGATTTATTGCTGATGCAATATTCATCTTTCCCATCATGATTTCTATTTCTATATCTTTTTCCAGTCAAGCTTACCTTCTACCACCTTATCTTTCCTCTCTCTTATCTAGATAATTATAATGGAGATATTATTTCTCATGGAGGAAAAAGATTGTAAGAACTGTAATATGAGAAAGTTATTTAAAATGATAATAAGGTGAGTTGAAGGTATATGACTTAGGCATCAATTTTATAGTCCATTGGGGCCCGTCTCACTTTCGTTTTCCACCTAGTTCTTTCTTTTTTTTTTTTTTAATGTATTTTAATAGTTTAAGAACAATTGTGATGAATTTCCTAGATCAAAGGAACACCCAAAGTAAAGTTTTCCCAGGGATTTAAACTCAGTCATCAGATTGATTGGATGCCATGGTCCTGTCCCCTCTCACTATAGGAAGTTTATGTGGAATATCATTCTGTTTTCACAGTTCCAGCCATAAAATCTCTGTCACAGAACACTGATCCTGATTCAAGCGAAATAGTTTTTCTGGACTATGCCTGGGGACCTCAGACTCAAAGCTTTGGTAATATTCTCTTGCCTTATAGCAGAGTAAGAAATCCCGCCTCCTGCCTTCCCATAAAGGAAAACAATTTCCTCTTGTGCGACCCAGCTGTCCTACCATTGTCATACACCAGGGGAAGATCTTCAGGGAGCTGACTCTCCAGTTTAAGAGTCCAGAAAAACTACTGTTCTTTAGGTTCCTATTTTAAATCAGACGTGGAAATCGATTAGCCTGATTCCTCTTATCGGTCTTCGGTCAACTCTAGAACGTTCTTCCACTCATTCAAGTTTAGTCTCATGC
The DNA here is from genome assembly GCF_000151845.1 of Pteropus vampyrus. Classification (NCBI taxonomy): domain Eukaryota; kingdom Metazoa; phylum Chordata; class Mammalia; order Chiroptera; family Pteropodidae; genus Pteropus; species Pteropus vampyrus. The sequence continues at coordinate 2,880,480 of NW_011888841.1, forward strand.
AATTCAGTCCCATTTTTCTAGTTTGTATGAAGCAGAGGCAATGAGATGATGGCTTCCTTGTTTCAGCTTTAACAGTAACGTTTTCTTTTAATTCGATGCTAGGTAAAGTGTTTATCAGTGACCGGGGAAAGACTGACTCTCCTAACTTTTAGGAATGAGCATCCTAATTCAGCACAATTATTTCCTGCAACCAAAGAAATCAGATTATTCAATCACTTGCTCAAAAATTTTAGGCTAGTAAAACAGTAGGCTGGACTACCACTGATATTTATATATTTTACATGCTCTTGGCTGTGTAGAACCAATCTACGACATGTAGCTTTACACGGATAAATAATATAAATTTAAAAGTAAACATTTCACAGTTTTATTTTTATTAGGTGCGACCACCTAAATTAGTATAAGTATTTCTACTCTTATTATTTCTACGCTTACTAAAAGCACCTTAGAGATAAAAAAGAAATGTAAACATGTCTTTGAAATACTGTGCGAACTGTTAAAAACAAGGTTCTAACACGTTCTATTTCTATTTGTTTGCAAAATGGGTGTTTTATTTATATAATTAATAAGTATTATTTGATTCTTAATGCATATGCTTTGAAAACAGTTGCAAGATAATGAAACATAGAGTCCAAAAGTACACATTATTTTGTATCAGTAGAGATTATAAGATAATTTCCATTCGCACCTACCAGTGCGCTTCGTGAAAGCCAACCTTTACAAGCAGGGGGGTTGGGGATAAAGATTATAAAAAGTAGATCGTCAAAGATCACGGGTAAGCAAGTTTAGCACCAATCCTAGTACTGTGATTTACTGAAGGTCCCTTTTTCTCTATTTCTATCAAAGCCTAGATGACTTGCTCAGGTGTGGGGTGACTTTTGCTGCCAACATAGTGGCCATGGACAAGGAGAGCACCATGAGTGTCGAGGAAGACTACATGGCCGACGCCAGGACGATCGTGAGCGTGCAGACCCTCTTCAGGTAAGAGTCTGATAACCCAGCCCTGTCACCGACTTCCTGCCAAATACCTGTGAGACAGCCGACTCTGCCTCTGTGTATAAGGAATGAACATGAGATACTTAGTGCTCAAACTACCTTCATTCGTTTGAAAATAAAAAAACTAACGGTTGACTGGCACTGTGTGAAGTTAAATTTTTAACCAGGTCTGTTACTTTTTAAAAAACAAATACTATAAGAAGTCTATTTTCTTGTATTAGAAGTTTAACAATAACAAATTTGAAAAAAATCACATGCAGCAGCAGTCCTGATTTGTGAGGGACCGTGCATGTTTTAATTTGGGTTTTATGCCCAGCCGTGGCCGAAGGTATGCATTTACATACTGGGTAACCAGGACTGAAAGGTTGCAAGGCGATGAACAGATCATTTACCCATGTTCGGAGCCAGGTCACAACCTTATCTTCACTATCTTCCTATCTTCTTGAATTAAACTCACACAGCAAGGGATTCCCACTATGGTCATGTTTGGAGAAATCCTGATAAAGGCACATGCTACAAGCAAAGTCAAAATCAACGATAAGTCAAGACATCTGTGTCACCTGGGATGATTCCTCCTGAAACCGTTTTAAAATGTAAATATGCAAAATATCATTGTTTCAGGTTTATGACTTTTGCAGATGTTTAAAGGAAATATCTGAGCTTCCAAACTAGGCAGGTAAATAAAACCACATGAACTCGGCCACCTCCCCTCGCTGGACTCTCACAGCTTCAGATGGTGGCAAAGGGCGTACTGAGGGCAATTATTTGCTTATAGTGTGAGTTCAGAACGCAGAAGACAGAGTCTGGATGGGAGCCCCACTTACGCTGACTGCTTATTACACAATCTTCGGCAAATTACTTTCCTTCTCTAAATCTCAGTGTCTTAATCATAGGTTGTTCGAGATTTAAAAATATACGTGTCTGGTAGTTTTCAACTACTCAATAAATGTTAGCTACCATGGTTGTTAGTGGTAAAATGACCGCGTCCAGGCGGCAGAGAGGGAAAGCCACAGACCCAGGAACCACACAGCACAGACTTCATGTGGCATGACCTCTATCCCGAGTCTTGGCAGACGCCTAGTAGCTCTATGACCTCGAGTGGGTGTCTTAACCTCATCGAAATGACTTCTCTCATCTATAAAACGCCTACGAGAAATCATTAACCCTTTTGCAGTGTTCACATAAAGACAGGAAACCAGGTATATAAAGATTCTGCTACAGCACGTGGACAATCTACGCTGCTCTTGTATAAGAACCTCTTGTTCCAGAAAGAGAAATCGATCCTCAAGTTATGGTGACATGGCAGTTCATTTAGGACAGAACTAATGTGTTGTTGAGCTATAATAAATAGTACAAATAGTACATTTAAAGATAGCATAGCACAGGTTTAAACCATGGCAGACAGAAGGAATTCTTTTTTCTCTAGAGAATGAAAAAGACAATCACAGGGTAGAAAATTAATTCAGAAAGCTGAGATTTATGGACAATGAATACATTATAATAATACTTTTTTTTTTTAAAAAAAACCTTATGCTTGACAAATGCTAATTATAATTTCGAAAAGAGAGGATATCCTGGGTGTTTTTGATGAGGCATGCCATTTTAATTTTCAACTTACTGTGAGTTTATTTCTATCATGGTGACGTTTCTATTGACTTTTATTACATATTGTGTGAATGAATTATTTTGATTCCAAGATAATAATACAGCCCATCTTGCTGAGAGGTGCAGAGGAGGCAGATGATCACTGAGAATGAGCTAACTGACAGGAATAACTAAAGGCAGCTCCACACGAGGTGACTGACCACGGAGGCTGCCCTGCCTCAGCTCCTGGCTGAGGAGGCAAACGCATGTCGAAAGAATGAACAATGCACGGATGACTCAGTCTGGGTCCCTTGACTGTTAAGATTATCTACCTTCAGCAGAATATTTTAGAAATCATGCATTTTTTATCTGCATGTACACATGTGCACTGAAGAGTTTCAAACGGAAATTTCGAAAGAATTATTAGATACCCGAATCGTAAAGTAAGTCCTTCTGTCTTCTCTTTTCCTGTGCTTGGAAAGGCATGACGGTCTCCCTTCCGTATCCTCAGTTACCGGTTCCAGGACCCCCACTGATACCGATGCTCAGGTCCTTATAAAAAATGGCCTAGTATTTACATATAGCCTACCACATCCTCCCGTGTGCTTTAAATCACCTCTATGATATAATACTTAATACAATGGAAATACTGGGTAAGTAGTTGTTTTACTGTATTGTTTAGTGAATAATGACAAGGAAAAAAAAAAAAGACCGTATGTTCACTACAGACGCACCCATCGCAGGCCTAACTACACAGCACACAATGCAAAACCAGAACATTTTCTCCCCAAATATTTTCTGAGGCTGCTTGAATCTGTGGATGTGGAACCTGCAGACAGAAGCTTCCGACTAAATCATTATTTCACATATTTTCCAGGAAAAAAAATTCGATGAAACTCTTTTTCATGAAGCAATTCCTAAGTTACTAATCTACGCATGCTAAACTTGGCTAGTTTTACCCAATAAAAAAGCAAGACACCAATAGGTCTCTATGATAAGTGAAAATATCACTCATATAGATAAATGACCCAAACTGGGCAGACCTGGCAGCTTCATTTCACAGGGGCAGTCAGTTACCTCCCCTGAGGTCACTCCACATTCGTTGACCGTGACTGCTGGCCAGTCCAGTCTCTATCATGATACTTTTTTTTTCCGTTTGACTTAAGGATTTAATGAAAATACTTTACTATGCTTTTAAAACTTTTTATAAATGTCGTTCACCACGATTCTTGATGATTTCAATAATTCCACATAGGTAATCTTCTCAAAATCTCTCCTTGGCCACTGGTTCTCATGGTCACAGCCTTTACCTTGAAGCACCAACAATTTTACCCTCCATAGTCTTTGCTTCAGTCAACTCTCTGAGGACGTTACTTATTTCTACCTTTTTTCTTCTAACACCCCCAACGCTTCACCATCATTTGTCCCCACTGGAACCTACTATCCCCTGATTCTACTGCCTTTCCACTGTCCTGAGTCACCTGAGGGCTTTTCTTCTCGCCTTACTCAGGCTCAGTTCCAACACCCACTGGTACGATCGCTCCTGTGGTGAAGCCGACACAGATCGTTACTGAGTATCTAGTACGGGCCGACTCTGATCTCGACTCCATTTCCTTTTCCTCATTCCCAGTTCCTCGTCCTTTCACGTTCTCTACCCGCCACCTTGCATGACATTCCCTAGCGGCAGAGGACAACCTTCCAGAGGTAGGATCCAGTGATCCTTACAAGCAAGCGTCAGGCACACGGAAATCCAGTCGCAGTGGCTGGATACCAGACTGTTTCGGACTCAAGCCGAAGGCCGCATCTCCAAGGGAACTGGACTCTTACACATCGAGGAGGCAAAAGCGAAGAGTGTTAGAAATGATTAAGGAAGACAATACAGGTGACAAAAAACAAACTTCAACACTTCGTATTTATGGGACTGTTGACACTACTTGTCATCTAAAACAGGTGTTTCATGTACCTAAGTGTGTCTATATACCTATATGTTAGTGTACACCCTCATTATTCAGAAATATCATTCTCAGACCCATGACAGATTGACATGTATAGTGTAATACATGAGCTGAGTATTTTTACTAGCGAGTAAATATTAGAAACATTTTCCCAATTTTTACGGCTTTATGTTTGTTTGTTTTGCTTTAATATACTCGTTAGCTAGTTTGAGTTCTCCCAGTGGTCTGTGAACTAAGTATATGGTCTGTTTTTTATCTTTATATTGGTTAGCAGAACTGGACACGTCAAAAATATTTATTAAATAAGCTAATTCAGGCAAAGGACTATTCCATAGCTATTTTATACATCTTCACAATTATACTTACATCACTGAGTCAGAACATAAACTAACTGCATAAGTTTTAAGTAGAACAAACTATATTATTTTTCAATTACATTATTGCTTTATTATGACCTTCGTACCTGGGGAAAAGAGACTTATATCATTTGATTTCTAAAATGTTATATACAGAAAGTACATAGATCATATTAAGACTCAGAAACAGATTCACAGTATTAGCATTTTAAAGATACACAATTAAATTTATTAGTTAACCAAATTAGTAAATATAAAATATTATAACTGAATACAAATAATATTATAATGATATAAAGGGCACTGCAAAAAAACCGTTTTATTATTTTAGTATTATTTAGTTCTAGATTTTCACTAGGTGGCAGACTTGGATAATGCATTCAGTTTCTCAGTTTAAAACAGCATAAATGGGACAGGCTTATCGATTCAGAACAGAACAGACATGTCACATAAATTTTGTCGTCTTATCTAATTTCAACTCCACGAATGACTTAAATGCAAGGAGGTCAGTCGATTGTATTATCAGTTAACAGTCTAATTTTAAGGCAGGAATTTCACTTTGCTTCTTTTCACGTGTTGGAGACCAGAGTTTCCGCTTTCAGTTGAGTCTAAGTGTATTAAATGACGTCATAACTGACATCCTCTGCCTTTTTCTTTGGTGTACTTGACCTCTTCCTGTTTGGGGTAACTGACAAGTTGTAGAGCATGCGAGCTCCCTCTCTGGGCCTTCTGCACCCCAATTTTAGTTGAGGTTCCCTTTATTAATTTTCACAGTGACATTGTTATTTTAAAATATTTCTTAAATACTGTTGGAACTCCCAGATGGTAAGCGATTTGGCAGATGGTGCCATTTCTTGGGCTTACCAGATGGAACTGTGCCGGCCGAAAAGTCAGCTGATATTTTTCTCCACTGGGCCACTCTTTTAATTTTTAAAAAGTTTCTGAAAAAAACGAACTTTAATTTATCAAATTTGCTATCATTGGTGACTTTTGGGAGAGATTATATGGTGTTTCTATATAAACTAGTTAAATTACAACACCCTGTTCAAGATTTTATCTGCTAAACCAAAAATGCACAAACAAGAATTGAGAAATGACTTTTTTTGTAACAAAGATTTACTCATTAATAAAATATAATTAGTACTGAGAGGAAGACTTTGCCTTTCTAGCTGCCAGAATTCCATAGGAGAGCTACGGCATAGGTGAAACCAACCAAATTTTAGTGCAAGACGTCGTATAATCATCCAGGTGAGCCAAACGCCAAGGAAGGCAATGTGCAGAGAACGACTCTGACTGTGAGCAATTTCAAAACTTCTTTTCCATTAGATTTGAGAGGAACTTTAAATCATGGTTGGGACATCAAAAGGAGGAAAGTAAGAGGGAAGGAAAGTGCATTTCGGCAGATAGAGCAACGTGAGGAAACAAAGCTACGGATATAGTCGCGCATCCCCACGAAGAAACGCGCCGACCGCGCCTCTGACGCTGCGCGGGTCCCTCACAAACCGCATCGTGGGCTTCGCCACGCCCTGCTTTACGGAACCTGAGACTTAGCGTTTCCTTAACCCAACCAAGGGAATGGAACTATTGTAAACACCGACAAACTGCACAAATCAAGTCATTCTCGACATTAAAAATCAGCAAAAGAAATTATGTTCTGGTTGTCGTTTTGCTGATAATTATTTCGAGCAAACAGTACTGCCTACCTAGATCAAGACACGCAATGATATTTGCTCCCCAAAGGGAGGCGAAGCCGCACGACACTGGCTTTATCTCTTCCCCTAAGGAGGAGATTTCATGAGACACCTGATAATAACATACTTTTCAATGGCTTTAATTAGAGAAGGCCCCGATATCTGTCCATTAAGACAACCAAATGATAGACGAATTTCACAGGTAACTCTGAAAGCGTACTTTTAAGAAGGTTTCAGTGTCTTAGATGAAGGGACAGGTGATCGGGGACGGCCTGGCCACAGGCTGGGGAACGACACACCCTTTCAGGTGGCAACACCAGCAGGCCCACCCTCCCTGGGGGAAGGGACAGGCCTGGCAAACTGTGGCTCAGCATTAGGGAGGCAGAGCTAGGAGACATAAACCCCACCGTAGGGGGGCTGGACCTCAGACTCCAGGCTGCACCTTAAGTGTGTTCCTCTCTAAGGCACCCACATTGGCTCAGGCACGTGGGAGGAGCCAGCACCCTCAATGCTGGGGCAAGCTTGGCTGGAGACACAGGTTTGTTTTTGAGCCACTAGCGGGACATTTCTATCCTGTAGATTTTCAGTCAGTTCTCATGACTGAGCTCAGGGGTGTGGGTTCCGCCTGCTGCTGGGAATTCTAAGGGGCCATAACTGAGCTTAGAGACATGTTGTGTGGAGAACCTAGCCAATCACCACCTGATCCTCCCAGGCTGCCTCCCAGGATCTCAAAATATCTGAACCAGGGGTGCTACGCACGGTACACAGATGCCAGCTAGGGATCGGATCGATAACAGCAGCAATAAAAAGGCACTTGCTATGATATTATGCAGCCCCTCTTTCTGGGCGAGGAAGAGTGTGTGTGTGTGTGTGTGTGTGTGTGTGTGTGTGTGTGTGTGTGCGCGTGCACACGGGAAATGCAGATGCAAAGCTGTAGGACATGAGCAAATTCTCAAGATCCTCTGGGAACTGTATCGGTTGAGCTTTGGCCTCAGTTCACTATAATATATAATATAATGTTATTTCAATGAAAATGTTTGCTCTCCTCGGAAGTTCACTGTAGCTAGATCTGACATTGGAAATCGCGTGCTCTGAGAACAGGGAGCCACAGGAGATGGAAGAGCTCACATTAGGGGTGATAAGCTCATCATGCGAAACTTTTGCCAAAATATGCTTTTTATCTTATAATTTTCCATTTCAATATTATCTACACACAAAGTAACCTTGTAACTTCTTAAATCAGCATTGTTTCTCTCCTATGCTGTTTCATAATTGTAGACAAAAATGTCTAATAAAAGCCAAGCTACTGAATTTATTTTTGTTAGGGTGCTAAAGTATTGGTTAAAATATTCCTTGGAAAACAGAATCTCATTTTTCTTGCATTTACAGAGCAGCTTTTGTGGCACTGCCTGCTGTTGCAATTCATGTAGTTTTATGCCTAAGGCTGGGAATCGCTCACTCATAAATACGTTGTTATAGAAAAATACCATATTGTATTGTTAGCGTAACGCAAACTTTTTTTGACCTGTAGGTTGTTTTCTAGTCTCAGTGTTATCACAGAGCTCACCCACCCAGCCAACGTGAGATTCATGCACTTCAGAGCCTTGCTCTTTCAAAAGTCGAAAAGGTGAGTCACATTGAACTATTTTGGTTGAAAGAATAACTCTGGAAATTTCTCTGTATAGAAAGAAATGTCATGATATAGTAAAAATAAAAATGCTGTTTTGAATTGACTTTGGGGGCCTAAAATCTTAATTTATACATTTTAAAAAAAGGTGAGTTGATAGATTTGAACTGTTTCTATCACAAGTGAAGTGACTTCGTTTACATTATTTTCCGCAGTGCAATGTATCACACTATTTTCTCTGAGTTTGTGAAATCTATTGGAAAATTTCCTGAACATCATGCTCTCGATTGCATTTTCATTTGATCTTTCTTGTCCGTTTTCGTCGCTGAGTTGCTTTGTTTTGTTTTACATTATCCTTCTTCTCATGGACATTCCCATTACCGCCACTGTTTTCCCAATGCCGCTTCCCACGTTTGGTCACTAGTCGGGGGGGGGGCGGGGGCGGGTCACTGACACTCTCGCTAACGAAGCAGGTGTAACAGGCGTCGGAAACACAGTACAAGAGCTAAGCAGAGATGGACGATGCGACAAGAAATAATGAATCGGAGAAGACGACAATAATAGAAAGAAGAAATCTTCACCTCATTTCCTTCTCAAGACTTATTTCATTTCTCTCGATTTGATGCATTTCATAAAAAAAGCCTTTTATTCATGCATATGGCACAATTTGCTTCGAGACCGCTTCCTTTAAAATTGCTTTTGAATTATCATCATTCCCTAGTAATAGTCATAATTACACTTAAGCAATCATGTGGTAATTACGCACTGATGTAAGAAGCAAAGTAATAAAAATGTGAGACGAATAGTGTGTTACAACAAGAAAAATATATTTGGTCTTTGGCCCTGGTTCCTGACACATATCTTCAAAAACCCTTGACATTTCCTGAGTGATAGGAGCGTCTTTTGTTATTCATATTTTTCGATCATATCCGATATTATGCTAACGAGGCAACAGATGGAAGTCTTCTGGCAGGGGTACAAAAACAAAAAAAATAGTCTACACTCACCAGGGAGTCATTCATTTGAACTCCTGTTCGTCTTTCAAAATCATGATGTAATTTTTATCGACATCCCTCCGTATCATAAAACCTTTTAACAAAAGGTTTGTGCATCCTTTGTTTATTTAACATGGACTAGGTATTTAAATATTATATTTAAATTCACATCATTCCTTACTTAAAGCCAATCTCTTCAACGATTGTTTTTATGCTTAGTGAAAATCAGTCAAACTTCTTTCAGTCTCACTCAAGACCTAATTTCTCCAGTAAACACCTAGTCAAGGAGAGTGGACTCTCTCTAATTACTGGGTCAAGGTTATTTTCTAACCTTCTTAGTTCCAAAGTGCCCGCAGTGGGACGCGTCCGCTGCTCCTGGACACATTCTGGGTGGTTCCAATTCTTGACCTGTTTTCAGTGCGGTCCCTGCATTCCACGAGCTGTTTTGTCTTACAGGCCTTGCTTAATCATGCTGTGTCTCAAAAATCAAACTAGAATGGAGAGTAAGACCAAGTATTAGTCATCTGTAATTCCTTTTTTTCCACATGTAAAAATAGCACTTATAAAGTGCAGTTCAAAAAATCAATCGAACTTCATTGTCAAAAACTTAAAGACAGACACTGACTGACTGTGGAACGCGGTCTCATCAGAACGGACGAGCCACCTGAGTTCTCATGACTCTGGGGACGGAGTTTTGGCATTTCACCTGCTGGGAAGTACTGAGAAGCCACCTGAGAAATCGTTTGGGTGCCAGGCCACGGAGCACCCAGCTGCGGAGTCCTGGGAATTGCCTGGGTCGTGAACGGGGAGCTGGGACACGTCAAGTGAGCACACGGGGGATGTGGCATCATCGGACTCGCGCTTCCATCAGAAGTGACGTGGGAGCGGTGGCCAGACACTCTCGGGTTGACTAACTTTCATTTTAGGAGAGCACGAGATCGAGCTGACAGAAAAGTCTCCGGACTGACGCTTCTAAGTGGAGTTTGGGGACAGATCCCAACGCTAATGTTTGGGTTTAGACGTCCCAGGTGACATGTTGACAGCCAAAGAATAGATGGTCACACAGAGAACAGAGAGAAGGCTGGGGTTGCATCTGTGTCCTAATTACTAAATGATCGCTTTCCTCAATGTTCTTCCTCCTTGGTTTTCAAACACTGCGCGATGTCACGTCTTCCTCTCCATGCCGAAATCCGCTCAGAGTCCCCGTTCCTCTGGGCCCCCATCTGCGCCCGCCGCCGTGTGCCCTCTCCCGCCTCCCCGCCCGCCCCCACACACACGTCACCTCTGGAAGACTCCTGTGCCTCTCCTCCACCGCCACCGAGTCACGACTAGGCTCTGAGTATAAACAGATTCGTTCTCTATTCCAGCTAAGACTGCCATCGAAGACAAAAACAAAACTTGATTAAAAAAATTAAGAAATGAGGAAAACTGCAAAAACCTAGAAGCGGGCTTCGCCACCGTGTGCCCCACGCCCCTCGTTAGCTAGCACAGTAAACAGGAAGAGGGCCACGGTCCTCCGTCCGGGAAATCCTGGCGGATCCCAGCGGTCAGCCCTCAAGGACGGAAACGACAGGAGAGGCCAAGTGCAACCCCAACCATCCTGTGGTTCCCACCAGGCCCCGCGACAGGTCCTGGTCTCCGAGTCTCGGGGGTCTCAGCCCTTCGCTGTGGCTTCTTACGTCAACGTGGGGTTAAGCTACCGTGGCTTTGGCCTCCCCGGGATGCTTCCCGCACCTCAGGCACCAGATTCGGTCCCAAGTTCACAGGAAAAGCTAATAACCCTGCAATCGAGACAGATCACTCCAGCCATCTCCAGCCGCCTACATGGACTGTTCAAACGAGGCTTTCTTGACACTCAGGCTAATAAATGAGAGAATATATTGCGACCTAGTGGACACAGACACAAATTGGGACACCGCCTGGCTGTCCTTCCTCTGACCTTCTCCCTACATCTCAAATGAGGTCATTCTTAGAGTCTGGACGTCTTCTCAGCCAGATAGACACGAGTGATACGGCGGACTGACCCCTCCTGCTCCTTGGAGGGGCGGGCGCCGAGTCCCAACCTTGTCCTTCTCCCAGGGGAGCCAAGGTCAAGTCACTGTAGACCCGTCAGCACAGCGAGCAGCAGCCGTAGCCCTGTTCATCTCCACGACTCGTCCTTCAGCCAGACCCCCTCTGAAATGGTGGACGGGAGGTCCCCCTGCCCGTGTGGTCCCCCACATCTGCTACATTAAGAATGAGGGTTCGCTTCCACTGCCCCAAGAGTAAAGGCTGCTTTTCTTACTTGCTTAGCTGTATCTGTCTTGCTCAGTAAAAGGAAGTTGGCAACAAATGAAACCAGCATTTTTGAGATTACCAACAGCTAAGAGTGATCTGCATTCTTAACCAATACCTTCCGGTCTTACACAAATATTTGTTCTCATGTCTTCATTTATGAAAGGAAACTAACAGCAACAGAATTTTTCAAAAGAAACCCCCATACGCCGTAAGACACACACACGCAACTCATTTTTTTCTTTTTCTTCTCTCTCTCTTCTTTTTTTTCATTTACAGAAGCTTAGCTGTGCATTGGTGCAGCTGGCACAACTTAAAGGGCATGAAGAGAAAGAACTCAGATGACAGGAGCTAGAAGAAACCCTTGCACGTGATGGCTCCAGGCCGCCCACTGCTCTGCCCGCACACAGGAGAGTGTTCCATACGGATCTTCTACGTGTTATGATAAGTTACGCGGCTTTGGGGTTTTATGTTTAGTTTCATGAAATAATTTTATTGGGCTCTCTTCAGAAGTAGGTATGAAGAATAAATAAATGTTGACTGTCTAAAGGATTAACCTTTCTTAACTATTGGCTATTTTAATTGATCAAGAAACCTCGGTTATGAAAATTAAATATATTAAAAATACAATTATAAATGAAGTAATGACACATTCACAGCTGAGAACCATGTAATAAAAATACGGTGTTCACATGTGTCAGGAAAATTTAACTAAGCACAGAAGCATAAAATACGGAATACTCACGAATTTTTTGATTTCAAATTTTCTGAACAGAAAGAACGAGGGAGAGGTTCTAATTTGGCTTTTATGTTCCGACTGCCTTTTGCTGCGGGGAGGGCGTTTAGCAACAGTATGCTGGACACACTACTTTACCAAGTATGTGATCTTTCCTTTTTGCTCTCTAAATTGCTTATTTTATATTTCACTTAGATTTTATTAAACAAATGATTTAACTAGCGTTAAACTCAGCACTGGCTCTGGAAGTAATTCAATACTTTATTTCATGTATTTAAGGACATCAATGTGCCTATGAAACATTTTGTAAGAAAAATATATTTTTCAGAACAATCCATGAAATAATTTTTAGGCATTCTTTAGCACCAGTGTCTTACAATGTTTATTGTGACATTTTAATATATGGTGCATGTTGCTATATCTTTATTACTAGACTAAAAACAAAAAGCTAAGGAAAAATTACTAGGTTAAAAAAACAGCCTATTTCATAATACGTATTTGTATTATGTCATCTTTATGATGACATATTTTATGTACCTTCTTCTGCAATGCTTGACTGAACAAATTAAAGATAGTTAGAGCTTTTCTATTGGTCTTTGGGCTAATGACACCCCTGAGTGTGCCTCTAGCAATGTCACATGTCACAAACCACCTGCTTTCGCCAGATGAGTGCAGGAACAAAGCCAGTGCAGGAGAATGAATAAGCACTCCTGTTTGCCCTAAAGTTCCTGGGCACATTAGTGGGCACTGCAGGGGGCGGGGGCTCCCACCCTTTGCATACACCGTTACCCACCTGCGCACAATTTTGATCATTACTGAGGGGATCACAGGAGAGGAAAAGCAATAATTTCTTTCTCTTCATTTTTATCTCGCCTTTTTTTTTTGTAATAAATAAGATACCAGAAGTTCTGTGTTTTCTAGATCTATTTCAGAAACAGTGAACTAGAAAAATAACTTTCAAAGTAGTAACTGCCTATTTACTTTCTCTTGACAGCAAATGAGATATAATCAAGGTCCATTTTTCAGATAGGTGAAAAGGACTAAAGTCATGGGTTAAAGATATAAAAACTTATATATACATCTATAATTCCTAAAATTATATAATAAGCATTCTTATATTTTTAAAATATACTATATAGCATCTAATTATTATGGTTAATGAATTAAGCCCATCTTCTTACGGATAAATATTTATATTGTATATTTAAAAACTATTATTAATGACTACAATCGTGTAGTGATTTGTTATGAATGTAATTCTATCCGAGACACCGTTGTGTTCATTTTCCCAAAGGAAACTGTGATCCTGGCAGCATTATC